>NC_137460.1:55428151-55843338 GCF_964235325.1 Thermobia domestica | reverse complement strand
GGTGCATTCTAAGAAATTTTTAGAATGTTCACAAATAGTTTCAAAACATACGAACTTCCTGATACTTTATTATATCTTCTAAATGTAAACAATTATATTTCTTCTCTCCCCCTCCCCCAAAAAAAAAAGAATGAGATTCACTCTGTTTTCTGTTTCTTTGTATTTGGAATGAATTATTTTATTGCATTTGCTCTTCACTTTCACACGTAATGCAAGGCCGCTTATGTAAAGCAGGGGAATCAACGTCGGGGTCACGTTTAACGACCTTCAACAGGTGGTGTTTACTAGTTAAATTTATGCGTGAAATAAAACTGCTGCTATAACTCAGCTAGGGTCATAGACTAGTTTCTAAACGTTAAAAATGTGATTGTAAGTTTTAAGTTCATGTCTTGCACAAGCTAGTCAACATGACTTGGGATGGCCAGAACCGATTCCTGATGGAACCGGTGTTCGGGTCTGAACGGATCCGGTTCTAGAAGATCCGGTTCCGGAACCGGTTTTTCGGATCCATGTCTGGAACCGGTTCTTCGGATCCAGGTCTGGAACCGGTTCTGAAAACCTGATCTCCAAGAACCAGTTCCGCTGGAACCAAAACTTTGTGACCATCCGACCATCCCTACGCTAAACATAGCTGCTGGCAGGCTGTGAACAGTATGCTAGACGAAATGGTGGAAGCGACAGGCAGGCGCCGGCAGATTGTCTCATTTGGCTAAATAAACTGGGTAACTGGCAAACTCATTGGCTAAACAGGCAAACTGGCCAACTCATTTGGCTAAACACCCACTGGTGGACCAATTTTTTTTTTCTGGGGGCACAAGCGGGTCTGGGCGGGGAAGGCACAAGCGCATGGTCCTCTTTGCATTTTTCTTGAAGGTGAACTTTGTGCCTCCTTACGGGTCTTTGGGGGCTTTCGGATCCAGGTCTGGAACCGGTTCCTAAGATCCGGTTCTGGAACCGGGTTTTCAGATCCAGATCTGTAACCGGTTCCTAAGATTCGGTTCTGGAACCGGGTTTTCAGATCCAGATCTGGAACCGGTTCCTAAGATCCGGTTCTGGAACCGGGTTTTCGGATCCTGGTCTGGAACCGGTTCCTAAGATTCGGTTCTGGAACCGGGTTTTCAGATCCAGGTCCGGAACCGGTTCCAGAACCGGTTCTGAAAACCGGATCTTCGAGAACCGGAACTTTGTGGCCATCCCTAAACATGACTATATTTCTTAAAGTGTTTGTTTACCAAAATTCCTTCAATATATGTTTAACCATATGTGTTAAGAAAGGGGTCAAAGAAAAATGCGCGTGCCAATAAAATTTATCAAAAACAAGAACGATATATTTTACAAAATTCTTCGAATACGAAGCCCTATTAATCACTGAAAGAGTGTGAAGGGAAATGTAATGAATGAAATTGTAAATGCATTTCTAAAAGTTTCTCATAATCTTATTGAAACTAGGATGAACTGACTATCGAAACTGAAACTAAATTCATCAGATTAGGAATCATGTCACGGGTCGTATAGAATCTTTCAGGGAGTCGCGTTTGGCCCATCACTAATGTAAACAATTACGTACCTTGCTGTTTAAAATCTTCGGATAGCCCTCCGGGGGTCCCACTGATATTTTCTTCTCTCACTTTTTGTTCCGTTCCTTATCTTCAACCATTTATAAGCATTGGACGTTGTATTTAAAACACTCGGTATATTTCGATAACAGGATGGAACAAAAAGTAAGGAAAATATCAGAGGGGCCCCAGGACAGTCACCCAAAAAATTTTTAACAGTGTGGCATATAATTGTTTACATCATTGCAAAGAGTATAAGAGAAGAAACAAGTTTTGTAGGAAAACGTTTTTCGTGTGCACCGTTTACAAAATGGCCACCGTTTGTGAGTTTCCGCACATTCAGATAAAACGCCCAGTGGTTATAAATCACAATGGCTGGAGATATGAAACAAAAGTGAAATTAAATGTCAAAAACCGCATTAAAGGGAGACTCTTATCATAGGATCCCGGAGATACATCCCAAAATTTTAAGAAGTAAGGTATGTAATTTGATACATCATTGAAATTATTATGGATAACAAACCTTTTGTTAGAAAAATATTTGTATGGGCACTGTGTACGAAATAAATACCCCTTACTTCACTATTTGTTTCATACTATCGTTCAACAATTCACAATTCAATGGTGGCCATTTCGTAAGTCCAATATTTCATTTAGACTAACAGTGCTTGTAAGAAGTTTAGTTAGTGCTAAAGGATCAAAATTAACATCAAGTTGTTATTACGTACACGTTTCAAACGAATGTGAAAAGTGTAATTCAGTTTTGAAAATAAGCAAGTTAACGATTATGAAAATTCTAATAAAAATTCCATGCTGTCTATAAAGTTAAAAACTGTTTCTCATACTCTTTGGACATAAATCAGTTATAGTTTTTAATTGCAACGGTCTCTCTACTCAAATTTATGTTTGATAGCAAGGCTACAGTTGGGGAAACTTTTATCTGTATCAAGTCTATTACTAGATAAATTATGGTAAATATCTGAAGTTCGTCAAAAGCTTGGCTAAAGGCCTCGAAAATATCACGGTGATTACGTAGTTCTATTCAGCTGGTTAACACTGCACTAGTATTTGTTTGGCAAATTTGCAGTGCCTTAAGGAATGAATATTGTAAAGTGATAAGTGCGTATTCTTTACCATTCCCTTCTTCTTGTTTCCGAGAATAGACATGATACTTATTTGTGTATTTGAAGATGAATATATTATGATTACTTGTTTTGTTTATGAAAATCTCCTTTATTGTGGGGCGTTCAGAGCATAAGATAATCATATCCAATTACCAAACTTGTGAGTAAAGTTTGCACGGTAAGCTTAAGCACGTGGTAAAGTTCATACAAGGTCTGTCCGGAAAGTTATGTCATACATTTTATTGTGAAGCAACTGTACGTTGCAGCGCGCTCTATCCGGCGGAATCGATGGTGGTGTAAGTCAAAGCGACTGCATAGGTCTCGGAGGTAAGGGTGGGCTCTGTTTTGTCTCTTGTATATACAAGTCGCGGTGCAGCGGTCACTGGAACAAAGACACGCGATTAATTAAGTTTTGTGTGAAACTCGGCAAGTCTGCAGTAGAAATTTTTCCAATGGTTCAACAGGCCTTCGGGGATGAGTATTTATCACAAAGGCACGAGGTGTTTTTGGAAGGCCGTGAAGAGATCGACAACAAAGACCGTCAAGGTCCTCAAACGACGAAAATGTGACTCATGTGAAAGAACTTTCTCAAACAAACCGTCGAATGAGTCTTCGTTTAATGACCAATATGTTAAGTATTCCAAAAACTATCTCCCTCCCTGAAAGGGGACCATAACAGAACAATTGATGGCGTGAAAGCAGGTTGTGAAATGGCTTTAAACTCACTTCCAGAACAGACCCGGGTTCGATTCCCGGCGGGAGCTCATGTGGTTCGGATTCCACTATAATCAGTAGGTCCACGTCTCATATAGCCTCGCTGCTGAACGGGACGTAAAACTCAAAATCAATCAATCAATTAATCACTTCCAGAACAGGTCCTCCAGGATGCTCCAGGATGCCAGCAGATAAAAATGTTGCTGGCAAAGATGTATTGACATATGAAGATAATAGGCTATGTTGAAGACTTCCAATGACAGATATTATTATTATTATTATTATTATTATTATTATTATTATTATTATTATTATTATTATTATTATTATTATTATTATTATTATTATTATTATTATTACTATTTAAATGAATGATTTTTCTTCATACTTGTAGACTTTGTGACATTAATTTCTGGACAGACCTTGCAGGAGTTATTTATAATATCTGGACGTTTTAAAATCTGAAAAAAAAAGCTTAGGTAGAGACCGTAAAGATGAAATATGTTAAAAATGACAAAAAAAAAGTGGATTGAAGTCCCTTTTGTACTGCACACGGAATATTTACTCCGTCTGTCCGTGTGTCCGTTCGGGAGACACAAAATCTCAAAGAACTATAGTTAAGAGCCTGCCTTACTAAAAATAATACGAAATTTACCATTTTCTTTTGCTTGATTATTCATCAGTGAAAGGAGATAATGAAATGCAAGTTACCACAATTATAGATAATGCTATTCTACAACAGAAATGATGAACTTGAAGAATGTTCAGTGTTGCAATCCATAGAAATTACAGTGTTGCCACAAAAACAATTTCCCTAAAATCTAAGTTAAAACAGCGAGTAGAGGAATGAACTCAACTGCATTTGATTACGTATCATGTTGTCTTGGTTTGTTGTAAACTACTTTTTAATTAACATTATTATTTAGTTTTAATAACTGTATGTTAAAACTATTTTGTTTATTACAAACTAAATACAATTACTATTTAAAAAGTAGTTCACAGGAAACCAAAATAATATGATACGTAACCAAATGCAGTTGAGTTTGTTCCTCTACTCGCTACATTAACTTAGATTTCAGGGAAATTGTTATTCTGGCAACACTGTAATTTCTATGGATAGCAACACTGAACATTATTCAGGTTCATATTTTCTGTTGTAGAATAGCATTATCTATGATTGTGGTGATTTGCATTTCATTATCTCATTTCACTGATGAATAAACAAGCAAAAGAAAAATAGTAAATTTTGTATTATTTTTAGTAAGGCAGGCTCTTAATGGATCACCGTCAGTTTTGGCCAGATTTATAGAGGGTCAAAAACTAGAAATCTAGTTCGCTGAATGGAGGTGATCCATCCACCGGAAGTGGTAAAAATCAACCATTTTCGGTTTAATTGCTATAGACCAAAATGGTAATAGATAACAAGGAGTGATTTTCTGCAATTAATTAATCGTATTGGGAATTAATTTTATTCCTACTCCAATCTAGAAATCTACTATTACTTCCGTTGTCAATTTACTTATACAGGGTGTCTCAAAAGTCCCCTGGGGACGCGGTGGCTCAGTGGTGCCCTCCCTGATGGTCTGGTGGCTAGCACGTGCGCCTTTGGTATACGGGGTCCCGGGTTTGATTCCCGGTGGGATAGCCTTTGTGATTTTAACTGTCCTCAATGTTTGTGTGTTCGTGTCCCTGTCGTTATAGGTTATTGGAAAAAGCAAGTTAAAGAGTGTAAAGCAGGTAAAATTAGTAAAAAGTAGTTCAAGTAAGTTACTGAGACACGTTCGGTGAGTCAGTTAACTTTAAAAAAAGTGGTAGAGCGTTCATCTCCGGTGCTTGGAGTCCCTGGTTCGATCCCAGCTCGCGCCGTGTGGACTTTGGGGTGGACAAACACCGTGCTCGTGAGTTTTCTCGGGGTTCTCCCGTTTCCTCCCCCTTTCATTCCACCATTTTATTCATTTTTCATAATCACCGTCTCCTTTGGCCTAATCTGCATAATCGTGAGACGTAAAACTGAAAGATTTCATTTCATTTTGAAAAGTCTTCTGACATAGGAGAACTCTGTTATTATCAGAATTAAACAAAATGTAAGAGGGGAAATCGTCTCCAGATATGATGTTTTTAATCTAAAGTGAATGATTTTTTTAAAATTGGACTGTTCTCTCTTTAAGCGCCCAATGTTAAATGACAATGGAACGTAGCCATTAATAGAAAGGTTGGGGGAGGGGAAGACGGAGTGAGAGATGGATAAATTTTGTAAAAGTATGGTGAATGAGGACTTATTTCAAATGGGGACTGGCCATCGATACGTTAATGTAAAAGACAGTAATTTCATTCACTTATGTTGTGGGTCCAGGTAAATGGCATCGTTGCAATCTCATTTAACATCGGGCGTATAAAGAGTGTACAACCCAAACAGCTCGTCCTATTTAAATAATCCCTTCACTTTAGATCGAAAACATCATATTTGGATAAGGTTTCCTATCGTACATTTTGTTACGTAACTCTGATAATAACAGAGTTACCCTATGTCAGGGGACTTTTGAGATACCCTTTATATTGACGAAAGTAAGTGACATCTCTCTTTTCATATTTTATAAGTTTTAGTAGTTTGTATAGCGTGGGAAATTCAAGAGTAAAATTAAAATTGCTGCTTCTCAAGAAGTGATCTTTATAAAGTTTCGGATTGATATCACTGGGAGGGAGACATTTGAATCACTCATTGTACAGTGGTATCTCATACTATACGACAATGCTCCAGCCCATACGACTGTTGTTGCCAAGGATGCAATGAAAGTCATTCTTTTTTTACGGTATTTGTTCCATCCAGCTAATTTCTCCATTCTTTTTCATAGAGGCATGATGACACAATGATAGAGTGCTTATCTCTGCTATGAGGGGTACCTAGTTCGATCTTACGCCCCATGAGTTTGGTGTGTATAAACGAAGAGTCTTTCCGTTTCCCCCTACATTCTCATTTCACCAATTCTCTCATAATACTTCACATTCATTGATTATTACCCGCCTTCTTGAGCTTAAAGGGCATAATCGCAACATGTTAAGAGTCTTCATCCCGGCGAAATTAAAATACCGCTAATTTTACAGTAATTATGTGATATCTTCAAATAGATAAAAGATAATCGAAATGTGGAACAAGAGCGCCCTAGACAATATTATTTTACATAAGAAACCGTTATCACGACTCACTTATCTGCTTTCGATTTCGAGCCATTTTGAAAATCGGCATTTATTTTCGCGTTTCTAAACGACTGAAAACGGAAAGCCACTAGGTGACTTGTGATAACGGTACCTCACGCAAAACAATATTGTCTAGGGCGCTCTTGTTCCATATTTCAATTATCTTTTATCTATTTGAAGATATGACATAATTACTGTAAAATTAGCGGTATTTTAATTTCGCCGGGATGAAGACTCTTAAATTAAAGATTGCATTTCATTGCTATTCTATTCTTCTTCATACTCATATTTCAAAAGATTGCTGTTATTTCTTGTTCACTCTTTGAAATCTTCGTGTTTCTGCTGCATTTTTTGTATATACATGAAGATTTGATGTGCCTATCTAGCAACTATACAGAATGAGCTTTTCTCATTAGTGATGAGCAAATGCAAGACCAAGACCAAGACCCGGGTGGTCTTGGTCTTGGTCTTGGTCTTGCACATGCGGTCTTGGTCTTGGTCTTGCACTGGAACCCTCGGTCTTGGTCTTGGTCTTGGTCTTGCACACCTAGTCTTGGTCTTGGTCTTGGTCTTGCACACCCAGTCTTGGTCTTGCTTGCAAGAGTCTTGCAAGTTTTGCTTTTAAGAAATCTATGATTTTCATAAGTAAATTTTACTCTGTATATAAGGGATAATAAATCCTACATTGCGTCAATAGTTAGGGAAATACAATGTATGTTTCTAAATGTAATACATTTTACCTTCCTGTAAGTGTGATGATACTGTACAACATAGGCGATGACCTTTACTTTTTTTTTCAATGGGTGATCAAGCTTCACTACTTATAAGATAAATCACAACATTTCGTAATATTTTTATATATTTTAACAGTTCTAATACTCCACTGGGTCCCAAACTGGGGAGGCTACCCCTGACAGTGAGACGCATGAAAGAAAACCAAGACGGCACAGATTACTGAAATACCATAAATTGCAAAAATTTTTTTTACACTCTAAAAGTGTCAGATTTTTTTCTTTTCAACCACGATTAGCTCATCTTTGTATTGAACAAACTCCCAATTAAATATTGAAATTTTGTTTTACTGATTCTAATATGTACTGTATGGGGCAGAAACAAGGACATTACGCAAAAACAACGAAACAATTAGACTTTCGAAATGTGGGCATGGAGAAAAAAGGAGAGAATCAGCTGGGTTGAACGGAAAACGAATGCAAAGGTTTTAGAAATAGTAGCAGTAGGGGAGAAAAGAAGAATTTTAGATGTAATTAAGAGGAGGACATTGGCTGAGGGGGAATTGTATTATAAGGGACGTGCTAGAGGGAGGGGGCGAAGGAGATTATAGTTGAAGAAATATATTAAGACAGAAAATTGCTACGTTAAGACGAAGAGACTAGCTGAGGACCACAGTCATCGAAGCTTCTCGGCTGCAGCAAGTGACCTGCCAATAATGGCAGAATAGCTATTATTATGACGATAATGATATGTTTTGCAACATTGACCAAAAAAGAGAGAAAAAATTAAAATAATAATAATTAAACCTCTTAATATTAAATTTGTGAGTTTTACGTCCCACGATTATGCCGGCTAGGCTAAAGGAGACGGTGATGATGAGAAATTAGTGAAAATGGTGGAAAGAAGAAAGTGGAAGGAAACGGGAGAACCCCGAGGAAACCCAAGCACACGGTGTTTGTCCATCACAAAGTTCACTTGGCGGGGCTGGGATTGAAAGCGGGACCCCAAACATCAGAGCTGAACGCTCTACCACTGAGCCACCGCGGCCCCAATATTTTAGAATAATTTGAGTGAAAACTGAAAACGACTCAACTGTCTATGTCTTTTGTGTAAACTCAATTTATATATATATATACTTTTGACCTACATTAGAAATACATAATAACGGCATCAAACTTCAAGTTATTTGAAATAAGTACGAAATCACTCTCAGTTGTGAATATAGATTATTTATTGTTGTATAATGTTATATCGTTGAATCCTAGATATGTCGTATACCTAAGGGGGTTAAAAGTTATATTGATAAACAATTACGTTTAAGCATCCACCTATGAAATCAAACTTGCGGTCACATGCGCTAAGTTCTTGTCAATGTCATGAAAATGTTATTTCAATATTAATTTTATAAGTACACATTAAAAATTTCCAACGGATGCTTGAACCTCAGAGCCAAAGCCATACCCATGTAGTCGGCACCTATGGTGTACAGAATTGCCGGTGTTCAATACTACATTTCTTTAGTTTTGGAAGAAGAACACCACTAATATGTTTTGAAATGAAATGAAATATCTACTTTAACGTCCTACGATTATTACACTGAGGCTAAGGGAAACAGTGATGATGAGAAATGGTGGAATGAAGAAAGTATGAGGAAACGGGAAAACCTACGCACAGGGTGTTTGTTCACCAAAGAAGCTCACATAAGCGCAAGCTGCGATCGAACCAGGGCCCCATGTACCAGAGGTGAACGCTCTGCCACTAAGCTACCGTGTCCATAACATGCCCTAGTTTATTTTTGCTTATCCACTTCTTATGGACACAACTATTCTTCGTATGATTTCCCAAAATCCAATCATGGGCCGTCGTGAATGATCAAATGATGACCAAAGTAAATCAGACACTGAAGTTGTTATAGCTTGTAACAATTCATAGAATTATGCTGTCGGTCGTCTCGTGAACAACCGATTCAAAAAACGACATACTGTAGCTATATGTTACAGGAGCAGATCGACTCACATGGATTGCATAAACTACTGGGAATACATTTACTCTGTATTTTGACTGGAGCCAAGAAGTTCACGTGAAAGATGTAATGATTTTTCCCTTTCCTTTTTACATTCTATGAAAAGTCAAGTAGTACCGTACTTGTGCAAGACTCTTGCGCAAGAGTCTTGGTCTTGGTCTTGGTCTTGCAGGTATGGTCTTGGTCTTGGTCTTGGTCTTGCACCCCTTGGTCTTGGTCTTGGTCTTGCATCGGGATTCCTGGTCTTGGTCTTGGTCTTGGTCTTGGTCTTGCATGCAAGACTCTTGCAAAAACTGCAAGACCAAGACTCTTGCGCTCATCACTATTTCTCATAGAGAATTCTTTCAGCATTATAATCCTTGTGTTTACTGTATTTCCCGTTCACAATACAGATCTTTCTAAACCTCACGCCGGACCGATGGTATGGTCCTATGGTAATCCAATTCTCATGGAGGCGAGAGAATACGGTGAGGAATGGCCTATACTATGAGGACTGATCTGGAAATTTCGTACGTAAATTTAGCAAAAAATTGAAAAGGGTTTTTTTTTTCGATGAAATGTGAAAATCCAGGGAGATTCTCGCACTGACTGACTGACCAATATAAATGTTTTAATTTTTTCTTCGTTCTTTAGAAATAAACCATACAATAGCAATAGTGTGTTTGTGTGTGTGTCTCTTCAAAGTGGCATAATTTGCACCTATTGTTGGCTGGATGTATTTGTGGGTATTTTTTGAAAAAAAAATAAGTGAAATAAAAAAAAAATAAAAGCAAAAACAAACGAGTCTTCCAGTTCCAAAATGACTCTTGTCCATTTACAGAAAATCCTACAAAACTTAGAAAAAAATGTTGAATCTTCATGTTTTGTAGAACGGGGAATACTTCGGTGTGTTCATGTGAAAAACTTTAGCATTCTCAAATATTTCCAGTTCTACAAAACGCATCGATCCTACAGTTTTCCTCGGTTTTCTGGGGTTTGATTAGGGTGGCCAGAAAACAATGATTAAAAAGCCGGGCACATTGACTTAGAAAGCCGGACTTTATGAATTTATAAACCTTTTCTTCACATGACAATTCAATTCTTTAATATTGCGTTTAGACATCTTTGGCTCAAACAAGCTGGGAAAGCTAGATTTACAAATAGCCAGGGGTGCCCATCCCCCCAAAGCTGATGGCGCACTCCCCCCAAAACTAGTAATCTCTTCCCTCCTCAAAACTCAAGTCCTCTAAAAACAATTGCCCAGTGTAGCAGTAGTTTTTATAGTACTAGTAATTGTTATTTTTGTTGTTGTTTTTATTTCCTGTAGTAGTATTATAGAATGCTTGTAGTAGTAGTAGGGGCAGTAGTAATTATAAAAATGGCATTACTTTTATTAGTAGTCTTGGTAATGTACAATACTGAATATGTTCTATAAGGATATTGAAGGGTATAAAAACTTCTACACACTGTGTATGGCACAGGTATTCTTTTTTTACAATTAGTAGTATTATTTTTTTCTTTACAAAATATTGATATAATTCCCTTGTACATGAAAAGTAAGACGCAAGTTACAAGTTATTGAGTTTGATACTCAAAAAAAATGTTATCCTCCAAATTATCCTACAAAAAGAAGTGATATCCAACAAAAAAATTCCTGTAAAAGAGCCAAGTACGAGTGGCCTTAAAAAGAATTTAAATCACAAAAATAGGCGCCAAGTTCTGGTGGACAACAGTTACAAACACCCACTGGCTCACTTCAAATTTAGATTTTAAACTTGGCTGTTGTCTGTATGGTTACCACTAGCTCACAATTATGTCAAACTACTTTATAATTTTCAACAGACAACATAGGCAAGTTTCAAATCTAAATTTGAAAGTGATTCCTTGAGTGTTTGTAACTGTTGTTCACCAGAACTTGGCGCCATCCTTTCATATAGCAACTTACGCGGTACTCCATTCATAGTTTCTAAGCAGGGGGTAGGGGGATTCATTCTCGAGATTAAAAAAAAAAAAAAAAATCGCATCATGTTCCAATGTTATTCTGACGGCAGCAAAATTACTTATTCGACATTAGAGTAAAATTCTTCCCCAATCTTTTTTTATTCCCTCCAATTTTTTTTCTCGATGGAACAACTTGCGCCATTCATCCTTCCCGTGGGCGGCCCTTCTCTCTTAAAACGAACCAACCTTTCCTTTCATACGGCTACTTGCGCGGTACTTCATTCGTCGAGTATCGAAGCAGAAGGTACGGGGGTTCACCCCGGAAATTTTTTGAAAATTAGCTTCTCAAAATCGTGTTTTAATGCTATTCCGACAGTAAAATTACTAGTTCGAAAGTAGAGTAACCCCCCCCCAAATTTTTCTCAATGGCGCAGCTTGCACCATACATCCCCCCTGTGGGCGGCCCTGCAAATAGCTACATTTACATGTTAAAATTCTTACTTCATTGATATTTCTCTGGTTCTCGAGCGACCTTCAATAGACGTTTGTTCTACAAGAATTCTTTAAATATATCACTGCACGTCAGGGGCGGATCCAGGGGGCCCCTCCCCCCAGAAGAGGAAACTTTCTTATTTTATATATATAAATAAAACCCATCCCAAAGTTTGGAGCCCTTAAAAGTAGCAGTATGACAACCCACCGCCCCCCCCCCCAGAAGTCGGTCCTGGATCCGCCCCTGCTGCACGTTCCATTCTCACTTTTTCCTTCAAAGTTGAAACAAACTTGAAATTCGGACTTAACTGTGAAATATATTGACTCGATTCTGTTCTTTTGTCCAAGCAGCATTCGTTAATGAAGATACCCGTTTGCAGTAAGCAATACTACTTTGTTTGGAAAGAATATATGAACCGATTTTGTTCAATGTGCAAATGACGCGGTCCGCGGTCCCAAGTGCATATGACGCGGTCATACCTCTTTTCTAAAACAGTTGGAGCCTTATGAAGCAGATGGATATTTATAAATGATATGGCTTGCAGAGAGTTGCCAATCTAATGGTTTTCCTACCAAAGTTTAAAACTCTAAATTTTTCTCGCTTTACAACTTACAAAAATGTATTGATAATAATTTGTAAATTCTGAAATGTCTGAGATTGGAGTCATCGAGCCATCAGAATAATGGAAAGTTAAGAGTCTTCATCCCGGTGAAATTAAAATACCGCTAATTTTACAGTAATTATGTGATATCTTCAAATAGATAAAAGATAATTGAAATATGGAACAAGAGCGCCCTAGACAATAGTATTTTGCGTGAGGTACCGTTATCACAAGTCACCTAGTGGCTTTCCGTTTTCAGCTGTTTAGAAACGGGAAAATAAATGCCGATTTTCAAAATGGCTCGAAATCGAAAGCAGATAAGTGAGTCGTGATAACGGTTTCTCATGTAAAATAATAGTCTAGGGCGCTCTTGTTCCACATTTCGATTATCTTTTATCTATTTGAAGATATCACATAATTACTGTAAAATTAGCGGTATTTTAATTTCGCCGGGATGAAGACTCTTAAACATTTATAATGAGACAACTGAAAAGCAGGACAAATGGGCGTCTGTCTCGACTACTAAGCCGGACACGGGACAGGACCTCCAAAAGCCGGACTGTCCGTCCAAAAGCAGGACATCTGACCACCCTAGGTTTGATATAAATGGACAAAAGCTGTTTCGGAACTGGACGACTCAAATGTGGTTGACACTTCTTTTAATATAGCTAAATTAATCTTGTCACATAATTTCTGTCTTAGGAATTGGACACTCAACAAGCTGGAGAAAATTTAATAAGAAAAGGGAAATATTTTTCTCAGTCGTGGGAAATTTCCTTAAAGAAACCTACAAACACTGATATTCCCCCGCCAAATACATCGGACCCCAGTCGTGATTCGGAGTTCACGTTAATAGTAAATTCTGTCCCCATAAGACCACTGTTGCACAGACTATGCTAAAATATCCTTACGTATGCGTTATTTCAATTTGGCAGCTGAGCTAACGAGATCACACTATATTAAACAGGTGTGCGTGTTTAATATTTTAAAATATCGTGAGAAAGTGGTGGGTGAAAGACATATTTTTCAAAGAACGAATCGTGAAAGTTACTTAATTTGCCGTCATGTGAGTCAGTCACATACGTGCGTACTGTACATTGCATATGATGTATTGTGTGTGGAATACGTTCACTATATACACGTATTGTAAAAGTTGTTCATCATATATAATCATGTACGAGCTTGACCTTGAGAAATAACTTCCTTCTTACTGTTTTCCAACATTCTTTTCAGTTTTTTCTCTTTCTTTCTTTTACCGTACCCAGTTTGACTTCAAACGAATGGGTTCAAGCTAGTTCTTTGAACTAAGATGGTGAAGACTTCCTGCTATAATCGAATTCCTGGTATAACTTCATTTTCCCTTTTCTTTCAAATAGAAAGAAAAAAAACTTAGAAAAAATAATAATGATACAGGTTAGTCAATCCTTTATTCGTATTATTCCGGTGGCCATTAACTGCTTTTTTCTTGCCATTATGAATATTCCCAATTGTAGTTCCCGTTGAGTTAACGATGGGGAAAACCATAACATGGTGACAGCATTAAGTATACAAAAACTATGGTGGACTTACTGTTAAGTACCAGTTACTTCTATCCTTGGTGACTAATAGTGTTTAATTAAAAAAATTAAAAAGAGTTATAGCCACGATTTGTCCTTTTTTATGCTTTAATGAACAAGAAATTGTCGTAAGCAGTGTATACATGTGAGTTTATAAATATTATTACACACAACATGACTAATTCTAGAAAGTTGAATATACATTTGCAGTTTCTGCACCTTCACGAATAATTGTCCACTAAATTTATCGGCCCACTCTCGAGCCTCAAGAATAATCCATCTCCACTAAACCAACCTACTCTGTAATTGATATTGTCATAATTAAGATGGGGATATTGTAAGGTCTACAACTCAAACAATATACAATATCGGCTACACAGGACATAAAAGTTCCTGGGATGTTCAAGAGTCTCAATCCCCGGATATTCACGGGATCCGCTCCATTTTTTACCAATGGATGTCTTGTAAATATGCTGTAGAAAACAAAATATCCGCTTATGCCCGGAAATGTGGCTTCTTGCGGAATCCCTGGGGGATATTTCTGAACTCTTCGCGGTATAATTACAGTATGGCTTTTTGGAAACTCGAATATTGTTCCGTGAGAAGCACTGAAATCCAGTGGATAATTCCAAGATGTTTCAAGTTTTTACTGAGAGCCTGAATATCCCCGGAGAGGAATGGGTAGAGCTTCCAGATTTCTAGACTAAAAAGCGAGAGATGCTATGAAGATTTACTGTATATTACTAGTTATGTGCTTGCCTGATAGGCTTTAGGTAGTAGATCTGTGGAATTACTATGAATCTATACCAAACTTCTTTACGTGGTGTACACGTTTCACTGCTACTTGTTTGCTTACTTTGCGGTCAGCTGTTGGACACATAAACATGTGCTTTAAGGTTACGCCAATGTACGTAGTGTCTTAAGAAAAATGCTCCGGAACAAAGATAAATTTTTGTTAAGAGGCCATAAGAAGAATTCTTGTTGCGTTAGGATTAATTAACGTCCTACAATTATGCACCAAGGCGAGAGAGATGGTAATCATGAGATAGATGATGATGATGGAGGCGGTAGAATGAAGAAAGTAAGAAGAGCGATATACTTCCAGCGATATGCCTACTTTAAAAAAAAAAGAAAACAAAAGAAAAAAGAAAAGAAAAGAAAAAGAAAAAGAAAAAGAAAGAACTAGATTCCTTTTATAACAGAAAGAGTACAGATGAAGTGTAAAGTCAAATGCTGATGCTACATCAATTATTTCCGTGTTAAAGAAGCAGTTTTATTGAGAAAGTGTATAAGTGAATGTTGAGTTATGTTTTCTGGGGGGAAGGGGGGCAGTCCGGACCCAGTGGACTCCGTGGATGCGACACTGTGTACAATCTATTTC
This sequence comes from Thermobia domestica, assembly GCF_964235325.1. NCBI lineage: Eukaryota > Metazoa > Arthropoda > Insecta > Zygentoma > Lepismatidae > Thermobia > Thermobia domestica. The sequence continues at coordinate 55,828,043 of NC_137460.1, read as the reverse complement.
TAAGGACAATATTAACAATTAACTAAGGTATACATTATTATTATTATTATTATTATTATTATTATTATTATTATTATTATTATTATTATTATTATTATTATTATTATTATTATTATTATTATTATTATAATTTACACAGTATCTTCATGATTATGAAAGCATACTACGCTGTTCCAAGATTTACTTAGAATGCTTTCAACTTATACCAGAACAATTAAAAAGTGACTCATTCACCTTATACAGAAATTTCCTTTTTCTCTTTTTTCATTCTTTTTTTTAAAAAAAAGAGAAGAAAGTTGCAATGACTTTTATTGGTAAAGTACATTGTAAAAATGCAACCACTCATAAGTATCGTAATATCTTATATAACTATATGATACGTTTACTCTTACTGTTGGGATGTTCAAGAACCATTAAATAAATGAAATAAGGAAAGATTTCAACAGACATCCTTAACTTTGAAATTGTCGAGGCCAAGGAGATGGGAAAAAAAGATGACATAAGGTTTTAGACCTTCAAGATAAGTGAATTCCTATTATTATCTTTTCTTTAGAAAAAGAAAGGTTCAGAATTTAGATGTGGAATAATGATTACTGAAAATTTATTATAATTATATTGCACCAGACCGATATGCAGGGTTGCTACAAAATTTGGAAAGTAATGTACGTTTCACGCCATAATGAATAACTTCACAACGCAGAATAGACATCTACTGGGAGTACAATGAATGTCCATATTATGTCTGCGAATATTAGTAAGTAATTAAACTTTTTTTTTATTTTACGTTTTACGATTAGGTTAAAGAAGACGGCCGAAAGTGAACGATCATAACGTAGGTAGTAGAATGATAATGTGGCAGGCACTGGAGAAACCCGAGAAAACCCACAGTATACGATGTTATCTATTTCAAACTCTCAATTGTTTAGGATTGAACCAGGAAACTCTTGCAGTAAAGGTGAACACTCTTGTAGTGAATCAGGCATGAAAAATTCGGATTTAATGTGGAGATGCTGTTTCATGTCTTACATAGCCTAGGCACTGAAAGAGGATACTGAAGTAAAAAAAAATAATGTTTTGCCTACTTTTAACTTCTCGACCTTAAGCACTAGATTATTTTTTGGAAGTTAAATGTCTTTCTTGAGCGCCGAGGCTATATGTTCCTGCTTAAAATAGCATTGAAGCCTCCTCTACTCGGGTTTGTATTTTTCTCAAGAACCCTCGTCGGGAATTGAATCCAGGGTTACGCAGAGGAAACATGCGTTTAAACTAATTACTTGGCTACAAAGAAACACTTTTCGATCTTGTACTACATATTTTACTTGTTGATCGTTTGGCCCTCGGTTCGATTTCCAGTACGAACACACAATTTATGATGTTGATAAAATATGGTGAGGCAATAAGGGCAGCAACCTTAAGTAAGAAATTATCAAACTCTGATGTGGAAAGGGGACACGGTGGTTCAGTGGTAGAGAGCTTACCTCTGATGCGTGGGGTCCGTGGTTCGATTCAGAGCCAAGGAAGTTGGTGGTGGACAACACCGTGTTCGTGGGTTTTCTCGGGGTTCTCCTATTCCTTCTCACTTTCTCATTCCACCATCATTCACTTGCTCTAATTTTCGTCCCCCTTAGCGTTGGGCGCGGTGGCTCAGTGGTAGAGCGTTCACCTCCGGTGCTTGGGGTCCCTGGTTCGATCCCAGCTCGCACCGTGTGGACTTTGTGGTGGACGAACACCGTGCTCGTTGGTTTTCTCGGGGTTCTCCCGTTTCCTCCCACTTTTTTCATTCCACCATTTCATCCATTTCTCATCATCACCGTCTCCTTTAGCCTAACCGGCATAACCGTGGGACGTAAAACTCAAAGATTTCAATTCATTTTTTTCGTCTCCCTTAGCCTAAAACTCATGATCTTGGAGCGCTAAACGGAAGAATTTACTTCTCATTTTCTGATCTAGAAAGCCAGAAATAGCATCGATGATAGTCAATGTGCGGACTATACGTGTTCGACAAGCACAGTCCTACGTGCAATTAACTCGTTAGCTGAGTAAACGTTTTTGCTACGATTGACAACATGTTAATTTCACACAATGGAGCCAAAAGATCAAGCAGGTACTCCTAGTTACACTTTATTAAGATTATGATAGTAAGGCTTATAAGATTGTAATGTTAGTCCGTCCATTCGTCCGTTAATTCACACGATAACTCTTGAATAAAAAATAGATAGATAGAGAGGTCCATAGCTCCAATACTACGGGACCTACCGTAGTCGTGTCAAGACTTCACTTAGAAACTAGTATGTGCACTATCCAAATACCCATGTTTCAGAATCCTGCGGTACTTAAGCAACAATTTTTATAGAGGTACTTGGTGAGTACTTCAGCAACTATGCAGTTCATAACTTGAAGTATTTTATTTTCGTAAACCACTTTAAGCAACTGAAATTAACTGGAAGCTAAACTTTAATATCATGGAAGTTATAAGAGATGCTGGAAGTGATCTCCGTGCACTTGAAGACACAGTTGAACACGTTTCTGCATGTTTTTGAAGACGTTGCGCAACATCACTTAGCACACCACAACATGGCACTGCATAGTTCCTTTCTAAAAACACCCGGTATATATACAGAGGTTGTTCAGCCTACGTTTGGCCGATTTCGTTCCTTCCCCCTCCCGAGCAGAATGGACTCACCCGACCTGGCTCGTGGCGTCCTGCAGTATTGTGCAGTGGCTTCCTGGGAACGGAGTTGTTTTTCCGCGCGGACGACAATAACGTACAAAACAGGACCATTATTGTGAGTGTTGTGTTAAATTTGTTTCAAGTGTGTGGGTTTCCGCTCTGTGACCAAAATGCCGCCCAAACTAAGCCGGTTTTGGGAAGGCTATGTTGCGGCTCTTTATGACGCCCACTTTAGTGTTTCTGTCATTAGAAAACAGTACAAGAAGAATGGTTGCAACATCAGTTTAAGTGGAATAAAAATGTTATTAAAAAGTACAAGGGCAACGAAGCTCCACCATTTGGATCACCAACGAAGTTGCCTAGAAAGCGGGAATACACCAAGGTCACCTCCACCATGCAGAGGAAACTTCGCAAAATGGCAATGCAAGAAAATCCGCCAACACAAAGGTGTATGGCTAATCGTCTTGAAGTGTCTTTGGGGACTGTGAGCCGGACGTTACACCATCAACTCAAGCCGGAAAAAGTCAAGAAAGCTCGCGGCCATCTTCTGACGGATGTCCACGAAAAGGAACAAAAGTGTAATGCCTGGAAGCTGTATGAACGGCATCTGGCAAAACAAAGGTGGATGTACGTCGTATCGCTCGATGAAGCATGGATTTACCTTTCCGACTGCGGCAAACCGAGAGCCATCATGTACCGAGAGAAAGGCGCCAAGAACTTCAGAAGGTGGGTCCGTGTCTGTAAAGAATCCTTCCCAAAAGGATTCATGGTCGTTACTGGCTACTGTTACCGAGGTAAACTGAAGATTCGTAGGATGGCGAAGAACTGCAAAATAAATTCGCAGTATTTTCAGGAGCAGATCATGCGGCCGTTCTACGAGCATGAGATTCCAACAATGTACGGAAATGACACCAATCTGGTGCGTATTCACATGGACAAGGCCTCATCACATACCTCACGATCGTCCCTCGCATTTTACAGGGAGATGGAGGAGGCAAGTGGTATACAGGTGATACCTTTCAATGAGGTACCTGTTAAATTTACAGATGCAAGTCCTATGAACTATTGTGGATTTGGATTGCTGAAGCGGGCTTTTGGGAAAACGGCGTGTGACAACTGTGGGAATGGGACAAGTTTCCCCTCCCAGTTCTTCAGAGAAGCCTATTACAGTGGAAATTATGCTGTGGGGCTATTGTTAGGAACCAAGGGAAACACATCGAGCACTTACGGACCTGGTGCAAATGATTCTTCTAAATTTTTAGGTACGGTAAGTCGAAATTGGCCAAATGTTGACTGAACAACCTATATATATATATATATATATATAGCGAGGTATATATAAACCGACTGAGTCAAAATTATGCTTCCGATTTAGTTGCTTTATTATTCGAGCAGTAATTAGCTTTTCTTACCAATATAATTTTTTTCTGGTATAATTTCAAAAAGTATTTTTTTTCTTTCTATTTTAGAGGTTTAGTTACGTAGACGTCTATCAGGAGGTAGTTTAGTCAAAGTGAGCAATATGGCTTTTACAAGCCACAGAGCGTTCTGTGTGCTTGATTTTCTTACGACTAAGTCCGTTGTGCAAGTTCAACGGTATTTCTGTGAACAAATTTAGGGTATTTGTGCCGCCACTTGCTACAACTGTGATTGAATTGCGTGAGCGCGTCACTGTACCTGTAGCAGATATTGACCTTGACGTGCTAGGAAGGAACTCGATTATAGACTAGATGTGTGTCGTGTAACTCATGGATCGCATATTGAACATTTATATGTTAGAAAAAAAAAAAACTTTCTGAGTTGATCAATCAACATGTGTAATCTCTGATTACATATGTGTTATTAAAAGCAAAAAAATAAAATAAAATAAAATAAAATAAAATAAAAATAAATAAATAAATAAATAAAATAAAAAAAATAACCATTGAAATCGGGAACATCATTTTCACTCACCCTGAATATGGATGAGTACAGTGGTCTAATATCTTTCATAAAACATGGGTACATTGATTTACTTCCCGTAAATTTCGGGAGGAATGTGTTCGTCTACTCTTAAATTTGTGAAATATCCAAAAATAAAAGATAGATAATAGTTCTCTAGGGCTATAGTATACATATCTTTGTAAGTTCAAGTGATTCTGCTTCTCTTCTTCTTTGGATAAGAAATTATCAAAAATATAAACGTAAGCTGTACGTATTGCCACATGGTCACTATGTTGTTGGGTGTTGTCCTCATTTGACTCCTGAGATATAGTTTTATTCCACTATATTAACATATAGGTAGATACAGAAGTCAATTCGTTTTCATAGAGCACTAGTACTTTGATGCCCCTCTTAAATTTAGGAACAGGTACGTATATATATGGCCCACCCTTCAATTTGGGAATTGTCAACAAACAAACAAAATATATATTTGTTCTTTAGGACTAAGATATATAACTCAGTGAGTTCGGGATGGTCCATTTTGCTTTATTCATGGGTAAAAATAAATAAATATACGTAATCATTAAGTTTTACTACATGGCTGCTTTTTCATATAACTTAAAATTTGCCAAGGTCCATCCTTAAATTTGAGAAGTATCAATTTAAAAAAAAAATGATAAACGTTCTCTAGCACTTGTGAACATATCTTTGTAAAGTTAGGTCGTTCAACTTGTGTCTTTCCATGACTAATAAACTGCCAATAAAATATAAACATATGTGGTATTGTCCATGAGACGAGACAAGACGAGAAATAAATCTCGTCTCGCAATTTTTTTAGAAGTCTCATCTCGATTTTCAATAAGTTCTTTCTCACCTCGATTATTGAAGGATTTTTTCTCGTCTCGTTTTGTAAATTTATGTTCAAAATTTAACCTGATTTTTTTTTCTAATTTCATCTAGAAGTTATCAGAATCTTTCTGCGTCACGAGAGGTTCACGAAAGGTGTGATATAACAGCGTTTAAACCATGTTTATTATTGTGAGTATATTGTGTAATAACTTGAGTATCTTTAACCATTGATAAATATTCCTCACTATGTTCTTACAACAACTCTGTGAATTTCTAGTTTTTATGTCATGAATAAATGTAACACTAGAACAGTGTTTGAGATCTATGATCTTGGGTGAACTAAACAGCGTGACAAACATCTTGGCATTTGAAGGCGGCGCTCCAAGTTCCCTTTAAATGCTCCTAGCAACTGAGAAGCCAGCGGTATTGCCACATTTATTTTGTACACATTCACTCCAGTCTATTCCCTGCCACTTGATCGCGCTGTAGTCTGTCTGCTTAGTCCTGGCCACAGCCCTTTACCACTTGGCAACGTCGCGCCAGAGCTTGCGTTTTATTCGTTTATCTGAAATGCCAAGATGTTTGTTACAGGCTTTAGTATTCATCACGAGACTGGCGAAATTTCTCGTCTAGTCTCGAAAACGAGACGAGAATTGTCCTGTCTCTCGTCTTTGAGCTACCTCGTGACTAAGCAGTTAGCGTTCACGCCTTTGTCGTGGAAGACCTGAGATTGATCCCCGTGTTTGGTTTGGATCCCACGTTAAGAGTCTTCACTACAGCGAAGTTAAACTACCGCTAATTTTAGTTTTTCTGTAATATCTTCAAAACAAATAAAAATATTCAAAAAGCAGACACAAAGTGGACTAGACAATACGATATTTTCATCTGATACCTTTACCACAATTCACCTATCTGCTTTTGGTATGCCGTTATTTACAGAACCCTCAAAAAAATGCTAAATCTATGTACAGTTGCAAATCGAAAGCAGAAATATGAGTTGTGATAACGGTATCACATGCGAAATCGTATTGTCTAGTTCACTACGTTTCTGCTTTTTGAAAAGTTTTATTTGTTTTGAAGACATTACAGAAAAACTCTAAATTTAGCGGTATTTAATTTCGCTGTAGTGAAGACCCTTAAGCTTCATAGAGCTTTGCTGTTGAAAGAGACGTCAAACTTAAAATCAAATCAAGTCTCGTCTCGTTTTCGATTTGAAAATGCACTTCTGTCTCCTGTATAACACTAAAAGTATGTAATGTGTTTTATCACGTGGTTGATTTTTGTCTTAATTGAAGAATCTGATTGGTTAATCAGTTTTAGGACATGGAAAGTGATAGGCAATTATTAAAACTGATTGATATGTAACAACAAATTCACATTTTGAAGTTGTTTAGTGACAATTTATTGTCTAAAGTCATTAGTGGAAAGTTATCCTTGGTGGAATCTGATTGTCTATTACTTTCAAATTTTATTTAAAAATTTTAGTTTGAAAAAAATTTGTACCACTGAAAATTGTTGTTATAAAAGTATTAGTTGAAAATTTTTGAACCTTAGGATTGTAGTTTCGACTCTCAGTTTGTCATAGGTGGAAAATGTTAGAATTTCAATTTTTTGTTTGAAAAATTTTTGAACCTTAGGATTGTGATTACGACTTATATCCTAAGCTCATTGACGTAAAATTTGGGGCTTGAAATCTGAATTAAAAATAACAAAACTGATCGATATACAACAACAAGAGTTTTACACTTTAAACTTTAGTCACAACTTGTAAATGATGGTCATTGGTGGAATATTATCCTTGGTACAATCTCATTGGTTGATCACTTTAAGATATTTGTTTAAACGTTATGAAAGTTTTTTTTTATTTTTTGTAAAAAATTAGTTTGAAAAACCGATTTTTTTGTCTGTCACCGATTTTTTTTTAAATGAAAAATTGAGTTTGTTACTGAGTTAGAAAAAAAATTTGGATCATCGAAAAATATTGTTAAGAATTGTAGTTACGACCCATAATCTAAGGTCATTAGTGAAAAAGTGTAGGTCTTGAAACTTGCTAGATAATTATCAAAGCTGATTGATGTACAGCAACAATTTCATACTTAAAACTTTATTCACAGCCCATAGTCTAAGGTCATTGGTGAATCTGAGTCAAAAGTCATTGGTAAATCAACTTCGCACAATCAGATTGACTGATCATTTTTAGATCATTTTTCAAACTTTATGAACTTCTTGTGTAAACTTTTAGTCTGAACATTTTGGTTATTTTCTTCAACTTCGGAAATTTTTACATACATTGAAATTTTTTTGAAAATTTTTTATAACTTTTTTAGTTTGAAAATGATTGAAATCTTTAGATTGAAAAATTTGTTTCAAATTCGTTCAGTCTCTGAACATTTTTGCTAAATGAAATTGTATAAGTCTAAGTAAAGAATCGTTTTTAAAGAATCGAAACGGTTTAGAATAAAAAATCTGGCAACAGCGCGCACATGAATATCATCCATTTCAGACCTCAGAACAAGCTAATGCAACGTTGCAAAATCTGTAATACATCTGTTTATGACGCACGCATCATTGTTCTCGTATATTTAAGTATCGTTCGAAACAGTGTTCTTCATAACCACGTAATAGCTACTTGTTTGGAATTCTAAATACATGTGATGTAGGAAAATCGTTTATGTAGCCAAGTTACTTTTTGGATCTAAATTACTAGTGATTATTAATAGTGAAGGAATGATATTTGCTTCCAGGGTAGTTATCTATGCAAATAGATTAAAAAAAAAACATCAATTCTGCTGACATTACATAAACTTGTTTTGACATGTATAATTTCATAACGATGATAGAATTAATGTGTACAGTGCTACCAGACTTTTATTCTTGACTGTTTCGATTCTTGGAAGCTATTCTTCTCTTAAGACTTCTAAAATTTTTACTTAGCTAAAAAATTTAGGAAATGAAGAAACCTTAAACAAAATTTTCAAACTAAAAATTTTAAACAAAAAATTTCAAAAGTGTTTCAAAAATTTTAAACAAAGATTTGAAAATGATCAATCAATCAGATTTTACTAAGGGGAACTTTCCATCAATGATGTTATAGTGTGAGTAGTGACTTAAATTTCAAAATGTGAAATTATTGTTGTTGCTTATCAATCGACTTTGATAATTACCCATCAGATTTCAAGTCCTAATTTTTTTCCACCAATAACCTTAGACTATGAGTTGTAATTAAAATCCTAACATTCAAATATTTGCGAAGTAAAATTTCAAGTCCTAACACTTTTTATCAAAGGACTTTAGACTGACTCGTAACTGCAATCCTAAGGTTCAAAACTTTTCAAACTAAAAACTTTAAATTAAGAGGTTTTCAGTGATCTAAAAAAAATTTCAAACTAAAAATTTTAAACACAAATTTTCAAGAACTTTTGACAGATTTTAGACAAAGATTTGAAAGTGACCATCCAATAAAATTGCACCAAGAATAACTTTCTACTAATGGCCGCAAAGCTTAAACTATGAGTTGTGACTAAGGTTTAAAGCGTAAAATTGTTTTTCCATATCAATTTCAAACTAAAATATCTAGTTCTAAATTTTTACACCATTGGCCTTAAATCATGAGTCCTAACGCACATGGGCAACCAAAGGTGCAGACAGGGAGGCTCAAGCCCCCCTGGCTTATGAAATTGTATAACGTATATTTCTAAATGTTTAAAAGATTTTCTTAATACAAATTTAAAAAATATCAAACGTATTACAACAACCAGGCAGATGTGCCCTAGAAAATTTTCTTCGAGTGCTCCTGGAAACGTAATATTATAAATTTGAATTAAACAGTAAATTGTAACATTATTTGATTGTTGCGTATTGAAATGTAAAATTATGAGAAGATAACAATTACGAATATTCCCCAAATTAATAGTGTTTTTGAAACTAAAGTTAATATTAATAAGACACGGATGAGCTCCCTCATGGCTAAGCGGTTAGTGTACGCGCCTTTCGCATGGGAGACCCGGATTCGATTCTCGGCGGGGGCTCATGTAGTTCGGATCCCACGTTAAACTGTAGATCCACATCTCATATAGTTTTGTTGCTGAAAAGAACGTTAAAATCTAATCAGTGATGGATGAAATATCAAATTAGTATAATCGGATAATATAGTGCAAAGCATCAAAGTTATTGCTCATAGAAAGTGACCAGTACTTCTGACGTGATTTGAAATTTTTCTTTAGATGATGACTTGACGGGACATGACCTTACTAAATTTATGAACCACTACAAAAACATTTCGTGTCATTAATTACGTGCTAATCTTTAAAGTACAAATTGAAACTTTATTATCTAGTGTCCTTGGATACTGTATATTCAATGCTGAAATTTTCATTCATCATTCCTTACTTGAATTTGTATCGTCTTGCTACTGGAATGACACTTTACAACTATAATAAATGACACACTTGAATACCAACAATAATAAATTAAACGTCACACATGTTAATTAAATAACTAATGATTAATAATTTCTGTGGAAGTCTGACGACACACACGCGTCATTAATAAGTAAGCACAGTATTAAATAACTATTTATCCTTGTTGATTTCTTGGTATAGTTTTGTTTCTTATGGTTGTTTTTATTTGTTTACTGACGAAACTAATTAACTTGTTATGAAATTATCTTGTAACAAATAATTAACACTGTTTTACTTATGCAACCGATTTACTGAAAATAATTTTGCTAGTTAAGGTAGTTAAGGTGTACAGTGTTTTAATAATATTGGTCACCTGAATGAAGTATATGATGCCAAGCTCTCCAATTAGCACATTTTCTTAGCCAGCCAGACAACATCAGTTTGTCTATTGGATACCCACACTGGAGTTATTTATTTATTCAGGAGATAAAGCATTTATAGCATGTGACTTTTTCTCTTAACTATTGGTAAAGTTTACACATATTGATGGGGATGAAAAAATGAAACCACAAGAGAGATAAGAGCATGTAACCAACGAATTTTAAAAAGTTATTTACTGCAAAGAACGGACATGAACATGTCATCCGGACGTCCGAATCAAACCTAGTACATTCGGTAAACATAACAAAGATATGTTCATGCACGAAAAATTAGGTGCCATGGACAAAGGAGTAAGTCCCTGGGACCCATTAACCCTTTTACTGTGTAGTATAATCGTAGACTCGCACTGAAATAGCTATTGTATTAATAGAAATTCATGATTTATAGTTCATTCTCTTCAGCATGAAACAAGTTTCCAGAAGTGCTACGTATTGGCGCCCACAACGTACTTGAACAGGAAAATTTGGGATAATGTCGTGGAAATTCCCTCCAAAAATTCCTTCCATCAAGTTTGGCCCCCCTCTGGAGTAGCCCTGGATAAATGCACACAATCCAAATGTATCTCGAAAAGCACTATAGGGGTTAAGAAATGAATGTAAAAGGTTTCGTTTAGATAGATGGAATAGGTATGAAGGGAAGGGTTGTATACTAATACGCTCTATACATAAAAAAGCGAATATATGACATGACCTATAAACAGAACGTAATATGAAAAATATAAACGCACTGCTATTTATCTTGATATGAAAAATTGTACTACATTCTCTGTAGAATGAGGCCAGCGTTTCTATCACTATCACGCACATTGTTTCGTGATATGTGGAGAGGGGAAATTGGGGATAAGTCGCAAAAATGTCTTCCAGAATAGCTAAACTCTGTGAAGTTGTGCGTTCTCTAAAGCGACACCGGAGCCGGTAGAAGTCAGTGTGCGAATTAAAGGACATTGTACAGGGAAGATAAAGTGCACATCCGAGAAATCTAACATGGGGAAGTTCAAAACTTATGGGAGACACCCAATTCTTCACAGGTCGATTTCCTCCTCATCCTCTCCTGGTAAGTCGCACAATAGTAACAGTACACAATTAAAATGCACCTTGAAAAATACTAGGAGGTATATCCTTAAAACAAGAGAGAAGATATAGTATGACATCGTAAGAACGGAACAGAGAACAAGAGAGCATGAGTGGCGGTGATGGTGGATAACGTGAGTTTATCCCAATACAACTGTAGCATAGCTTGCTTCAAATAGTACTCGCGTTTATATTTTTCCCTATAATATTTTTCGAGATACATTTGGATTGTGTGGTTTTATAAAGGGTCACTCTAGAGGGAGGCCAAAGTTGATGGGAGGGATTTTCGGAGGGAATTTTCTTGGCATTATGCCCATTTTCCCTGTTCAGGTACGATATGGGCACCAATACATAATACATCTGGAAAGCTTGTTTCATGCTGAAGAGTGTGAACTATAAATCATGACTTTCCCATGAACAGTGCTGATGCAATAGCTATTTCACTGCGAGTCTATACGATTTTTTTTTTTTTTTATACTAAGGTTAATGGGCCACAGGTACTTACTCCGTTGTTCATGGCACCTAATTTTTTGTGCATTTGCAATGTTTATCGAATGGACCAGGTTGATTCGGACGTCCGGATGACACGTTCATGTCCCTTCCTTGTGAGTTCTTTATGTGTGTGTGGGGAGAGGTCTGTTATTTTCGAATTTTTCAATTTTGGAGCTATATCTCGGGAACCGTGTCATAGAGAGATAACTTGCGAATTTTTCAATTTTGAGCCCTCCGTTTTGAGCATGTGTTATGAATATAATTCCAACGGTATCATTCTTGGAATCAATGGCGTCATTTATGCCTACAAGAGGGGGAGCAATTTCTCCCCTGAGCTCGGGTTATGCATAAATTTTAATCATTCATATAGTATACTAACGTAAAATGTGAAATTCTACTTATATTAGAGAGTCCTTCACAGCCTTCCCCCATAGCAAAACCTAAAATGACGCTATTGCTTGAAAAGCGAACTAAAACATGCTTGGGGTATTGAAAGTAAGGTTCATCTATAAGAGTAGATTAAAAAAAAAAAAAATGCCAAACAGTAAACAAGATAAATATACCCTAATCATATCTGAAATATGAAAGATGATTTATGACTATGAATTCCCTTATATATTCATTAGTCCTCCTTTTCCGTTCGGAAATATGACATAGCTTCCTCGTCTTTATCGTCCGATTTGATATACAAAGTTTGACTATAAAAATCCAGGATTGATGCTGGTACCCTGTAACTGCTAATAACAGAAAATTGTTTAGCAGGTGAGATCCACGCTATGATATTCTTCATTTGCAGGGAGAGCCGCTTTGGCTCAGTAGTAGAGCGTTCTTTTAAACATAATAGACCCTTTTCAATATGGGTCATCGAAGATACCCTGGTTCCCATTGTATACATTCTTGTATGGAACAAAGAGCAAACATTAAGTCTTACTGTAAGCTAGGGAAATCAGCATTAGAGACGTACGAAATGATCAAAGCTGTATACTCTCGAGAATGCTCTAATTCATGGTCATGGTTTGAATCGTACACTCGATTTTGTGATTGACGTAAAGAAGTATCTGATAACTTCAGAATTGAACGACTGTCAAATCGGTAAACCTCGTTCAAAAGATAATGTAAAGCGTGTTTGCGGCCTGTTGTAGTTAGACCATCGCACGATCGTCCGCATGATGCAAATGTGATGCACATCAACCGTGAAACGAACCGATAGATATTAATAGAGGGTCTGGAAGATTTGTGCCTCATTCTTTGACTGAAGAACAAAAAAGTTCAGAAAGTCAAGTGATACACAGAGTCGATGAAGTCCATGGAGTCGGAACTTTTGAGACATCTTCCTGTTACTCAAACTAGTCCCTAAGGAACAGTATTTGAAGATTGTTCTAGATATCCAGACGTTTTGTGGCGGCACAAGTGTCAACCGCACTCCAGAGAATGACTTCAAAATCAGTTTTTAGAAAACTTGTGAAATTGACACGTGCATTCAGAAAAAGGAAGATTACTGTGAATAAATGCTGATAATCGGTTTGCTCTAATAACTTCAACATCCCAGGTAATAGGATCAGTTCTGGAACTTTGTTCTCAAACAGGGATTTTTTTCTGTTTTCTTTGAAATGAACTGATATATTAATGATTTTTTAAAATTAAATGTCTTGTTTTTTTTAAATAAATTTTCATTATTTATAAGTTACTTAAATTAAGTTCGATTCTAAAATATATTAGAATTATAAATAACAACATTTAATTTAATTCAAATTGATTTAAATAGATTTGTCATATCCTGGGTTTTGATCCCCCCCCCAAGTTTTTTTCTTCTGGATCCGCCTCTGCGAATACGTAAAAAAAATAACCATTGTTCCCGTTCTTTCTTACAGAATACAAAAACAGCAGGTCGAGTCAATTCCGCAACGAACATTCAATTATTGAAGATAATAGTAATAGTACTAATAATGATAGTAAATATATCAGAAGCTTAGCTGTGTATCTGTGCTATTATCATTTTCTGTACATTTTACTGCATGTTATTATTTTTTATGTTGCTATCATTTGCAAAGAGGATATAAACAATAAACAACAACACTCTTATACACTGTCATTAAAACAACACTATAAATGTGTTATCTTTCCTTTTAAGAATGTCAAATGTTATATATATATATATATATATATATATATATATATATATATATATATATATATATATATATATATATATATATATATATATATATATATATATATATCACCACAGAAGTGAACTCTGTTTACGTCTCTTGATTATGACTTTCTATTGTTAATAGGTCTAACGAAAATATTCACAGACAAATAATAGTGAAGGCTTTTGTTTTATGTAGATACCACCTGGTGCTGTATCATACGCTGGGCATCTGGTACGGTTGTTAGAAAACTGTAAAATGTGCAATAATAACAAGAAAAAATTGGATTGTCTGATCATAATGATCTTTATAGTATTGATAAAGAAAGGTATTAGGAGTAAACAGTTCTGATTTTTCCCTGACCTCTTATTGTAGCTATCAGAATCAGAATCTTAAGAAAGTATAACGATCGCCTTTTGTTAAGAATTTTGGTAAGGAATTTAGTAACTTTATTAGAAAATAAATTGGTCCAGCGTTAGAAATATGGTTGAAATGATCTTTCTTCTTGTAAAGCTTACTAATTTTTATTAAGGACTTTGATTAACAAAATTCCTTTATATCAGCGTTTCCCAACCTTTTTCAACTTGCGGCACACTATGGGTGTTACTTGGATTCTCGCGGCACACTTATAGATATTATTGTTTGTAAATATAAAACACAGTGGTATTTTTCTGTAACTATTGATTTCCTTCTTACAGAGAAGAAAGCTCGATCACTGTACCCCCCCCCCTCCCGTGGTAAATCATTATGCTTATTTTTCATTCTAATTTAAAAATAGAAAACAATTGCAATGAAGTATTGGACTCAGGTTTTTAAAAATACGATTTCTTTTTAAAAACTGTATCCAACCTTTTGCTAAGAAGGAAGATCACTAAATAACGAACGAACAAACAAATCTCTTTTACATTTAAAACACAAATGTAGGTAATTTGTCGAAAGGATTGAATGATATTTTAAATTTTCAAGTTACGAAATAGTCTGCAATAATAAAGAAGCAATAATAGTCATAACAATGATAACCATTTTTTTCGACATTAGAAATGTACAAAACAGTAACCTGGTATGAAACTTAGATTCATAGTAGAGGTTCATAGTAATGTGAAATACAAATATACATTTTTCCCTACGTGTTGCATTTTGATCGCTATAAAATTAATAATTTTGTTTCGATTCCTCGCGGCACACCAGCGGCCCATTCACGGCACACCGGTTGGGAAACGCTGCTTTATATCCTACTAGCAAAATACCCGTTCCTCGCATGGGGAGAATACGTTTCATTTTGGACATAAAGGGCTAAATTTTGACTTAAAACGGCATCAGAAGTGTCACTGTTCGTCTCAACGATCCCGAAAACTATGGATTCCCCACTAATATCGATCATTTTCGATCTTTTTTTATATCTCCCCCACTCCCAAGTTGCGGGGCTGAATTTGAATTCAAACGGCACCGGAAGTGTGACTATTCATCTCAGCGACCTCGAAAACTATGGATTCAATATTAATATCGCTAATTTCCGATGATTTTTTCATCTTTATTCTTCCTCCTAAGTTGCACCGTCAAAGTGAAATGATAAGAGCCACCCCAGGCCCGAACTTTATCTATGTTGAAAATTTGATCGAGATCGGTGGGGTGGTTTCTGGAGGTACGAAGTCACAAACATTAGTCACTTTCATTTATATATATGGCCTATGGAACCCGGAGGTTCAATGCCGCGTTCACAAAAGCTCTCCACTGACTTCTATCTTTAGCTAACTGCATCCAGTTAGTTAGTTAGTTAGTTAGTTAATTAGTTAGTTTAGTTAGTTCGTTCGTTAATTGTGGTGATTCAAACCGGAAGTGGAAGAAATAAACTAATATATATCTGTGCAAGAATAATAATAGTGAGAAGCGGTTTCCTGTAATTGGTCAAGTGTCCCAAGAATACATTTCATCTTCATCCTTAACACTCTACTAAAACTGGAAGTGATAGAAATACACTGTAACTTCCGGTTTCAATATTGATCAACATAAAACAAAATAAATAAAAGATAGCAAGAAGTTATCTTTGCGAATCGATTTAGCGTTCTAAGAATAATTACTGTCTTCTCACTTTCTATTCAAACCAAAAGTTGCAGAAATCAACCTTCCGGTTTTAATGTTGATCGCCATAGATTAAAATCTGTAGTAGATAGCGAGAAGTGTTTTCTTTTTTTTTTTTTAAGTCAATTAAGCATCCCAGGAATATATTTCATCTCCAATCTAATCTGTCTACTAAATCTGAAAGTGACAAAAATCTACTTCCGGTTTTAATATTGAGACAATATCATTTCATATAAACCAAACTTCTTCACGTGGTGTACACATGACGCTATTAATTGTTTATTTTCACACTTTTTTTTTTTTTGAAGTGAATGGTAGAATTATATCTTAACTATTTTTCATTTTAATTTTATATCTTGTCAGTTTTGTGAAAACCACATTCATCAGGACTGCTTTCACGCAATCCGGAACAAATGTGAGCGCTCATAATTTCAACACTCACGCTCACCTGAGTGATGAGACAATGATGTGACAGTGAGGTACAGTGAGCGTGATGTTAGACTGGTGATGTGAGCGTGAGGTCGAGTGAGGGTGATGTCGTGCATGAGCAGCGGCGCAAATCTGTCTTCAACATTGGGGGGGACGGGTAAGACCGTTCCCATATATATATATATATATATATATATATATATATATATATATATATATATATATATATGGGAGCAGAGTTGTCTTCAAGTTTGGGAGGCGGGCAGATTTGAGGCTTATTCTGGGGAACATCAATTTCATCTCACGTTCCTTTGTGGCAATCGGACAAAAATCATCAAATTTCTGCCCAAAAACATATTTCACGTCGGATTATTGGAGGGACAGTCTACCTCAGTTCCAAGATTTGAGGGAACATGTCCCTCTCATTCCCCCGGGAATTGCGCCAGTGGACATGAGGTTGAAAATGAAATGAAATCTTTGAGTTTTACGTCCCACGATTATGCCGGTGAGGCTAAAGGAGACGGTGATGATGAGTAATGAATGAAATGGTGGAATGAAGAAAGTGGGAGGAAACGGGAGAACCCCGAGAAAACCCACGCACACGGTGTTTGTCCACCACAAAGTTCACTTGGCGGGGGCTGAGATCGAACCCGGGACCCCTAGCACCAGAGGCGAACGCTCTACCACTGAGCCACCGCGGCCCCGAACATGAGGTTGAGTAAGATTAGGTCAAAATGGGCACCTTTGATTCGAAAAGCTGTTTTCAGGTAAGTACGGATGGCTTGTGGCATAGTGCAAAAGTCAGAAGGATGAAGTCGGCGCTTGCACTATCTCACTAAAACAGTGAAGCGATATTGAGTTTAACGTACCGTTCAGCAGCTAGGCTATATGAGACGAGGACTTACTGATTAACGTGGAATCCGAACCACATGAGCTCCCGCCGGGAATCGAACCCAGGTCTCCCACGCCAAAGGCGCGTACGCTAACCTCACTAAAACAAAACAAAACCTCAAATACAGTATGTAACTGCATCTGTGTGTCTTTTTGTTATTTCGGAGTGTTCTGCCGCAAGGCATATTCTAGCCCATTTACCCTAACGTAGCTAGGTGAGACCACTAAGTCAGTTAAACAGGGGTAGGGTGATCAGTTTTTTAAGTCTGTGGTTCGAAAAGGGATATGGCAAACTGGTAATTACGAGCTGAAGTACAGGAACTGATTAAGAATTAGAATTATGGATGGCACAAATCGAATAGTTGTGTAATTATGAGTTCATTACACAGGTAGTTAATCACTTGTTCACGTCAATTAACATTTATCCAATATAAACACTCTGGCTTCCTACAGTGTGAAAGATTCAAAATATTCACAGAGGTCATACGAAATTGTACCTTTATAATAGTCATAAAATATTTTTTTTAAAAACGTAAAACCAGATACAATTAATTTATTATAGTACACTCAGTGGTCTATGCAAAAAAAAAAAATCATCAAAGTAGAGGTTCAATCTTCCGAATTCATATAATTTCACTTATTTTTATACATATCTTTAAATGCTAAACGTTTATTTTTGCATAGTATCTTGCTCAAGGGAGAGTTAAAACCCCGAAACCCCCCTTTGCGTATGCAACTGCGTGTCCTTCCCCAACATACCTGTATTTGTTTGTTAATAGGTTCTGATCTGATGAGGATTAATTTTTAAAAAACGACTTTAGAATGTGATTCTTTGCATAGAATTCTATTATGTATTATTCAGTTGCATGGCTAGAAACCAATGGTGTCCATCCTTCCCAAAATGTATTATTTTCCTCTCTCCAAAAGAAAGTGTAACTGGGGTGGCTCAGTGATAGAGAATTCACATCTGGTGCATGAGGTCCTT
Organism: Thermobia domestica; assembly: GCF_964235325.1. Lineage (NCBI taxonomy): Eukaryota > Metazoa > Arthropoda > Insecta > Zygentoma > Lepismatidae > Thermobia > Thermobia domestica. Next base: position 55,809,660 of record NC_137460.1, on the reverse strand, counting down.
GGTTCGATCCCAGCTCTCGCTAAGTGAGCTTTGTGGTGGAAAAACACCGTCTGTGGCTGGTTTCTCGAGATTCTTCCGTTTTTTTCCCACTTTCTTCATTCCACCATTTCATTCATTTCTCATCATCACCGTGTCCTTTAATCGTGGGACGTAAAACTTAACGGTTTCATTTCATTTGAAAAGAAAATACTAGAGTTGGTCACCGCAGTTGATTGTGAGAAAACCAAAGTACATCAAGCATCACTTCGTTTGTACTCTAAATTTTATTGAATTTTGGAACTTTTTGTCGTTCTCAAAAGCATTATTATGGTGTGCCATTTTCAATGAAAAATTGTCTCTCCCCCCGTAAATCTCATGAGTGCAACTTGCGCCCTATAACCTTTCTGTGGACACCCCTACTGGAAATCATTTTCAATATTGGTCAGTTCATTTTCTGGATTATTAGCAAAGAAATATGTAGAGACGTGGAAAAGCAGTTTTGATGTCTGCCGTAAAACGAAACACGTCACATACAGTATTACCTTAATAACAATGACCCAGAAAAAAAAATGTCCTATGATCACTATGGACACTTATGCAAAAGCTTATTGGTTAATGCGAAATCTCCTTGAAACTTGAAAATAAAATAAAAGTAATATTTTAAAAAAAAGTGTATTTCCGTTGTGATTGTTCGTCCATCAGAGGAACTTCGGGAAATAGATGTTATTACATGAGTATATATGAGGCACTGTAAGAGCACATCCTGCAACTACCTTTCCTTGACATTGCATTGTTATGTGCACCCACACATTAGTTATTGCTCACAGAAAATTATCGTTTTAACACTTGATGTTATCCGGTGAGAGAGTACTTGTTAAAACTCTCATGAACAACAGCGCTTATGTTCTTCATGTTTATTTTTTTTTTTAATGATGCTTTCTCTGGTACAGTGTCTTTTGCCTCCATTATGACATGTTAAACTATGAAGAAATGTTCATTATTAGAAAAAAATAATAATAATTATACTGTAAGTAATAACTCGCTTGTGATAAGGACTAGGAAATTAAAATACAAAGGGTATGGTCAAGTAAATGATCAATAGAAGATTATTATTATTATTATTATTATTATTATTATTATTATTATTATTATTATTATTATTATTATTATTATTATAACTGCGATTTATCAAATTATTTTTTTTATTATTTAAAAAACCTTAAATAAGACTTTTTCGCTAAATTATAGGGGGTGTGATATGAAAGATGTGCACTTTATAAAGAAAAGTTTCACTAAGATGTATAACATGAGATTTTGATATTTTAACGGGGAGATCGGTGGTTCAGTGCTAGAACGCAGGGGCGGATCCATGATATGATCAAGGGATCGGCTTAACCATATTTTGCCGTTTTATCCAATGTAAAGCAGGATTGAAGCCCATTTTATCCAGTGTATATCTGAGCGTCAAGGTGGAGGCTATAGCCCCTTGGATCCGCCACTGGTAGAACGTTTACCTCTGGTGCATGCGATTTTTGGTTCGATACATAGCCAAGTAAGTTTGCGGTAGGCAACATCATGTCCGTGGGTTTTCTCGGGGTACTCCCGTTTTCTCTCACTTTCTCATTTCACCACTTTTCCCATCATTATTCACTTGCCCTAATTATCGTCTCCCTTAGTCTAAAGGGCATAATTATGGGACGTGAAACTGAAATATTTCATTGTATTTTATTTTTTAATATTTTAACTTATTTAGTGTTTCTAACAAAATAAATATTATTATTTTGATGCAGAAACGTCCGCAGGATTCTTTTTCCAAGAAGTGACAAAAGGGAGTGGACAAAAGATCGACACAGAAGCACAGTCGCTAACGCACACACAAATTTTGATGCACGCGTGCACATAACACACAATATAAAACAACAATTATTTACTCCCATGTCCTTATTAACTACAGTAAATAAACCATAGTACTATACTTTCTAACACAAATATGAGAGCAAGTCAGTATGTTTCGACATATATTCCCAAGAACTGAGTACCCTTCGAAAATCCAGAGGACAACTACCCTACTGCCCCTGCTGCGAGCAGCCATATTTCGATGTAAACTTTTACAGATTGAAAATCTGAAGGAGCCAAGTCCTGACTATAGGGAGGCTCAGGGACGACTTCCTATCCCATTTTCATGTTTTCTGCTGTGTCATCGTGTTTTCTACTGTGTATGAGGCTTGGATTGTTATGATTGAATTTGATGACCTTACCTTGCAGGTCCGATCTCTTGATTTGGAGAGCACATTGGACCTTATCCAGTCACAAACAATAATGCTTCTTGTTAATTGTGAAGCCATATTCCAAAAGTCTATGACAATGACACCGCACTGGTCAAAGAAAATGAGGCCATAATTTTCTGACCTGATCTGGAAAGTCTAGGATTTTTAAACCACTGCAACCAACGTTGAATACTGGCATGGTTCAATTTGTGATCTCTATAAACCGGAACCAACTTCTTATGAATTGATGTGACTGATTCATCACCGGTTTTGAACAAAAATTACATTACCGACCATTGTTGGGTCCTGATGTATTCTTCAGTATCCATTGCGATTTATCTGTGAACATTAGGAAACAACAATTATTACCATTTGAAAGTCAAAGGATTAAAATCTGTTTGCCTAAAATTTCATCATATTGTAACTAATATTACACTCATCCGTGCAAAACGCCCTTTGTATTTGACAAATTAAACGCAAAATGAGGCTTATAAACCACACCTGTCCTCCTTGTCCAAATATTGTATTTATATACCACATCCAGAAATCGGAATGATCGGCTATATGTTATACGACACACCCTCTCTAAAATATTAATCTTAATTCTCATTCTTTCTTCGACTCAAACTCCTTAATTTCCACATGTTTACATGATTTTTTTTGAATTCCAAGGATGGAACTGATCTATACGAATTATCTGCTTGCCTAGTGGCTACCCCACGGTATTATGTAGTCAGAGAAAGTTGGCTCTTGACATTAGTTGCATGTGCTGTAAACAAAGTGAAGGAAAGGGTTCTTCATTAGACGCTGCTATGTCCTTTCACGCTGTTTCTAAGCAACCAAGGGCACTGGTCGCGCTGTTGCCGGTAGTTGAAAGTTGAATCTTCAGTTCCAAATATATTCTAAGAACTATTATTTTTCGCTAATTGAAATCACACATTACAGATCATCTTATCATATTATTACAGTTATAGAATTATGACTTTATAAACTGTAACGTACCGGTTTGCCGGTAACGGTACATTGATTATTTAGTTGCCTGTTCTATTGTCTGGTGGCCCCCGTATACTTAAACTTACACTTTTGTTTGTTCTATTACTTGGCGGCACTCGAATAGTTAATCTGTGCGGAGTCAATATAGTACATGGATTATTTTGTTGTTGGTGCTATTGTTTGGTGGCACCCATATAGTTAATCTGTCACTTTTGATATGGTTAATATGCTATACGTTAGGTTGATTCTTCATTAATTTTCCCTTTAAATATGTTGGTTTTTGTAGGTAACTGCTAGCTTATGATTGTTTGGGTGAAACTAGACATGCCAATTTTGCCACTTTTGTAACTTCCCATATAACACTATTACTTTGAAATTACGGAATATAGCCAATTATATTAAAGTTAAATATTAGAATAACGTAACTTATTAACCGAGGAACAGTATACATTCAAACGATTAATTCTTAAATTTATTTACGTACCATGTCAAAAGTTCGAAGATTTGTGATTGCATGAGATACTATTTTGTTTGCATCTATTTGGCCTAAATAGTCGAGTGATAGGAAATTATTTCAGAAGTCTTCTTAAGTTTAAATCTTTAATAGAAAAGTAATTATTTAAAATAAAACAATAATATTAAGATATATATGTGCGCAATAACAAATAATTTATAGGTGCGTCGAGATAATTATCGTAAACGAGTATAGTGTGCAAGTAGTTGTGTTAGTAGTAGTAGAAGAAGAAGAAGAAGAAGTAAAAGTCACAAAACAGCAGATATAGTCTGGAGGAAAAACCCTACTTTTGGACCAAACCAAAAATTTCAGTATGTCTAATGTTTTTCAGCGGTTTTTAGCTCATTTGAGGGTGCTGAATCTGAATCCGCCGGATGTACAAATGTACACCTTGAGCATTTTGAGTAATTCAAGATGGCGGCCAATATGGCGGCTGTAAATGTGATAGGAATATTTTTGTATATTTTATCAAGATGGGTATCAAATTATATGTTGGTCCCGGGTTCGATCCCAGCCCCCGCCAAGTGAACTTTGTGGTGGACAAACACCGTGTGCGTGGGCTTTCTCGGGGTTCTCCCGTTTCCTCCTACTTTCTTCTTTCCACCATTTCATTCATTTCTCATAATCACCGTCTCCTTTAGCCTAACCGGCATAACCGTGGGACGTAAAAGTAAAAAAAAAAGTCAAATTATATGTTTTTGGGTTGCAGATTCCAATAATGAAGTCAAAAATGTTATGAAATTGATACGAATCGAGATATTCAATATGGCGCCCAATATGGTGGCTGCAAAAGAAGTTTATGTTGTCATTTCTGAAACTTATTTTTGAAAAAATATTTACTGACATGAGTAATAATAAATCGTAAAATCTTAATTTTGTGCTCACAGATGGCAGCATTTTCATAGAATTTAGGAAAAATATCTCAGAAACAAAATAAGAAATACTTCCAAGTGAAATACTATAACGATTTATGAAAGGCGAACATGTTTTGCGTCCCAAACCAGGTATCTGGAATGCTATATGATCAGACATGTTCATTGAGAATACATTTATGCGTTGTGGCCATGGACCAGGAGGAATAATCGGACTTACACTAAATCCATCAACAGTGAAGCGATGGGCTTTCAGCCTTCACACCTGCAGTCGTTTAGTAAATGACATTTATGTCATGAGAGATGCTGGACGAGATATGGAAATAACAGCACAAGGAAGGAATGCCATCTCGAGTAATAGGAGATGCTGCAGACCGAATTAAGTTAAAGGAAAAGCTGTCTCATTGTATAGATCCTCCGAAGACCGATGATCACCCAAAAACTATTGAGAATATTGTGACAGGGAAAATTTGTTCCCAGAAAGTGAATGTTGATAATGCTGTTGAGATAGGTGAGAAGGCGTTGTGTTCTTACGAAGAAAAACTACCAACTGGTTTTCACGATCCAATCTAAACAACGGTTCGTAATGTTTCCTGCGATGACGTCAAAAGAACAGCTAGTATTGGTGTCATTGACACAGAACTCTTGTACACGCGTGCAATGTGACTCACATCTATAAGAGATATTGAAGCTAAAGGAGTGATTTCATATGAGCTTGCCGCTGTCTTCTCATCTTTGATGAATATGGGACTCCCAGGTTCTGCAAAAGTAATTCAAAACTGAAACAAATATTACAGGTAGAGAAGTCTATGAGATCGTACAAGCACGAAGGTGCTTTCATACTTGGTTGTGCTGCTTTGTGGGTGATCAACTGGCCATCTAACGGAACTTTTCTTGACTTCATAAAATTGTATCGGTCATATGTGCTTGAAAAATTGAACAAATGCAACGTGTACCTGATATTTGACTAATATAAGGAGTACAGCACCAAAGGAGGAATAAGAAGCGTCAGAACAGGATCAACATGTAGCAGGTATCATAATTGTCTTTCAACACGTCCTTTAACTCCCAACAAGTTGTGCTGAATGTTACGAAGAATAAGGCACAACTAGTACAGCTGATCTGCAAGTATCTAATGACAGAAGGGTTGCCATCAGATTCCACCAAAAGCCTATTCATCACTGGACCAGAAGATGTTACAACAGAAATAACTGCTGATTGTATCAAGGAACGTCCAGATGTGAAAAACACTCACGAAGAGGCTGATGTCATAATTATCACACAAGTAGTGATGGTAGTCAATCAACTGGAAAGAAATTGTACAATAAATGTAATTAGTGATGACACGGATGTTCTTCTCCTCCTGATGCACCACTACCACACACAAAAACTTGTAACATTTTTATGGAGGCAACTCAAAGTCATAGAGAAGTTATTGACATTGGATTGTCTGTGTCCAAACACCGTGATATTGTTTCAAACTTACTAGCACTTCATTCTCTTTCTGGCCGCGACACAGTTCCTATTCTTTATGGCATTGGAAAGCAGAAGACAATGAAAGTGGGAAGGAGCTTCAAAAGCTTGGAAATAAGACACCTCTACTTGAAGATGTGATTCAAGAGGCAACTGAGTTTATAGCTTCTTGCTATGGTAGTAGGATAACTGGCCCTACAATGTCTGATGTCAGAAGAGATGTCTGGCTGAAGAAATTGTCAAAGAAGTCTGCCGTACATATCCCGAAATTGAAGAGCTTGCCACCAACTACGGAGGCATTCTCTGAAAATGTAAAAAGAGCTCATTTCCAGGCTTGTATTTGGAAACAAGCAGATAAACCAGACCCACCAGACGTAGATCCGACGCATTTTGGGTGGTATCGTGATGATTTGAACAAATATTGGAACCAGTTACTGTACCACCGGGAACTGTGATGGCACCGAAAGACATCTTGAAGATGGTGAGTTGCGGCTGTTCTTCTGAAAACATGTGTAGAGGACGTTGTGGCTGTGTGGCAAATCATAATAACTGCACTGACTTCTGCAATTGTGAAGCCTCTAAACGATGCCAGGATATCTTCACACATCAAAATACTAGGAATCTAGAAGACGAAAACATGGATACTTCTTCTGACGAAGACTGACAAGTGACTGATCTGTGATATTTATTATTGTGTTGCGGAGTAACATAGAAACCAGTGGCGGCCCGTGGGGGAAGGCTGCAGGACTGCAGCCCCCCCAACGTAATTCCATACTTCCGATTCGAGACTTAATAATCAATCTTTATATATTGCACTTTTTACGCGCGTTTTGTTGTTCAATTTTTCGCCTCCTAGAAGCAAATTTGTTGTTCCGCTTCACCCCCTGGGACTGTCAGTACAATCTCGCTTGGCCTTTCTTAAGATGTTGTGGTTCCACTTCCTCCTCTTTTTAGCATGTCTTTACTGGTAACGTGTGGACTGCTTTACATGCAGTCCTTTCGAATGCTTAACAGTTTGCGCAAGCGCGCCCTTCTCATTTTGTGTTCGTCTGCTCTGGTCAGAGATGAGTACGTATATTCAGGCTTGCCAACTCCAGGGAAATATCCTCTGCCGAATTCCATCCAAAACTTTAGTTTCTGATTTTAGCATCGAGTGGCATAACCCCCCTTTCTTTGGTTAGCAACGCTGAGTATACTTACGTTGTTTGGGGTTAGTTTGTTTGTCTGCTGGCGGGATGTTTCTAGTAGGCAGCTGATTTATTCTGTGCAATATTCGATTATATTTAGTTCTTTCAAAACGTGATTATATTTAATTTTTAATTCTTTTGCGTGATGTCGTGCGAGTAATCTGGCGTTACGTGTGATTTTTATCTTCTGTATTAGTGTTTCCAAAAGACAAGTGAAAAAAATCTATGAAATATGAAACTATACAATTAGATTTTTTTCAGTTCTTTTAGAGTGGTCTGTTTCGTTCTTATGAGTGGCCTTCTTATTGGCCAAAGCTATGATGGCGCAGCTGTAGTGAGTGGAGCTATAAATGAAGTCGAGGCCAAAGTGAAAGAGGTGTATCCTAATGCTTATTTTGTGCACTGTTTTTCTCATCAATTAAATTCTGTAATGGAGAGAGCTACCAGACAAAATACTGAAGCCAGAATACTCTTTTCTAATCTTTCTGCTATCCCGGTTTTCTTCTCGCTCTCATAACAGAACAGCAGTTTTAGATTCCTGTTTTGTAAAGCGGATACCCAGATGAAATTTTAAATCTAGGACTGTTAATGTGGTATACAAAAAGCAGGAAGAACTAAAAGAATGTTTCCAAACTTTGTCAGAATCCGAGACCTCAAGCACTACAACAATAAATGAAGCGTCTGCCTCGTAGTGAGAGAGATATACCCTTATGTTTATTGGAAGAAGATTTATTTATTTTTTTTTTTACTTAGTTACGCAACATCTAGATATTCTATATAACCAACTACATGGTCATAATATAGATGCAGCAAAAGTTCAGTCATACTTATCTGCCTTCACTACTGACATTAATAAAATCAGGGAATCAATAGGACTAGTTGATACCGAAACGTAAAATCAAAACCAAAAGATAGTTGTTTCAAATACTCAGTCAAGAGCAGACACAGCCAAAGAAGTGTGACGTTATTTTAAACCAAGTAAACCTGCGCTTCCACTGTACAGACCACTTACCTATTTCATCACTTCTGCAGAAATCTAATTTCGATCAATTTAGAGTTTCGTTTTCCGAACAAATCTTCAATAAATGTTCAGAGCTCTTTCCTGTTTTTGATAAAGATGAACTTTATAGTGAACTTAGTGTAGTTTGTGCAAGAGGAGAGATCAAGAGACTTGGTGGTGTTGTGAATTTCCTCCAGTATATTATAAGCAGTGTTTCTTTCAGAAACTGTGTTCCGTGGGGGCACACTTCGTATTCCGGGGGACACTGCTGGTACTATTCTATTTATTATCTTATAGACGTATTATTTTGGTCTTCTCCGGGGGGAGGGGCACTCAGAGCTCCAGGGGGCAGTGCATCCCTAAAAACACTAGAAGCAACACTGATTATAAGCAATAGTCTTGCTTCTACTTTTTCTGAAGAGCTAAAACTTTTGAAAATATTCATAACGCTCCCCTAACTAGAAGTGAACCTGAATGATGCTCTTCTACCCTTAAAAGAGAAGAATGGTTAACGGCATTTGCCATGCTATCAATAGAAAAGGAAATGTTTGAAAATATCCCTAACTTCAATTGTAGTATCTCACTTTCACCACGGTGTAGAAGGGTTATTACAATTTATAGTTTGTCATATTTTAGGTTCTGGTGTTGATTGAGACTCCCACAGTAAAGAATACTATATCAGAAAGTCAACTAGCAGCCTATAATTCCTTGTAATATTTATTGGATGATGTAAAGGAACGTGTTCAATATATATATAGTTTAGTTAAGGATCAACTCAGTTCTTATAACAGCCACTTTCTAACTTTACACAATATAAATAACATCCATTCATCACATATCATTATATTTATTTTCAATATTCATTTTCATATTATTATCATATTTATCACATTATTTTCTTTTTAGGGCTGATTTAGTAAGAAGACACTAAGATAATCTCATCAATATATACATATATGTATCATCATCCAGTTAATGATCCCTTTATTCTGCGTTATGACAACTAATCATTATACTATTTGGTAGATTTTAATTTGTACTTACAACATTATATATGAATTGCAGTTGGTATAGCTTTGATGTTTGATCCGAGGCACATATATTTTAACGACACATTTTACAATAACCCATATTAACTCACTCACAAAATGTCTTCTTTACAATAAAATTTATATCAGTTTGTTTATCCAATAACGATTCGAAAAAATTATTTTTTTTTTTAGATTTGGTAAATTTTAAATCATCTGGTACAGACCAGTATCCCTTAAAACATTATCAAGAACATTTTGTAATGCGTCGCTCAGCTATACAATAGCGGCGCATTACAGACTCCCCCTTGTCTGATAAAAAATATATATATATAGATATATATGTATATATATTTTTTTCATACTTAGCAATTTCATAAAACTTTTAACACTATAACTTGAACACTAGAAACTTGTAATCAAGTTTCTTAAAACATTTATATAAATACAATTAATATAAAGTAATTAACTTGAAAAGGAACATTAACAACATTTGAACTTTGCCAATTGAGCTCAGTATTAAACAACAAACACGTACTATCCATCCTAACACCAATATATATTTTTTTCTTTTTCTTACGATGGTAGTTTCCTAGGTTGTCCTTACACCGACATCGTCCTCTCACATCAAATTTCTTCTTTTGCCTCATCCTGGGAATCACGCATCTTTTTCTTATTTTTCTTAGTTTGTGAGGTTTCCACTGCTCCAATTGTCTTTTCATATATCTTTTGTTCCTCCTCCGTCTGCAGCTTATCTTCTTTTCCTTGCACTTCCGTTTCTTCCTTCCTTTCTTTCTATTGTTGTCCTGTTTCCTTCGTTCTTTCTTTCTATTTCTACTTCTTCCACTTGTCATCCTTTTTCTTTTCCACTTTGATCTATCGATTAGCTTTTCCTGGCACTTCCGTTTCTTTCTTTCTTTCTTTCTATGTAGGTTTCTCCCATTTCTTTCGTTTCCCAGTTTCTTGTTCCATCTTTCATCCGATTTAGCTTTCCTTCTTCTCTTCTTCTTTTTCCTAAGGTTCCACACATAATTTCGAGTTTTCTTTTTCTTCTTCCAGCACTTCCAATTTCTGATTTTCTTCCTATCTGTATATTTTGTCATAGTTGAAAATCCTTGAGATAATCCTTGTTCCAATTTTATACAACTGTTGTTTTCTTCCTCAGCAATAAGTTCCTCTTCATCATCAAGTCCTACACATAGAAAATGATACCAATCTTTACACTGACTACACTGTATCACTTTTCTTTTGTCTGCTGCTTTCATAATGTCCTCTGTCTCACAGCAAACACAAGAAACATCTTCGCTATCACTGCTACACTTAGACATAATTCTCTTATTTCATTATAACTCAGGAGAGCCTCCTCTTCTTCCCTTTCCATCTATTTACCACCTTTTCTTTCTTCTATTATACACAGAAATTTATCACGTTACTCTCACATCATCCCTTTTTCTCACGTTATAATCACAACAAAATCCTGTTGACTGGGTACGCCAAATTTACACTGTAATACTCCTGGATAGAAGTTATCACGCTTATGTGATGCTCTCTTTTATAACTTATATTTGAGTTCAACAGATGTAATGTATTAACTTCCAATCCTGTCACGGTCGCCATTTTGTAGTATCTCACTTTCACCACGGTGTAGAAGGGTTATTACAATTTATAGTTTGTCATATTTTAGGTTCTGGTGTTGATTGAGACTCCCACAGTAAAGAATACTATATCAGAAAGTCAACTAGCAGCCTATAATTCCTTGTAATATTTATTGGATGATGTAAAGGAACGTGTTCAATATATATATATTTTAGTTAAGGATCAACTCAGTTCTTATAACAGCCACTTTCTAACTTTACACAATATAAATAACATCCATTCATCACATATCATTATATTTATTTTCAATATTCATTTTCATATTATTATCATATTTATCACATTATTTTCTTTTTAGGGCTGATTTAGTAAGAAGACACTAAGATAATCTCATCAATATATACATATATGTATCATCATCCAGTTAATGATCCCTTTATTCTGCGTTATGACAACTAATCATTATACTATTTGGTAGATTTTAATTTGTACTTACAACATTATATATGAATTGCAGTTGGTATAGCTTTGATGTTTGATCCGAGGCACATATATTTTAACGACACATTTTACAATAACCCATATTAACTCACTCACAAAATGTCTTCTTTACTATAAAATTTATATCAGTTTGTTTATCCAATAACGATTCGAAAAAATTATTTTTTTTTTTTAGATTTGGTAAATTTTAAATCATCTGGTACAGACCAGTATCCCTTAAAACATTATCAAGAACATTTTGTAATGTGTCGCTCAGCTATACAATAGCGGCGCATTACACAATGATAGAATTATCGACAAGGAATGACCATCCTATGGAATTAATTTCTAAATAAGGTGTTTTATTTTATGCAGCCCTCCTAAGTGTAAGTAACACGAGCCGCCACTGATAGAAACATCGGCATTTTGTATTGTAAATGTACATATTTCGCATTAATGTGGCCGGCAACATAATTCTTGATTAAGAAAACGTCCAGGAAAAAAATATAAGAACATCTTCAAACCTAAACTTGTGTTGTTTGTTTTCTTTTGCACTCAGAAAGGAATGGTTTTGTAAATAAATATAGAGAAGCCCAAAATGTGGAAAAAATGTTCTGGAGCGCATACAAAGTGGGTTGCGGTAACGGAGAAAGCATCAACACACAATCCAAAATTTCAGTGTATCAGATAGTGTTCTAAGTATGTACCTAGCTAGAGGGTCGCGAATCGGAATATTCCATATTGAATATATTGATTTCTATCAATTTCATAAGGTTTTTTAAGTAACTATTGAAATTTGCAACCCAGAAAACATATAATTCGATACCCATGTCGATACAATACTCCAAAAATACTCCAATACTACAATTTTACGGCCGCCATATTGGGTACCATATTGAATACCTCGATTTGTATCAATTTCATAAAATTTTTGACATTATTATTGAAATCTGCCACCCAAAACACATATAATTTGATACCCATCTTGATAAAATATACAAAAATATTCCTATCAATTTTACAGCCGCCATCCTGGCCGCCATCTTGAATTACTCGAAACGCTCAAGGTGTACATTTGTACACCCGGCAGATTCAGATTCAGCACTCTTAAATTAGGTAAAAGCCACCGAGAAACATTAGACATACTGAAATTTTTAGTTTCGATGGATTTCCGCCAGACTAATACTGGTGGCGGATCCTCCTGTAATTCGAAATTAAACGTAGAAAAATTTCGTTTTAGAACTGTAACCTTATTGAAAAGCCTTTAGACCAAACATTAATATTATATGATTTAGTGTAAAACAGGAGGACTCCAATAAAAATTTAGTAAAATGCCTTTTGGATGCCACCCAATAAACATTTCATGTATAGTCTGCTATTCCGTGGAACAGGAATAACACAGTGGAATCCAGTTGAAAAGGGAATCGACAGCCGAGCTTGCGAACTCTCGGATGGGGAAGCTCTTTGCGCCTGAAATCTAGTTTCTGTTTTTAAAAGAATTTGCTGCCATTCAGATAACATAATTTAAAATCTTTATTCGTCCAAGATTGAAGCTGCCAACCTAAGATGGCGCCTCGTGGGCTACAATCATAACATCACCATAGCGACACACTATTATGAGCATTAACTGTGATGATAAAAACCAGTTCGATTGAATATGCAAGGATTTTATATTACGATGTCTAGCTAAATTAGTGTTGCGTCATGCATCTTACGCATTTCCTATACATCTCTCCGCTAGAATGAATTTTAAGGCATTTATTTCGAAGTTGGGCGCCCGCTTTCTCCACGGTTTTTCGTTGTTATCTCCTTTGCACACTTTCTGCAATTTGTTATTAGGTTCGTTAATCCGTGCTCTTCACAAACTTTTAAAAGATTTTGCTCGTTATCAACGTATTGCTTCACAAATGTTAAAACTGTTAGTTCATTGCCCTTGTACAGCGGGGGACACTTCTAAATGGTACAATCATATGGAGAATTACGGCTAAGATGTACCATTTAGAAGTGTCCCCCGCTGTACATTCGCCATGTTGATAACATAAATGCTCGTTTCTTTCCCACAATGCAACTGTTCGGTTACCTTGCGCCAAGTAGTTCCCTCCGCTCGCCGTGTAGTCCCATGTTTATAACCGCTTATATATAACACATAAACAGATTTTTCGAGACTCTTATATATTATCAAGCACACAAACGATCAAATTATCCATATCTTTCCTGTAAATTTAAAAATTTTGCTGGAAACGGACGCCCAACTTTGGAACTTAACCCAAATTTAATAATACTTGATTATAATAGTAATCTGTCAACCTCAATCAAAATTTGTTTGGTTGTTCGTATTTTTATTAGCTATGATCACTGTGAATGATATTGCCGGTACATCTCGGAAACAGCTTTCATCACGTAAATATCTAGATCAATAGTGGCCTTATGTGAGGTCAATTAATGGTGCTGATCTGAATATAAATAATTTTTACTGTGAAATGCAAGTTGTGATAAATATTTGCAAATGCGTTCTCTCGATGTTAAATATTCTGTCTCTTGGATTTTTTTTTTTTTTTTTTTTTTTTGTAGTTGCATGTCATTTGTAGATAGTTCACAAATCATCATCACGAAGTAGTTGTGGTGTATTATAGTGTATGGCTGGATTAGTATGGGCTCCTGCTTTGAAATTAATTGATAAAGATGGCAAGCAATTGTAGCAATGCGTACCGCTAATACACTTCATGCATACCTGGCTAGTGGTTAGGTCTGGTGGGATTCACTCATTGTTTTGAGACGCATATTATAATGATTATAAAGTTATTGGATCGGATCAGCCCATATCAATTTTATGACGTACATGTATATGTAATGTGTTTAGTCAGTCTTAGTAATGTTCCGTAGATGGCTACTTATCATATTATAACTAACAAAACTCCAATGTGAATGATCTAGCTAAAGAAATGAAAGCAAAATATTGTAATGTTTCTAAATTTATTAAGTTTTGGAATACAATTGAGTGATACAGTCTAAATTTGAACATTCCCAGAATTATCATGAAAGTATGGGCATATATGAACTAAAGTCGGCGATACGATCATAATTACGTTCTGCTGAAGCTATTATCAGTCCTCGTTGTATTTTTGATTTGTAGCATTGATATAGTCTGGAACAATAAAAGTAATTTGTTCAAATTAACATTATTTATCAAATGAGCGTGTTCTTGCATTAATGCATATATACATATTTTTTTTCTTACGTAACTAATATACATTTGCAAACACAAAACTATGAAAATAAGATAAATAATTTCTTTGCAGATCTTACAGCTGGTATGCAATTTTAGAAAGGACCTATAATTATTTTATAAGTAAATCGCGTTCTGGGTTAAATAGCTATCGATATGGATTTTTAAATTTTTTTTATGCAAATTAAATTGTAAATATTTAAACATTGAGTTTGGGAACTGTGCACAATGAGGTGTCATAAGACTGACTATCCAATTCTGTTTTTTTTTTTTTTTTTTTTTTTTTTTTTTTATGGCAGGAAAGTAAGCGTTATAGAGTGGCTTAATTCAGCCTGGACTTATTCTTTCTGATATTGTGATAAATTTTAAATAAATAAAGCATCTTCTTTCTCCTGTTTGTAAGGAGGGAGAGGTACGTTTCAAAACGGTTCGTCCATTTGTGCCTGAGCTGCTGCCTCTAATGTTGCAGAGTCTTTGGCAACAGCCCCTCGAACGTAACACGCATGTATTCATATGTCACCTTTCCTTAACCGGACAATACTTTAGAGTAAGTGTACTAGAACCTGTCTTCGGAAACAACATTTAGATAAGAACTTAGGTTTATATTTTACTTATTTTTTTGAACTACGATAGATGATTATGAAATTTGATAGGTAACTCTAAAATAATAAAATAAAACAAAATAATTTGAATTTTTAGCACCTTCAGAGATTTAACGTGAATTCCACACCTCGAAAAAAAAAAAAAGACCTATCGAGCTATATGTTTACTTACTTACGTTTCATATAGAACCTATGGAGCATAATATCCTTCTATATGAATTTCCAACTTGAAAAGGATAAGATCATTGAGCTGATTCAGTAATAGAGTATTTCACCTATTTGTGAAGCTTCTCCCCCTCCTTTCTAGTTTAGGTGATAGCGCGTGCGCCTTTAGTACGCGTTTTTTTTTTTCAGTTTCGAGCCGGTTTCTTCAGAATTTATGTCGTCATTTTTTCTTCATTTCATCTACAAGTTATCAGATTCCTCCCGCGTAACGAGAGGTTCACGACAGAAGTGGTATAACAACATGAAAACCATATTTATTATTTGGATTATACAGTATTATATTAAGACTTGAGTATCTTTAAACATTGATAAACTCTCATTATGTTCATAGAATTATTTTATCACTTTATATATGTGACCTTCTGTGTCTCAAAAAAAAAAAAAAATGTATTAATGAACATAGAACAAGACAAGCTATTGCAGAGCATAGCCTGAACTGTCCTTTACAGAATCCTGCTCTTCAACATACTCTCCATGAATTTGAACACATTTACGCCATCTTTGAACCCAGGCGTCAAAACCTTTTTGGAAAAAAAAATCAGGAGGTTGCTTTTTGACCCATGATTTTATAGCTGTTTTAACTTCATCCAAATCATTGAATCGGCAATCACGTAGGTGTTCTTTTAAAGGGCCAAACAGATAAAAGTCAGAAGGAGCCAAATCAGGGCTGAAGGGTGGGTGAGGCACAACTGACCAACCCATTTTCGCAATTGCCTGAGTTGTGAAAAATGACGTATGTGGGCGTGCATTATCGTGATGGGGTTGATGGAATGAATGTCTTTCAGTGGTCTCTTCTTTCGTAGCGCTTTCTTAAGTTTCCGAAGTGTGTTTACGTAGGTTTCGCTGTCAATTGTGGCACGATCTTGCAGGAAATCAACAAGAATAACACCCTGTGTATCCCAAAAGACTGTTGCCATAATCTTCTGGGTTGATCTGGAAGACTTGAATTTCTTGGGACGGGGAGAATCACTGTGGCGCCATTCCTTGGGATTGCACTTTGCTCTCAGGGTCATACAGGTATGCCCACGTCTCATCTCCAGTGACCACATTTTTGAAGAAGTCTTGATTTTCAACTGCAAATGCGTCCAGGAGCTCTTGACAAATGTCCAATCGCCTCCTCCGATTATCAACAGTCAATTGCTTAGGTACCCACTTAGCACACACTTCGTTATATTCAAAGTCAGCAATTATTCCTTGGGCAGAGCCATACGAGATGTTCAAAACATCAGCAACACTCTGAACTGTAATGCGTCTGTCTCTTCGAATCAATTCCTCAACACGTTCTCGATTTGCATCTGTGATCAATGTTGTCGGCCGGCCGCTTCTTGGTTTATCAGCGATTTCTGTTTCTCCGTTGCTAAACTTCTTCACCCAACGCCGTACATTGCTATTGTCCATTACCGTATCCCCATAAACATTCTTCAAACGCATATGGATTTCATTAGGTGGACAACCTTCTTTCGCCAAAACTTCGATGATGACTCTTTCTTTTAGCTTCAGATCCATGGTTATTACTTTTTGATCCTCCCTCGTATATATATATATATATATATATATATATATATATATATATCATGGAACATGGAACACTAAAACAGTGTTTGAAATCTAAGATTTAAGTGAACTTATGTTGCTCACGAGATCGAAATTCCTCGTCTTGTAGGCAACATTAGCGGTAACTCAGTGACAGAGCGCTTATCTCTAGTGTGTGTGGCTCCTGGTTCGGTTTCTGCTCGCGTCAAGTGGGTTTGGTGGTGAATGAACACTGTGTGCGTGCGTTTTCTCGAAATTCTTAATTTCACTATTTCATTTTTTTTCTCACCATCACCATCTTTCCGATCATCAGTATATAATCGAGGGACGCTAAACTAAAACTTTTATATAATTTTTCCTCCCTAGTCTACTGGCTAGCAGGCTTGCCTTTTGGTAAAAAAAGGTCCCATGTATGATTCCCAATAGGAGAAAATGCACTACAGTAATTGAGATCCAGCTTTTATAATTGTAGATCTCGCTCTGCATAGCCTCGCTGCTAGGAAATGACGTAAATATCAATCGACCAATTAATGTTGTGCCAATTAATCGACCAATTAAGTTAAAAGAAATAGAGGATAAATGAAAATAAACAACGACCAAAGACAGGGTCGGTTATAGAAACAAAACCGAAAATTTTCAGTTTTCGGACCCAGGACCTAATTAAAGGTTTTAATTCGATGTGGTTTGTGACGGGAACTGAAGTACGTACATTTCGACATACCCTATCAGTTCTCTTTACGGAACCGAAAACTGTAATTTGCCGTTCTCCGGCAGCAAACCGTGGTAATACATTTCGACGTATCGACTTTGTTCATGGAAATCAAAACCTTAACTCAGCGTTTCTCGGGGAAAAAACAGTAACATTTTGCTAAATCGATTTTGTTCACGAAACCGAAAACCTTAATTCGCCGTCTTCGGGGAGAGAACTGTAACACATGTTGATATATTGATACTGTTTACTGAGCCAAAAACTATAACTCGACATTCTTCGGGAAAGGAACCGTAATAGAGTTCGATATGTCGATTTTTTTTTTTAGGGAAACGAAAATCGTAATTCGGTGTTCTTTAGAAAGAAAACTATGGTAGTACGTTCTGGCATATCGATTCCATTCACAAAACCGAAAACCGTAATTCCACGTTCTTCAGGAAGAGGACTGTGGTAATATTTCGCCATATCGATTATGTTCATGGAGCAGAAAACTGTAGTTCGGCGTTCTTCCGAAAGAGAATTGTAATTCACTGAATTCTGTTTTGAAAAGGTTTCATTATCTACGTTGACATACTTCGTTAGCTCATGACTGACATTCGATCGGAATCGACTTTCTCGGAAAATTGGTTTTGGTACCGGGCCCGAAACAAGTTTGTATTCTAAATTCTCTTTCGGTTCCGGACCCGGAATAACTTTTTCCTGAAAATCGGTTCCGGTTCCAGAACCAAAATCCAATAGAACCCATTTATTGCTATCTCTTCTGTTACCATTAAGAACACTAATGCAAAGTTTAATGGAATGAAGTTAATGGAAGAAAATGAGAAAACCTTGGGAAAACCTTGAACACAATATTGTTCACAACATACTTGGAGAGATGAGCGCTCTCTCCCACTAATCTTGCGAGCCAAGAGGAAGCAGGAATGAAACACTGAATATTTAAACTATAAAAACAGAGATAACATTAAAATAAAGTGACAGTTTTGAGTGCCTTTGTGATAGAAAAATGAAAAGCAAACATTATTCCATTGAGGAAAACGGATGAAGCTTTGCTCTTTTATTGAAGAATTACTAATCCTTACACATTATTTTTTCCCTAATATTTGTTCTTTTGTGTGACAGTTTTTGAGTTTCTCCCCTGTTACCTATACACGTTTGATTCATGATACGTCAACGTTGTTCTTCAGTAACGAGTGGAAATGAAACACAGTCTACAGTTGACTGTGAGATTCAACTACAGGGCTTATGAGAAAAGTCACACTGGATTAAAAAAAAAAAAAAAGTTTTATTACTTGAAACTAAGGGAATAAAGGGTACTTTTGTATTAATTGTAGGATACAATAGTTGATACATTACACAACGATAAGCTTACAAAACACTATGTTCATTTTTGCTTAAAACAAGACGTTTAGGTGGCTCGTTTAAGAATAAACAAAATTGGGTAACAGCTAGAACGGGAGTCCTGATCACCTTCGGCTCTTTAGATTTGACTACCGCTTAAGAAGGTAATATTATTGATTCTGCTGCAAATCGTAGGAAGTTGTCTCACATTGCTATAGATTTTGGTTGTGATTCTAGACTTGTGAGGAAGTGTCTAGATCGATAAAAATAAATCCATTCTATATTTTTATTGACTTAAACTGTGTAACTGTGTTCAGGGGGAATCATTGAAAACCTCAAAGAAAATATTCGCTACGTTGCTACAAAATAAAATGTCAATACATTGGGTATTTGGGCACTCACCATTAAATTCTTTACAAACTTTAAGCGCATGGAGTGGGGTGGTTGGAAAGACTAAAAGAAAGTATATGCTATATTGCATGGAAATTGAATCATTATTGTTAAATTATCAAAGAAAATTACTTTCTTAGTATCATATTATTTCATTAATGATGCTTCAAAGTTTTGAGAACTTACATCTTTCACCAGCTGCAACATTGGGAATGATTGGCATACCCTAAAGAAAGTATGTGCTACGTTTTATCGAATTCAAATCATGTTTACGTAGTCCTTACCAGAAAATGATATTCTGTATGTGTAAACTTGCAGGATGGGAAGGATTTTATTCCATTTTACCCCCTTATTTTTATTGATTCTTGCAAAGTCAAACATTAAGATTATTTTCAAAAATTGGAGGAAGGCATATACGGTGAAACAGGCAAACAAACGGACAGACACTCAAATGCTGGTTGAGTCAGTTGGTAGACACTGCTGGCTACATTCTTTTTAATTACGTGTATGTTTAGTTTCGGTTGCAAGCTTATTTCTACATTTTATTAATGGAAAGATTCTAGAACACTCTCACTTTTGATCTAAAATCATATTTGTAGCCTTATACACCTTATTAATACCTAAGAAAAAAAATCTAACAAAATGAAACCATATATAAAACTCCAATACTATATTAAATAGCTGTTCCTTCGACGAAAAAAAATACACACGCCTGATGAAGATTCGAACATGGATCAGCTGAGTGGTAGGTAAGAATGTTACTTACTATGCTATATATATACAGTTTGTGACTTTTGTTTCTGCTGTTTTACTATATAACGATTTCTTATTTTTTTCCTGCTTGTTACACTATTCGTGCTATTTATTGTGTAAATTGCATTTGAAAATGTAATTTATTTTGTTATTTTTATCAGGATCCATAGCTTTAAAAGTTTTAATAAAGTCAATTACACTATTAAGGGAATTGATTTTCTCATCTTTTCCATTGCTTCAAGGGGCAAGAGACACTATCCCGCAAAAAAACATGCATTTTCTTTTGTGACAGATAATACATGGAACAATTTATTAAGAATAACAGAAAGAAATAAGAGTATGTATATATTCATGAATTAAAATTGCAGTGAAAATTTAAACCAGAAGCACACGAAACGGAAAACTCATACCGTCAGCTTCTTGGCGGTTTCTTGAACAGAAGTTAAGAATCATTGAACCGGTCAAAGAATAGCATCATTGATAGTGCTTTCACTGTTGCCAACATGAAAAAAAGGTTAGCGATAGAAACATATCGATATCTCGATAGTCATAGGTAGACATCGTAGGTCGAATGAGGAATTTCTGTCCATCTTTTGTAAGTTTTTTTTGGGAGGGGATAATTGACGTCCCTCCGTGTGGCGTAATTCGGGATCCTAAAAACTTTCTTAAAATTCAGTATGTTCCGCCTAATTCGGAACAGATAGCAACTTTTATTGAAAGAATTGTTCTGCAACAAACTTTTCGACGACATGATAGATGTCCAGAATTACTGATTTTTGAAGCTTTGATGAAAGATATTTTACATTTATTTGTTCCGATTGCGTACATTGTGCTTTTTAGGGATAATAGCTATAGCTGAGATAATGATTAGTCTTTTTGTAACTTACTATTATTATTAAGTAAGAATGTATTGTAACATTGACAAATACGAGTAATTCGCTTCTATTCGTATCTTCTTTTTCATACTTTTGACGTTCTTACCTACGGCATTCTAGTTACGTATATACATATATTGTTTTGATCATGACAAGCGAAATATGTCTACAAAAATTTTTTTTAAAGTAATAAAAGAGTTGTAAGTATTGTTTGTCGATCAAAAAAAAATGATAATAACCATGTATGTAACCAGTCATTCACAATGGTTTTCAGAATAATGTGATTGATTACAAATAAATGCGTGCAGGAAGTTTAGAGAAAATTATTTTGACCTTCAAATACTTTTTTTGTATATATTTTAGCATAATGCGTACTTCACGCCACAGTATTCCTAAAACATAGTTCATGATGTATATCCATATATAATTTAATGTTATTAACTTTTAACGGAGAAAGATGTCCAAAGATGAGACACATACAGATCGATGCATCTTAGTGAGCTGAGCAAAATTATATGTATGACTTAAAATCTCATGCGTAATTTTCGAAAAAACTAGGGAGGAATCTTTTTTTTTTTTTTTTTGTAAACCTAAAAATTGATGCTGTATGAGAACCACAGTCTCGGACTGAGGGATATATGGCCCCGGTAGGAGCCTCACTTGGAGGGCCCCATCTTTCCTTCCCATGTAGCATATAGGAACATTCATGGGGCCCAATACATATTTAGACAATATGATGCTGGGGCCCCCATTCTTCATATTGTTGGAATATGTTCTTATTAGGCCACAAACAAAAGGCCCCAAACAGGACTTTACAATACTGTTAGTTTCATTCCAATAATGGAACTCCAAGACTACATTTAATGCTGGGGGCCACCGAACTCTGGGAACGCAAGAAACTACAACGACTAACTAAGCTACAATAGAGTAGACATCTTTTATCTTCCTATCCATGTTATTCAATATTCATTATTGTATATATTTCGAGAGGACCCCGGCAGGGATTCTTGCCCTCCTGCCCTGGCAGTCCGAGTCTGGAGAACCATACCATCTACTGAAATGAAACTGATACTGACAGATCCATGCAGACAAATTTGAACGGAATTTATTCAGATCGTTCGATTGTCGTTATGATCGTTAAGAAGTTGAATTCCTGTTCTGCCTAAATATAAGATAAGGAGGGTCATTAGGCAGAACAGAAAGGAACCGTTCGAATTATCAAAATGAAACAATCTTCATTACCTAACTTTTTTTTTTTTTTTAAAAAAAGAAGAATTCTCTTCTTCTTTCCAAGAAAAAGAAAATGTTTCCTTTATTACTTTATTGGAACATAGGTAAGCTTCTACAACACAGAAATTTTACAATATTAAATTTGTTTAACGAAAAAAAAAAAGAATTTTTCGAAGATGCACCAATTGATCGATCTCATTGAAATGAAAAATCACATGAGAAAGTGTAAATCCCAATGAGTAGTTTTCGACAAAAATTGTAAAAAAAAGAAATGAATTTTTAAATAAACTTTAAAAAATCGATTCTGTTGGATAACCATGCCTTTTTATCAATAGATCAAAACAACCTAAACAAAAATAAGATTCCTGAGAATTCATTTCTAAATTCACATGCATAGTTTATGAGAAATCGAGAAAAATAAATTTTCGTGTCGCTATTACTATGTTGGCGTGTCGTTGTCAATATAATCGATAATCGATAATCGATTGGGACAGACTTAATTGATTTCTGTTCTGTATATGTAAAATATGGACTGTTCATTAGCTGATTGTATTTATGGGTATCTGTGTTTTCTTAACATAGAAATCTGAAATATTTATATTATATCAAACATAGAGAATTATTTCTAAAGAGTTGTTAGTTGCAATTTTTGTTTTTATAAGCAAGATTTTAAAGCATTAAAAATTATTGGATAACATCAGTGATGATTCATAGAAGATACATTCCTATTACCTATAGCTTTGGAAATTTAAATTACATCGTGTTAATAAAAGTTCACGTAATATACAGGAAGCACGGTGGCTCAGTGGTAGAATTCTTACCTTTGCTGTAGGGGGTCCCTGGTTCGATCGCCGCCCAAGTTAGTTTGTGGTGGACAACATTATGTCAGTGGGTTTTCTCGGGTTATTCCCGTTTCCTCCCACATTCCCATTGCACCACTTATTCCATCATTATTCACTTGCTTTAATCATCGTCTCTCTTAGTCAAAGAGCATAATCGTGGGACGTTAAACTGAAAGATTTCATTTCATTTTTACTAATACATATATATAGAAGAAATTGTGTGTGTGTCATGACATTTTCGCATATGAAAGAGTTACCTAGAGTCACCAAATTTTAATACACAGATAGAGCTTCACCAGACCTAATCGTGCATGAAGTCATTTTATTTTTCAATTTTTGACTCGAAAAGTGATTGGGGAGAAACATATTCTGAAGATTCAAAAAGTTTTAAAAATCTCTCAAAAACCCCTTCAAGTTAGACAACCCAAATTACTGTGATGTGTTGCAGGTTGCACCTCACATATTACAAATAAACGGAGATGTGTCCCAGCGTTCCTGAAATTCCCATTTTTAAGGGAGAAACGGGGACATTTTCTACATTTTTTTTCGTCACATTGTAATCAAGTTTATGTGTTGTTTGTGATTGGATCACAGGAAACAGGCTGACCCATTTAAAATGAATTTTGGAACATTGTATGCTTTATAATGTCTCTTTGAATGAAGGTGTATACTAAGTGGGTAAGGGAGGGAGTTCAAAAATTAATATCAAAAATACATTATTTGTCTGGATTTTTATCATTACACTGTCATTAAATGCGTATCCTAAGGGGAAGAAAGAGGTTCAAATATTTTTATAAATCTATTTTCCCCGTGAAAGATTGGACGTTTCAGCTAGTTTATAGTAAATTATTATTATTATTATTATTATTATTATTATTATTATTATTATTATTATTATTATTATTATTATCATTATTATTATTGAATGGAAATACCACCAGGTAGGTACATGGCACTTGACATCGTTTAAACATCTTAATACAATATGTTGATTTAACAGTGAAATATTTAGTTATTCACACAGTACGTACTTCAGAATCTCAAAAAGTTCAGATACTGTGGGAACACAATGAAAAGTAACAATTTTGTTTTCTTTTGCCCATTGTATTTGAATGAATATGTTGTCAACGCTTTGTTTATTTAATAAAAAAAATCACATTGAAAAAAAATCCAACAGGCACCTCTGATCCTGTTAAGAACTCTTGAAAGATTACTGTGACATGTCATGGAACGCAAATCAAATAGTGTTAACCGTTTCTATGTTGTATTTTCCCCTCTTCTTATGTCACCGCAATCACTTGTCACTTTATGTTCTTTTATTTTTCTTATACGTATATTATCATTATTTTTGTTAGTTTGTATTTAAGAGCTCTTGTGCATTCATTCGCTTTGTTACTATAATAAACATTTGTTTCTACTCTGTTTTCTCAATCAGAAGAAGAATGAATAAGTAACAAGAAGAATGGGCTACTGTCTGGTGATGCAAGAACCAATGAAGCGATGTGATGTATATACGTAAGCAAAGGATGTGAAAGAAAAGCACTGATGAGGAATTAAAAAAAGTAAAAACAAAATTGCTTGATTTTTCTTTTTTCGCCCCACAACTAGTTCAACCTTGCTCATGGGTGCATCCCACCTATTACTTGTTGCATAACCATTCTGCGCGCAATCTACAACTCCTAGCAGTTCAGCTACTTTTTATTTTATTTATTATATTACACATTTTTCTTTCTATTTCTTCTTCTTCTTTCTTGTGATGTTTCTCTTCTGACGTAGGATGTTCTAGAACAGCAGTAGTTACAACGCCACACACACTGTCATCATCATCATAGGTATTCTGCCATTATTGGCAGGTCACTTCCACTTGCAGCAACTGAGAAGCTTCCATGCTCCACGGTCTTCTGTTAACCTCTTCGTCTTCACGTACTATTTTCTGTTTTTATATCGTTCTTTAATTGTAATCTCCTTCGCCCTCTCCCTCTCTTTACTGCCACCCTACCCACTAGCACGTCCCTTGAGACACAGTTCCTTCTTTAGCCAATGTCCCAACCAGTTTCTATTCCTCTTCTTATTAATGTCTAAAATTGTTCTTTTCAGGGTGGATTGATTTAAATCAGCCTGATTTAAATCACGATTTAAATCAAGATTTAAATCACTTGATTTTTTTAATAAAAATCGTTGATTTAAATCGAATTCCGAAATAAATTAATTTAAAGTGAAAATAAATTAAATCCCGTTTTTGCTCTGTTATTTCGATTATGGAAGTTGATAATCATAATACAATGAGACTCAAATGTACAGTATAGTATGAAAACAAGTGTCATGCAGAGGATGATTAGGGAAAATCCCGTTTTGAACAGGTAACGGAGCAATCCTGCTTTCTTCTTTTCGTAACATTGGGTTCGGGTTTTAAAATCGTTAACTATTCCAACGGGGAAATCGCCATCGACATTTAAGACAAAAATTCTTTTTTGTGTGTGTGTTTGTTCCCAGATAATAAGGCGTATTTAAAGGGATCCTACCCCGTCTGCATTTTTTTTTTTTAATTTTATAACTTCAGGCGAAATTTATGTATTTCATGCCGCAAGCTAGTTCTGAGTTTTTAAAGATAGGCCCCTGCCAAATATCAGTTAACTTTTGTGAAAAAAAAGTGTCATCTTGATAAACGTTGCTGTGCTTTTTCCCTAATGCTTAACCTTTTAAATTGTATCATCTATTTTTAGGTGATAGGGTAGAATCTTCATTATTCGATTAAAAAAGTTCCAATAAGGCTTTTTACTTCGTTTTCTTCAAGACTGGAGGCATTTTAGAACATGTTACATATGCTTTCAGGCCTTTCTGCGTTGAGGCATAGTGTGTGATGACATTAAATTTAAAAAGATATTTTTTGTTATGCGTATTATTGTTATTTTTTGGCGGGTTACATTTTGCAATCAGAAGACTGAAATTTTGCACACTCGTTCAGTGCATCCCTTAATAATTTTCAGATCTCTGCGTGGAAACAGCGGGGTCCAGAGGGGCAAAAATGTTTTTAAAAAAATGAAATTTTTAACCAAAAAAATTAGCCTTTTTCGTGAATTTCCCGCCTCAGAGGGAGACACGTGAATGGTACCGTTTGAAAGGCTGTTCTATTCTGAAGAAAATGATGTACGTACTATGCTCCTAGGATAAATAGGGATGTCTCAGGAAACTGTTACCTGAGATCCTCTTTTATACGGGAATCTGGGGTATTTGGGGAATATTATTTTTCGCGGGCTTACTTTTGCACCTACAAAATTGAAATTTTGCACATTTACTCAGTGCACCCCTCAGTATTTTTCAGATTTGTTTCAGATCTCTGCCTTAAAACAGGGGGAGAGGTCCACAGAGGTAAAAATTTAAAAAAAAAAAGATATTTTTAACAAACAATTCCTTTTTTCGTGATTTACTCGCCCCAGATACATGATGGAGACATTTGAAGGGTACCGTTTGAAAATTTGTTTTATTCTGAATAGAATAATGTACAAATCATGATCCTAGACAGGGTTGGCTGGTTTAAACCAATGTGGTTTAAACCAAAAAACGAAAAATGTTCGTAAAATCTTGATGAACACACATTTGTGTGTTGTCACGTTTCACTCCCGTATATTATCCGTATTATATTCAGACCTAAATTCCCCATTCATTACTCAAAGAGATTATACTACAAAAGGAACTTTTTTTTAAAAAAATATATAAGTTTATGAATGTTTCTTTTGTGATTTTTTAAATAGTTTATTATTGTTATGCAATTGCAATCGAAGAAATTCTAAATATTGTTTCGTTTTAATAATGTTTACTATTGATAAAATACATTGAAATGCCGTACTTTGGGGGGAAGGGGTTACAAACCTCACGAGAGGCATTTATTGAAATCAGAAGTATCTTTTGTAACTATATATGTATAAATGGGCCAGAGCCAAAGTGGACTCAAATAATTCGTATCTTAATTCACTTTTCTTGCTGATATGCAAATTAAGTCGTCGTATTTCTTTAACTTGGACTAATAAACCAAGTCTAGGTAGTGAACTAACTTGGACTAAATTAGTTCTTCTGTACTCTGCAGTACTTTGAAATTATCCATATGTAATTCTGTATAATGGTTTCACTTGTGTAACTGATTATCTTTTTTCCTTCTGAAATGACTCTTGACAGTTATATTAACAAGTATGTAGAGATTAGTACAACGTATTTTTTTTTATCAGGAGTCCTTCGTGAGTGAGTCGGCAGACGTATCGCATTTGTGGCCAATTAGTCCCGGTTAAGAGTTCAAACGGAGGATAATTTCTCTCGGATGTAAGCCGAGAAGCGGTTTGGATTCCACTTTGGGCTTGTAGCATTGTGGCCCCTTGTAGCATAACCCGGTTGTTGCATAATAACACCAAGGCGGAAAAAAACTTGTTTATGTTTATATGTGGTATAAGTATGTAGAGCAAATTATTTAAACAAAAAAAAAAAAAAAAACGGGTTTAAACCCAAAAAACCGGTTTTCCGTTTTTATCAATAAAAATCATGGTTTTTGCCAACCCTGATCATAGGATAAATAGGATTGTCTGAGGAAATTTTTATATTATATCCGGGTCATCTGGGGCATTATGGGAATGTTCTTAGCTCATTGTTAAATAGTTTCCCCACCCTTACTACTCAAGATAGAAGCTTGACATTTTGCACACACATTTAGTACACCCCTTAGTATTTCCCAGTTGATTTTGAGATCTGTGCGTTAACACAGGGGAATCCAAAGGGGATCAAAACTTAAATTTAAAAAGTTTAAAAAAATGCCGATTACTCTCAAAATTTCTCGCTTCAGGGACATGATACGGAAATGTGAATGTTATCGTTTCAAAAGCTGTTCTATTCTAAAGAGAGTGATGTATGTACCATGATCCTAGGATAAATAGGGATGATGCTGTAGCTGCTTGACTGAAAGTCTATAGTTTACCTTTAAAATGAGCCATAATTTAAAAGGGTTAAGAAACATTGTTTGGGATTGATATAGGTTATCGATTAGGGATAATTCAAAATTTAACCCCAATACTTTCATTTAAATGGCATAATTAGCATTTAATACTAATTCCTAATGCTTTTTCTTCAGTTCGCGACTTGTATTATACGAGGAGAAAGATTTGATTTAAATCAAAAAAATCGATTTAAATCAAAAAATTCAACAAAAATGATTTTTTTAAAAAAAATCATGATTTTTTTCCACCCTGGTTCTTTTCTACTCCACCATTTCTAACACTCATTCTTTTTCCGCTCGACCCAGCTAATTCCCTCCATTCTTCTCCACACCCACATTTCGAAAGCTTCCAGTCACTTTTTTTTATTTTTCATAATGGCAATGTTTCTGACCCATACAGTACAATACAGTCATTTTCTCAACTCTTTATTCAAAATCTTACAAAATAGTATTTTCTTTCTCGTGAAGACTTCTTTTGCCATTCTTATCCTTCCTTTTATTTTACATTCACACTTCAAATCATCACTAATAATATTACCCAGGTATCGAAAACTAGTCACGTGTTCTATTTTCTCAACTTCTACTTCCGATCGCTCCAATCACAATGGCTTTTGTCTTTTTAACATTTATTTTCATCCCATATTCTCCACAGATCTTCTTAATGTTTTCTAACATCTTATTCACGGAAAGAGAACACACACTGTGGACCAGAATAAAATAAGAATCATACTTGATCATCTTCCTTCTTTTCCCCTGAGATGACAGTTCACTGAATGTTCGTAAGTCGTAAGTTCTGAATGCCCAAAAAGTCCTAAATCTCTGTTCTGTTCTGTAGGTATCCTACTTCCTGTTTCATGAGTCCACTAAGCTTATGTGAGCTAAAAACATTTGTACGTACCTGACTATACGAAAGCCACATGTTTCTAACAATCGGCTTGGTAACAATGGCCTTACCTTGCAAATTAGCTTGGCAACCAAATGGTTTTAAAAAAAATATTTTTACAGTTGAAACCAAAGTTTCGAATCAAGTATATTATGAGTTTCCAGTTAAATTCCTCCTGTTACTTATGGATTTAAAGAGAGAGAGAGAGAGAGAGAGAAGAAGAAGAAGAAGAAGAAGAAGAAAAGAAAGAAAGAAAGAAAGAAATCATACATTATTAAATTTTTATTCTTGGACCTTCATTCGATCATCACTGGTCTAAAATATCAATTCTCAAACTTTTTGAAATTGAATTCAATTAAAATGAAATCTTTAACGTTTATTTTCTTAGTCTGGCACATCAGAGGATATATTCATCATGAACAGCAATACATGCATGACAACGGCGGATCGTGGATTGGCTAATCCCTTCGAAGATAACTGTGTCGTGGCGAGCAGTTGTACAGGCGTTATGAATCGTTGATGTTGACAGGTAGTATAAGTATACAGTACATCACACTTTTAATGTGTTCCCAAAGTCCAAAGCGATAGATATCGAAAACCAATAAGCTTAGAAATGGTTGTTTGGAAAGTCTAGAGATGACGCTGGTGTTCAATACGTAGTTGCTAGGTTCATATGCACAGGTGGCTTTTCTGTTCAAGACACTACAGTACAGGAGTACGGTCATTGTGCTGCGAGTGTTGAATAGGACAAGTGGCAATGCTCGACTGAAACATGGTGCGTTGTTCGAACCGACAACAGGCAGATATGCAATACATGTACGGTCGTGCAGATGGCAATGGGCGCGAAGCAGCACAACTCTATCAGGGGTGTTTTCCTAACAAACGCCAAAAATCATATGGGGTATTTTCAGCAATTTATTGCTATCTATGTGTGAAACAGGGACCCGTCGTGCACGAATACCTGTTATGGACGAACGTATGTTAGTATTTGGACGGACAATGAGCCAGACACGAATACGAGGGAGCTTAGCCGTGAAATGCATGTTAGTCGCATGACTGTGGCGTGCGTTACGTGAAAATGCCTTATACCCATACCACCTACAAAGGGTACACGGGCTGACATAAGCGGATTTCTAACCACGTGAAACATTCTGCAAGGGGTTCATTCAACAGATCACTACCATAATGATGTTTCAAGCATTAGTACTGTTTACTGACGGGGCCACGTTTGGAAGAGATCGTATCGTTAACATGCATAACCCACATACGTGGGCAGATGTACTACCATGAGCAAAATAAATGACGCGTCTCTTTATTTTGAAGTTTTTTGAAAATATCTCCGTTTTCTTTATATGTTCGAAATTTCGGGAGGTTTCCCCAGCAGGACAGGTTAATAACAAACCCGTTTTTAATATTTGTGTTAGATATTAGCTTAAAATAAAGAAATTAGAAGCAAAAAACATTAAATCGACAGAAATTTCGAGAATTACCAACTCTGCTAAAGTGGGAAATTTTCAAGAACGCGAGGGAATTCTGCAGTTCAACACGAAGCAGCGACATCTATGCCATTGAGAGAAGCGTGGATTAGATCTACAAACGAAAATTTTAACGAAATATTTCTAGTATGTCTTATTATATGCATTATCAGCGAACTCCAAATATATGAATCTATGCTAAGTATTAACGTATAGATAGTGCAAATAGTGGAAATTACCTATGGAAAAAGACGAATTGTTAGCCCAATCGTAATGAAAAATCGTCTTTACTGTAGAACAGGTTCAGTTTACGTAAGAGAGCAAATAGCTCAGTTAGGTAAAGCAACGAGTTTGTATACCGAAGGTAGACGGTTCGAATCCCGTGGAAGTATTGTTGTCATTTTTATCACTAAGGTTATTTTATTTATTTTTTATTTGGGAAAGAATCAAATTGTAACATATGTGTAAAACTCATGACGATACAAAAAAAAAGAAAAAAGAAAATATCGTCGCATTTGCATTAGTGTCTCTAATTTTTGTTTGCAAACAGATTCGTAATTATTTCCCCTGTGCTCACTGATGCATAACGAATGTTTTCCAGTAAATGTTAATTCTAATTTGGAGAATTTTATAGTTTCACAATGTTTCTCACTACATAGTCTTCTATCTACGTGTTTGGACATTTTGATAACAGATTTCCCTATTAAATGTTTAATTTTCTCTATAAATATTTGTCTTAAATTGAAATTGTTTTGAATTTACTACATAAGCAAAGTTGCCCGAAGGAGGGGAGCTCAAGTAATAGATATTCTACGTAAAAGCAACCTATTGTAGAATGATGATGCTTCTTACCTTCAGCACATAATCTTAACGTTAGAGAGTCAGAGAGAGAAAAATCCTGGTTTTTCCTCCTCTATGACCACCCATCTTAAACCTCTACATATCATTGTTCGTCTCACATAATTTCGGCTCTCCAAAGACATTCATATTTATTATTATTATTATTATTATTATTATTATTATTATTATTATTATTATTATTATTATTATTATTATTATTATTATTATTATTATTATTATTAATGAATATGCCACCCTTACATAATGTTGTAACTTTACACATCTTAGTTTAAAGTGCTTTCTTTAGTAATAATTTGAGCAACCACGTCACAAAATTTAAAATGTATGAGGGGGCACGACGTTTTATTTCCCCTCCTCTCTTTTCAGCACCCTCCAACACAAGGTATAGGGTGAATGCGCCTATTCTCGTCATACCCCCAATGGTCGTCATGGCCAAATTAATTCGTTCATAAGATGGCGTAAGTCATGGTTATACGAATACAAGCTGGCTCATCTCTAACGTCTATGGTTTTAGTTTTTAGCCCGCCTTGCGTTAACACCGAGTCGGGTGTCTTTTGTATTCTGTTTTCAGTTGAAGTGCAAAGGCTGTTGTTTTGCGTGCTAATTGCAGTTTTTGGAAAATTAAAAAACTTGTTGCTGCCGGTTGAAAAACAGCAGAGGACGGCGCAGTTGAAGCTCTAAAAGGTAAGATAATTATTTATTTTTATCAACCTAAGTCTCTTTTAAATGTTTACCATTCATTTGTCTTTGAAATTCATATTTGAACAAAAAACAGTGGGGTGACGACTATAGGTTTAAGAAAATTTGTGATCTTCCTTACTTCGTCAGATATGCCGAAGACTGGGTTTTTTAACGAACATGTTAGTAGAAGCTTCAAAATCATTTTAAATTTTTTGTTGGGGTGAAAGGTATCAGCTACAAAATTTTGGGGTTAATATCTTGTATCCTTCCAAAGGGCGTCATAGGGGTGACGAACACTGGTTGAGTGGGTGACGACTACAGAGTAATTAGGAATAATTTATTTCTTTTGGATAATTTTGCCTTCTTTCCTCTCCGGGGTGACTAAACTATAGAACTTTCATATCTGTAACTGATTTTCAAATGTATAAATTTAAAATTGTCTTATAACGAGATAATATTTTAAGAAAAGCAGATTAACTGTTTCATTTTGCCATGTTTTCATTAGTACCAGAATTTTGAATTTAATTCCCGTTTTATTTAAAGATCTTACCTCGCTTATCTATGAGCTATTGGCAGTTGGTGAAACGTCTTAGAACCTGACTTTTTCTTACCTACGATATTAATATTCTTTTTTCTATATTTTCAGATGCTGTAACTATGAACGAAAATACCAAAAGACGGAAGATTTTACAATATTCTGAAGATGCGATGCACAAAGCCATTTCTGAAGTACGGTCAAAGTCTATGAGTATCAAGAAGGCTGCTGCAATTTTTGGTGTTCCTCGAATAACGTTATCAGATAAAGTTAGTGGAAAAGTGCCTGAACAAAGAAAAATGGGCCCAAAAACTACCACAAGAAGAGGACATTGTTGTTAAATGGTTGGTAGATCTTGCAAAGAAAGGATTTCCAAGGAAAGTTATAAATGGGGATGAAACAAATTTCCAACTATGCCCCAAAAGTGGAACTGTTATTGGAGTAAAAGGGTGGAAAAACTTTTATGAAATAAAACACGGAAACGAAAAGGAAACCATTACAGTTATGTGCTCATTTTCTGCGGATGGAGAAGTTTTACCGGGAACGATTGTCTACCCTTACATTAAGCCACCTAAAGAAGTTTGTGAATCCGTTCCGGCATCGTGGGGAATAGGACTCTCTGAATCTGAATGGATGAAGTGAGATGTGTTTTTTGAATACATTGCAAATATTTTGTATCCCTACTTAAAATAAACTAGCAGACTTCCCTTTCTATATTTCATTGATGGACATAAATCTCACATTATCAAAGAGTGTTCTGATTTCTGCAGCAAGAATGGAATTGTTCTTTATGCTCTTCATCCAAATGCCACACATATAATCCAGCCTACAGATGTAGGGGTTTATAAACCAATAAAACAACATTGGAGGAAAGCTGTTTATGACTGGCAGAAGCTTAATCCAAATAGAACAGTGACCAAAGCAGATTGTGCACCAATTGTAGTGGACGTTGTAAAAACCAAAGCCACACCGGAGACGATAAAGAATAGCTTTCGGGTGTGTGGACTTGCCCCTTTAAATGTAGATGCAGTTGATTATTCGAAATGTTTGGATCACCACACACGGGGAGAAACTATCGAACTTCAAAGCACCATCTCTAAGAAGTATAGTATCGAAGAATATCACACGGCTCTTAATGTTTTACAGAATGAAATCGGTCATGATACAGTTCTTAAATTTAACGACGTCTTGGGAGGAAAATCTACTCTCGACCCTGAAGACCAAAAGCTCTACAATATCTGGGAATCAATTAAGAAGAAAGCAGAAATAAGCGATCATCTGCTCAAAGATTCTGTGTCTGTGAGTGTGGGAAGTGAGCCAATATTAACTAAACCGTCGCAAACTCCCGTGAAGAAAGGCAGTTCTACTGGAGATTCTCTTGTCAAATCACAAGTCGCTGTTCCTTCTCCGTCTAAGAAACATCTCTGGTGGCCAAGAGAGGTGGAACGCAAGAAGACCAGAGGATCAACTCAGAAGTTCCCATCAGCTGTTTCGTCTGGTGAATGGAAGCAATTCTATGAGAAAAAGGAAGCTGAGAAAAGAGAAAAATCTCTCTCTCAAGAAGCAAGAAAACGAAAAAGACTCGAAGCTGAAACAAGAAAGAAAACAACAATTACAAAGCCACGCAATGAATCTCAGTTATGTGCCAAGTGTAATGAGTTAGTAATACTTACTGATAACCCTACATGTATCAAATGCAACAAAATCTTTCACGCTAATTGTATTAGCAAATCACACAAAGAATTTTTCCCAGGTGTGGATGATTCTGATTCAGATGTGGAATTTATGTACGAAAATTGTTTCGATGTGCGTGATAGTGATGATGATATTGACCGTCTTTTACATGCTAGCCACTCATCTTAAGCGTTAATACTTGTATAAGCTTGAACTATAAGAATTTGTAAGAGTGACGAACACTGGAAGTTTAAGGTGACGACTTTGAGAATTTTTGTGACGACTATAGGCATTTTTCGCATGTTTGGATTGTTTTAATTGTAAACTTTGTTCTATGTGTTTTATATCAAAGGTAATGATCCTGTATCACACAATAAGCTACAAATATTAGAACCAATGTACAATTTAAGCATTCACTTGTATCTGTTAAAAGTTATGAAGTAAAAGGCAAAGTTGCAATCAAAAAGTGACGACTATTGGCACATTCACCCTATAATTTCTGAGAAGCAGGGCAGACAAAATGAATAAGAAATATATTTAGAGCATCCTTTCTTCCTTCGTGAATGTAATATCACGTAGCATTTTTTATTCTACTGAAGACGACCCTAGGCCGTTATGGTTAGGTAACAAAAGAAATACCTAATATATTTATCGCGCCCCTTATCTGTAATATTACCTCTTCTTTATTTGTTCGAGGCTTCCTTACACAACCAAGGGTGACAAAAAGAATAGGAAAAGTGTCTAAAGATTACAAAATACTTTATATTTTGTCAAACAAGGCATTATATACACAACATTGCTTTCGTTAACAAGTGTTTCACCCTTGAGTCGCTTATAAAATTATGCAGAATAACTTTTGCTGATCATCAGTAGCGTAGTGTGCTATGAGACACTGAGACAGTGTCTACCCTTTCAAATTAAAAGAACATAGTTTTAGAAATTCTTAATTAATAAGAAGCAATATACATTTCATGTTGTAGAAAAATATAGAAACAATAGGGTCCGTGATAGCTTGGCTAATAACAATAGTGGTAGGACCTAATTTGTAAATAATTTTATTTTTCAAAACTGGGGAATTAAAGTTCTGTCTCCGTCAAAAACGCCAGAGAGACATCAAGAAATCTGTCTCAACGCAGCCGAACAAGTCAGTGGAGCTCCTACTTGAAAGTGGCGCGCGCATGTGGCTGTGTGGGGTTCTCGCTCGCTGAAAGAACCTGGCAATGAGACATGTTTCAGCTGCAGTGATACCACACTCAGCGCAATTATACTATTATAAATCCAACACACTTTTTACTCTTCTTTTTAGATATTCAATCATATTTCAAAGAAAATTTCAAGAAATAGAAAAAGAAAACTAAATTAATAACTACCGGAACAATTGCTGAAATTTTTATGAATACCAGTAATTCATATAAATCTTCCATGATCTAGCTTCGGCTTCTGATTAATCGCAATATCAGTGTATCAACACTGCGAAAGGCAAAAGCGAGCGCAAGATGTTTTATAGTATGCTATTCTGTTGTTGCATTTAAAATTGTTAGCTAACTTTATGTGAATTTGGATGTGTGTGTTAATTTTGTATTATGTACAAACTAAATGATTAGATATAGATTTATTGCACCAGTTGTTGTTAAATGGCATGTTAAGCTGCCGAATGAAAATTAGTATAAAGTTTTTAAAAAATAGCCAATTTCTGAGCTTACTTTTTGAATCAGAGATCACACTTTGCAAAGGCTAAGCAAGTAAGATCATACATAGGAAGTAAATTATTAATTCAATTTAACGTATCCAATCTATACACTAAGATTCTTCAGAATGAATTAATATTGGTATGCTTGTTTGATTTAATCGTTAAGGGTTTTGTTGATGAAAATTAAGTCTCCATATGTTATATACAGTAGTGCAACCTCGCAAAAATCAGTTTGTAGCGAAATTTGGTCAGGAGTTTCATATTCCTTTACAACAGCGAAGCTGTATGAGACATGGCCCTACAACTTAATGTTGGTTCCGAACTCGAGAAGAAATAATAATATCTACCAGGCACGCACCAAATTTTTTGTTGGGAGGGCTGACGGCATGGGCGGAACTATGGGAACATGGGGCCATTGCCTCCAACTTTTTGACAAAAATAATAATAATAATAATAATAATAATAATAATAATAATAATAATAATAATAATAATAATAATAATAATAATAATAATAATAATAATAATAAAATGCCACATATAGCCTAACTCAACATTTGTCTAGAAAGTGTTCCACAGGACCGAGACTGACCAAAAAAGGTCTGCCCCAGCAGACAATTTCTAACTGGAGGGATCCAGGGTTTGGGGGGATCCAAACCACTACGTCTATGTAGTATTGAACGGATATTATTCTGTACTCGACAAGACAAGTAATTGTAAAGTACTTTCATCTATATTTTCAGAAAAAAAATTATGAAACTACATTGTTTTTATAAGAGAAATAGTACAGATGATATGTAAGATCAAATTTTCACGCTACATCAATCAGTTATTTGCTAAAAAATAAGTATAGTTTTATTAAGAAAGTGAAAAAAAGTATATTGACTTAAGAAGTTTTGGGAATGTCGGAACTTGGTTGACTCCTTCCCCCCACCCCGTGGGTGCGCCTATGCTGTCTACCCGTTGCGAAAGTAAACGCTACGCTACTGCTGATCATTGTTCTAGAGGGATTTGTCCAGGATGGTTTGGTGTCGAGCTAATAACGATAAGTATATTTATTTACATCACTGTTAAAGAAATAGCAAACTTTCTGAAAGGAACTTACTTAGGAAACAGATCTTCCTTCTACTTAGCCAGAGCCCACTCTGAAAAATTGCATCTGGCATTCTGAGTGAAAGTTCTATGGGACTATTAGAAAAATATATTCCCGTTTTCACGCTGATGGTAGAATTTCTTAAACAGTTATTGAATTACATTCGAACTGTAGGCGTAAATAGCGCCCCCGCAACAATGTGGCGTGGGGACCGCACAAGCTGCAAGGCCAAAAAATATACAGAAAGTACGCAGGGGCGGAGCAGGCCAAATTTTCACACGGGCAAAGTGACTTTTTGGCGCCCTTCCCCTAGTAGTAGCCTATATTTTACATTTTCTCATAGTGTTTTTAATAGTTTAAACCAGGAGCGTCATTTCAGATTTTGCTTTGGGGGGGCAAGACCTCTTGATATAAGTAAAATTTCGCGTTTTTCACTGATTTACTACTATTCTAATGATAAAATCTATATACATCTCAAACTCACGGGGGGCAAATGCCCCTCCCTGCCCTCCCTAAATGACGCCCCTGTTTTAAACCCATTTTCAAAAAGAAATCCATTACCTAGGAAAAGTTCACAAAGAATATGGCCCGCTATAAACAATACCAACTCCACCCCACCCCCCCTGGTCTAGTGGCTAGCACGCCTGCCTTCTGTGGTACCGGGTCCAATTCCCGGTGGATTACTGTTGAACGATAAAAGTGGTTCGGATTCCACTATAATTAGTATCCACATCTCCCTTGCCCATTAAGGCATAACCGTGGAACGCTAAACTCAAGCAAACAAACAAACAATACTTAATTCCCGGCACTCTTTATTCTACATGCCATCTCTCAATTTTTCGATACAGCCCCCTTAGTACTATGAAACTCTCTTCTTCCATAGTGAAATGGAAAAAGATCATATAATTGCCACTACTTTACAAGAATATAAACCAAAAACGTCAGTAGAAAGCACATTATAAAATTTACTTTTTGAGGCTCGTTTTGGTGCCCCTCTTTCTCTGGCGCCCCGGGCAGTCGCCCGGCCCTTAGTCCGCCCTTGAAAGTACGGACGCATAACTAAGGACTGCGGAGGAGAGGTTAACCTTCATGTTATGCCACTGGTTTGACGTGTTTGAAATGTTCAGTAAGTGATCAGTTGGTGAAATAATTTCGACGGTTACTGATGTTTAAAGTTTAGCTAAGACAAAGCTACCTAATCAAATACATTTGATATCGCGATGTCACAATTTGATTTTTCCTCACATAAAAAAGATAAAAACAATAGTAATAAAAACCCTTACTCGTACTGGGCTCCTAACTAACTAACAACCTAATTCTTACAGACTAGTTG
Organism: Thermobia domestica; assembly: GCF_964235325.1. Taxonomy (NCBI): domain Eukaryota; kingdom Metazoa; phylum Arthropoda; class Insecta; order Zygentoma; family Lepismatidae; genus Thermobia; species Thermobia domestica. The sequence continues at coordinate 55,771,346 of NC_137460.1, read as the reverse complement.
CTCTGACCAACTGAGTTTCGATTTCTTACGCGAAAGAAGTCTGTTATATTAAGAGGCATGCTTTTCATTATCAAAACTGTTCGAAGTAATACGAACATGGCTTAAGAACAGGGACGGAACTGAATTACCACTCGATTGACCTTGAGGGCAAATTACCAAAGCGTAGCTATAAACGTAAGTTCAGCATGCATTTCTCTGGAGTTGTGTTCAGTATTCCTATCTGCCAGTCATGCTTGTTCGTAGGAGTAATATGTTACAAACCTAACCTTTCGATAGAGCACAATGACAGAGAATCAAAATTAATGAATTCTTGTCCTTGTGAACTTGGGATACCACCATGTGCAATAAAACTGTCGCGTCTTCTGAAGTGATATTTTATCGAAAATAACTCGTTTTCCTTTATATATCCGAAGTTTTTGAGGGTTTCAAAATGAGGAAACGTTACTGACAAACAAGGACGCATTTAGGGGTGGGTCCAGGTGGTCCGGACTCCCCTCTGAAATTCCAACTTATCTGTAAATTTAGCCTAAATTTAAGGATTATCTTTTAAATTTTATTATAATTTATCCTAATATTGAAGTCGGACTTCTCCCGAAATAAATTACTGCATACGTGCCTGCTGACAATTTTCAATATATTCCTTAAATAAGTAAAATAACTAAATTAGGAGCAAAAAGCTTCAACACGGGCTAACTTTTGTCCACTGCCAATATTGTTAGAAGGGATATTAATAGCAAAAACTGCTAGGCAATGCTGAACCTTGGAACTTCACTCCGAACAGCACGCTTATTATTGAGAACTACATATGAAACATTTTATCAAAACTTATCTAGCTTTTACCTGGCATGAAATTATTATATACACCAAAATTCACTCTCCTAAAATGTGTATCTAAACATTGCTCTACGAAGCAATGAAAATTATTTATCGAAATATGTGAGCAGGGAATTCTAACAGCCAGCCATTTTATTTAAATCGTAGTAAACCCTGTAACCGGGCGTTAACGTGAAGACAAAGCTTGGTCCATTGGTAAAGTGTTGGAAGAATATAAACTCAATGTTCGTAGGTTCGAATCTATCCACTCACCATAACATTTTGTTCTTATGTGTAACGATGAAATAAGAAAGAAAAAATGTATAACTGTTAAGACAAAACTTCAACCAAGTCTGAAGAGAACAATACTAAAATAGTAATACAATGACGTCAACCAAAAATTATTTCATGTAGCGTTTGGACGAAATTACAGCTGTTAACAATTGCAGAAATAAAAACAGGCTGTAATGCAGTCTAGACTTCTGAATGCATTTACTTCCTGAAAACTTTCGTCTCGTCATTGGTATGCCGTTAATCATTGTAAAACCTTTCAATTGGAAGTGAAATGACACAAACTAAAACAGTTTTAAATCAATAAATGTCTATGTGTAAAAGTAGGTGTCTTTTATCTGTAGTTCTGAGTTCCTTTTACTTTGAAGTGACAAATGAGAGAAGAAAGTATGGTGTTCGAAAAAAAAAGTCAAATTTGAGATTTCAACGAATTTACACGTATTATAGCCCCTAACACCGAAAAAGTTATTTTTCGATACATGTCCATCAGTTCGTCCGTCCGTTCGCTACACTTTTCTGTGCACTCGCCTAGAAGCCATACCTGAAGCCATACCTCGCCTAGAAGCCATACTTGAACATACCGTAAATTAGTTGAAAAATTTACGGTATGTTCAACTTATCTGCACCAAATTTTAGTTTAAGATTTTCATAGTATTTCCTATAGTTTTTTTTTATTTCCCTCCTACTCCCAAAACAAGGGTAGTTTCCTGTACGATGAAAATAAAAAAAAAGATATTTTCTCATAACTGGCTCTAACGATCTTGTTTTCTTTCTTTTTTTATAAATCAATATTTAATTAGCAACCCTATTTTGTGGTATAAGGCATTTATCTGAGAAAAATCTACAAGGGGTAGTTTATACTAAGGGGGTGAGTTTTTTCTCAGTGATTTTCTCAAAATGGACTCAAATGTTTTCGTTCATATTTCATAAATAAAGATTTCATTAATAACTTATCAATATGGCATAACTCGTTTGTCCTAAAAAAATGCGAGGGGTAGTTTATTCTTGGTGGAGTGTTGTCTGGGCGATTTTCTCAAAAACGACTCAAAAGAGTTTATTCATATTTTAAAAATAAATATTTCGTTAATAACCGAACAATATGGCAAAACTCGTTTGTCCTGAAAAAATATGCGAGGGGTAGTTTACTCTTGGGGGTGTTTTTCCTCCACGGTTTTCTCAAAAATGAGTCAAGCAATTTTGTTCGTACTCAGAAATAAATATTTCATTAAAAACCTAGTAATATGGAATAACTCGCTTACCCTGAAAGAATCCTCAAGAGATAGTTTATTCGGGGAGTTATTTTTCCCTCACGATTTTCTCAAAAATTACTCGGACAATTTTATTGATAATTCATAAATAAGTATTTTATTAATAACCCTATATTTTAGTATAAGTCATTTCTATGAAAAACAATTACAACGGATAGTTTATTTTTGGGGTCAAGGTTTTTTCCCCGACAATTTTCTCGAACGACAGGCGATTTTGTTCAAATTTCGCAAATAAATATTTCATTAATAACCAAAAGTATATCTTAACTCATTGTTCGAAACAATTCACAAGAGGTAGGTTACTCCTGACGTGTTCTTTTTGAACGACTTTCCCAAAGTGACTCATTTGATTTTTTTCATATTTCATAAACAATGATTGCATTAATTGGTCTATTATATGTCTAATGAAAATGTGCTCAAAGTGTGAGTTAGTTTTGTAGGGTGGATTTTCTTCAATCGAAGTTTTTTATTCGATAATCTGACATTCGATGTATTTGAATAATACGATAATTTTATTCGTATTATCCAAATACACACTTCAGTAACAACTGCGGCCTAACACAGTTAAGAAATTGAATTGAAAAAGTTTAGTGCGGTGGCCCTGTAATTGAATATTTTTTTAGAAACTCCCTAGCTTTTTGTGGTAAACTCAGGCTTTTCTTTTTCGAGCGACAAAAGAGAGAAGAAAATATAGTGATTGTGAAAATAATAAAATATCAAATTCAGATTTCAACGGATTTACATGTTTCATGGCGTCTACATACCGAAAATGTGACTTTTCGACACCCGTCCTTCCGGTCCGTCCGTTCGGCACACTTTTATATGCACTCGCCTAGAGGCCATACCGTTCAACTTATCTACACCAAATTTTAAACTTAGGGTTTACTTAGTATTCTTACAGGAGCTTTTCCATTTTTTCCTACCACCTAAAATAAGTGTGGTTTACAAACAGCCGAAAATCGAAAAACGCTATTTTCTCGAAAATGGTTTTAACAATTTTGTTTATTTTTCATTAATCAATATTTAATTAACAACCCTATATTGCAGTATCAGATATTTCTCTTAGAAAAATTTACGAGGGGTAGTTTATTCTTGGAGGTGACTTTTTCTCGACGATTTTCTCAGAAAAGACCCTGGCGAATTTTGTACACACTTCATAAATAAATATTTGACCTTACAACATGGTATAAGTCAATTGACCTGAAAAATATATGAGTAGTAGTTTATTCTTGGACTTGAATTTATTCCCAGTGAGTTTCTCAAACACGACCAGTTGGCAACCCTGTATCTCGACAACGAAGCTGAATTCGAAAACTGCAAGAGGACCATTTGTCTCCTTTTGATGTCACGAATCACCTCCCGAAGTTTGTGGACATCTTTCAGGTTCACCCTTAATGAAGCTTCTTTTCGAAAAGTTAACTATTAACTTTAGGCATTGCTTATCTTTTTTTAAATCACAAATGTCGTTATTAATTTTTAGGCAGAGAACTACTTCTGAGAGAATAGATCTTGAAAAATAATTTTAAAACTTAGACTTTTGTTTTCGAGACATTCCAGACAAGACGAGACATTTTACAAGCTATCTCGCGTCCAAAACATTTGCCTCGTATTATCTTGGATGTCACAAAGCGCGTCTTGTCTCTTTCTCGAGACATGTCTTATCTCGTGCGCATTCGTTAACACTTGGGAAGGATTATCTTTCTACTCAAAGCATTGTTTTTATAATGGTTGCATATTTATGATAATTGCTGTCCACATAAATTACAGTCCTTTCAGTTGAATTAATTTTTATTATTATTATTATTGAAATTGCAATATCTAGTTTAACGTTGGACGATTATGCACCTACGCTAAGGGAGAATGATGATGAATGAAATGGTGAAATGAAGAAAGTGGGAGGAAAATGGAAAATCTCAAGAAAACACATACCCATGCACACGGTATTTGTCCACCTCAAATTTCACTTGGCACGAAGTGGAATCGAACCACGGACCCCCTGCACCAAAGGTCCCTGCAATGCTTTATTATTATTATTATTATTATTATTATTATTATTATTATTATTATTATTATTAATAATAATAATAATAATAATAATAATAATAATAATAATAATAATAATAATAATAATAATAATAATAATAATAATTGAAGCGAGCTTAACGAGTTTCAACCGTACGACTCAACCAACGTTTGGGTGCTTGTTCGTTCGTCTGCTCCTCTCATAAAAGACATTTCATTTTAATGAAACTAGTAAGTGCCTTCTTTTAGCTCTGCGAAGTAACTATTGCTTGGAATATGAATCTGCAAAACATAAGAGGTAAAATTAACCAAATGGTGCAAGTTTCCACTTATATATACAAAACAATTTTGCAATATCAACTACGTGAATCTTGTCCCATAAAGAAGCCGAAACCCCTACACCGAAGAGCCCTCCGAGATTTGATCATTGTCCACACGGACTGAAATTGTCATTTGAAGCCAAGACTTTAATATGAAGCCAATAATTTCTTTAAAATAGACGGAAAATTCGGAAGTTATAAGCATTTTCATATTTTTGCCTTTTCCCATAAGGGAGCCGTAGCCCCCTATACTGAAGACCCCCCGGAGATTTGATCATTGTCCACTCGGACTGAGTTTGTCATTTGGAACCAACACTTTAATACAAAGCAAAATATTTCTTTAAAATAGACGAAAAATTCGAAAGTTATAAACATGTTAATAATTTTGCCTTTTCTCATAAGGGGGCCGTATTAGCCTACACTGAAGAGCCCCACGAGATTTGATCATTGACCACTTGGACTGAAATTCTCATTTGAAACCAAAACTTTAATATGAATCCAAAAATTAAACTTTTACATCAATTTAAAGTGACTGGGTTCCAGTTCCCCCCACTATTGTTTAGTTTAGTTAACTGGTAATTTGTGACAGCTTCACATCATCAAAAGAATGTTTCACTTCTTCTCCCCTCCCCCAGGAGCTCGTGCTGGATTCACCACTGGAATCAATAGACACTCTTCCTATTCTTTTTGTCACCCTTGATTGTGTAGGGGCTCCCTCGTACAAATAAAGAAGCGGTAATATTACAATCAAGGGGCGCTATATATTAGGTATTTTTTTAGTTACCTACCCCTAACCGCACAGGGCCATCTTTCGTAGAATAAAAAATATTACGTGATATTCCAATCATGAAAGGGGAGAGGATGCTGTAAATATATTTCTTATTCATTTTGTCTGTCCTGCTTATCAAAAATTACTTTCTGTTGGAAGGCTACTGAAATGAGAGGGGCAAAATAAAAAGTCGTACCCCCTCCTACATGGTTGCTCAAATAAGTACTAAAGAAAGCATTTTAAACTAAGATATTTAAGATTTAAACTAGGAAACTAAGATATCCTACATTATGTAAGGATGGCATATTCAGGATTATTATTATTATTATTATTATTATTATTATTATTATTATTATTATTATTATTATTATTATTATTATTATTATTATTATTATTTGAATGTTTTTGGAGCACCGAAATTTTGTGAGACGAACAATGATATGTAGAGGTTTAAGATGGGTGGTCATAGAGGAGGAAAAACCAGGATTTTTCTCTCTCTGACTCTCTAACGTAAAGATTATGTGCTGAAGGTAAGAAACATCATCATTCTACAATAGGTTGCTTTTACGTAGAATATCAATTACTTGAGTTCTCCTCCTTCGGTCTACTTACCTTATGTAGTAAATTCAAAACAATTTCAATTCAATACAAATACATTGTAAAACTTTTCCGTAATTAAACATCTAGGGAAAATTAAACATTTAATAGGGAAATCTGTTATCAAAATATCCAAACACGTAGATAGAAGACTATCTAGTGAGAAATATTGTGAAACTTTATAAAATTCTCCAAATTAGAATTAACATTTACTGGGAAACATTCGTTATGCGCCAGCGAGCATATGGTGAGCAGTGAGCACAGGGGAAATAATTACGAAACTGTTTGCAAACAAAATTAGGGACGCTAATGCAAGTGCGACAACAGCATTTTTTCTTTTTTTGGTATCGTCATGAGTTTTACACATACGTTACAATTTGATTCTTTCCCAAATAAAAAAATAAAAAAATAACCGTAGTGATAAAAATGATAACGGTACTTCCACGGGATCGAACCCGCTACCTTCAGCATACAGACTCGTTGCTTTAACCAACTGAGCTATTTGTTTTTTTACGTGAACTGAGCCTGTTCCGGTAAAGACGTTATTTCATTACGATCGTCCTACCAATTCGTCCTTTTCCATAGATAATTTCCACTATTTGCTCTATCTTTATGTTAATACTTAGCATATATTCATATATTTGGAGTTTGCAGATAATGCATATAATAAGACATACTAGAAATATTCGTTAAAAGTTTAGTTTGTAAATTTAATCCACATTTCTCTCAATGACATAGATGTCGTTGCTTCGTGTTGAAATGCAGAATTCCCTCGTGTTCTTGAAAATTTCCCACTTTAGCAGAGTTGGTAATTCTCGAGATTTCTGTCGATTTAATGTTTTTTGCTTCTAATTTCTTTATTTTAAGCTAATATCTAACACAAATATTAAAAACGGGTTTGTTATTAACCTGTCCTGCTGGGGAAACCTTCGGAAATTTTGAACATATAAAGAAAACGGAGATATTTTCAAAAAACTTCAAAATAAAGAGACGCGTCATTTATTTTGCTCATGGTAGTACATCCCCACAGTACAGTTGTCATTCATCATCAACACCAATTTGAACTCAATTTATGATGTGATATTGTCCATAATCAACTGATCGGCCCATACATGCTACCCCAAAGGTTGAATGGAGCACAGTATTTGACCTGCCCTCGAGATACACTGCCTGAATTACTGGAAAATGGTCCCCAAGCGATTCGCCGCAACATGCAGTACCTGCATAATAAGGTTTCCACACACTTCAATGTGAACGCCCGCCAGTGGCTGAACAACAAATTTCCAAGACGTTGGGTCCGGCGTGGCGGTCCAGTGCATTGGCCTGCCCGGTTTCTGAATCTGAATCTCATGGTTTCGGCCTTCGCTAACTGTCAATATGCCCAATATATTATATGTCCACGGGACGTTTTTTTCTTACCTCAGTGTCAGGAATCACTTGATGTTCGTTATATTAATTAAATTACATCCTGTATATATGATGGTCCTTATTTTTCTACTTCCGAGTTTTTTTTTTTTTTTTTAAATCTCATTCCCTAAGATTGTTCCATATCAAACCGAAGTAATCTCTGAGAAAAAATAGCTCAATTGAAGAATAACATTAAATGATGTACCAAGTGACCTCAAATTTTTAGTGCATAAAGCAGATACCTTGTATGTTTGGAAAAGCCAGAGAGAATGGCACCGTGTCCTGGATAAGGGTAATAGAAGTAGAACCGCATCTATTATTCTTAGTACCATCATGACGGCAATCTTGTAGTCCACCATCTTGGATTGAGGTTCAAAATCTTATAGGAAGGGATTTATATATCATCTCATGGTAGCTTTTCAGGACATACACACATTCGTCGTTATTTCCAACCTATCTTTAATATCCCAATAGTTATTACTTTCATAATTTTTGTTTATTAACTTATAATTGTCATTTGAAACTTATAAGGCACCTTTGTCTCGTAATGTGCACTGTAGTAAACGTACTAAAAACTTAAGGTTGCTTGGAGCACCATTTAATATTATTATTTCTTTTTAGAGAGCTATTTTTCTCATGTTACCTTGGTCTGATATGGAGTCATTTTAGGGGGCTGAGACTCAAAAAAACTAGGAAGTCGAAAAATAAAGACTACCCTAATATACTATATATAGTTAGCAGTCATTATCATACTGTTGATTTTGGATTGTATACCAAGCAATGACGCATTTTTCTCGACATATTGTCCAGTAGTTGTTGTTGCTAAATATCCTTAGTTTGATAATAATACGCAAATAAAGAGAAACCAGAAGATTCTTTAAAGGTCTAACTTTGGAGTGGAACCGAGCGCGTTGAAATTGAAACTACTTTGGAGCAGGCCATGAAGAGTCCATATCGGATGGCTTCTAAAACGTTTCATTCTGTTCTCCTACTTCTTTCTACCCTTCCTGGTTAGTTGGCTTAAGGTTGGTTTAAAGGGACAAGTTTTGTCGATAGATGGCAGTACAATCTTCCTATCTCTTTCATGTATTTTTACTTTTCACGAAAATTCACGATTTCTGTTACAAATTTCAACCTACAGACTTCAAATTTTTAGAAAAGTAACTTCATAATCTATCGAAGGCAACAATCCGTGCCGAGTTTTTACTTAGAATTTTCTTCATTGTTGAAATGACTTGATTGTTGAAATAAATATCCAAACCTTTAACAATGGAACTGTTTCAACAATGAAGAAAATTCTAAATAAAAAATCGGCACGGATTGTTTCCTTTAATAGGTTATGAAGTTCCTTCTCTAAAAATTTGAAGTCTCTACGTTGAAATTTGTATAGAAATTGTAAATTTTCGTGAAAGGTAAAAAGTACATGGGAGAGATACGAAGACTGTAGTGACACCTATCGGCAAAACCTGTCCCTTTACACTAACCTTAAAAAAAATGCCAATATTGACATTTAAAATCAACATACATTTGTTGGACGGACTCTTGTCTTGCCTGGTCTCCTAAGCCCCGTTACACTGTCACGCGGAGTTCCACGCGCAGAGCTCCGCGTGCCAAGATTGTTACATTTGTTCTTATGGGTGCATACTTAACACGCGGAGGCCTCCGCGCGGCCCTATCCGCGCTCCGCACTACGCAAGGCGGATAGGGCCATTGAGCAAGTGGGTGTTTACATAGTCAAGCGGAACTCTGCTCGCGGAGCAGCCACTTCTCTTTAAAACCTAAAAAGAAACATGTATGGTAGCAAAAGCAAAATGAAAATTGATCCACATTTCTTTTCTTATTTTTGATAGTGAGTTGCTAAATAATATTTTATACTGTTCTATTATACTATCTTCATATTTTTATAGCGTTATTTTTAATTTAGCTATAATGTCTTCGTTTAATTGGAATTTCCAATTAATGTCTTTGCTTAATTGGAACTGTACATGTAGTGCGTCTAATGTACCACTGTTAACAAAACGTGACTATTGTAACTTTTCGTCTTTTTCAACAAATTTCGAAATTTCAGTTTCGGTTTTAATTATCACGGAGGTTAAATTAATACCATGTTAATGGGATCCCTCTTGTGAGGAATACAAAAAGTGTGACATTCGTGAACAGGCATGGCAATGAAAAAAGATAAACTGAGGCAAATAATTTATCTCTATTATTAAATAATTGATTGGATGAAAAGTGATTGGATGTGAATTTCTAATCAAATATACAAATATTAGTTATTTTCATTTGTTAAAAAACAGTATTATGATATTTTTTTAAAAAAGGAAAGTGCTGTATTTTAAGAGCGTGCATATGGATCTTACTTAAACTACATTTTTTATAATTTCGATAGATTTTTTTTTTCAATTAGGTCATCGAACGACTGAATTGACGTACGGAAATAATTGAAGTACTTCTTCTCTTCTTCTCGCAAATCTATATATACATACACAAAAGCTCCTTTCAGACTTCTTTGAGAAACTAAGGGATGAATCTTGAGACATTTATTTTTCTGTTTTCTTCGTTTTCTCTTCTTACAGAGATTAAGATGCCACTATTGTCGTTTCGATCTTGTTCATGTTGACTCGCAACACTGACTGAGAAGAATCCTGTATATAATCACGTTGCGCGCTGAAAATACGCTAGTGTATGTTGGCCTTTAAGGCCAACATACACTAGCGTATTTTCAGCGCGCATTTTCGGTCCGTAAAATGATGTCGTAAATTTCGGTCCGTAAGTTGGCCCATACACCTAGCGTAAAAATAGGCGCGTAAAAGAAGAAGAAAAAGAAGCGGTCAGTTCTCGCTCTTCCTTTTGCCTGTTGTTTCAGCACGCGGTCGTTTTCCAGTTTGCTGAAGTTGTTTGAACAGGACAGATCTACGTTTTAAATGCAGGTCCTATAAACATTATGCTATTAAGGAAACGAATAAAAAGAAAGAACAAAACAATAGAAACATTTGGACTAGCAAGTGATATTCAATGTAGGAATACTTTTTATTTCTTTTCATAGTATCGGAATAAGAAAATTCCCATAGAATGTTTTAACAAAGTTAAATCAAACAGATTAAAAAAAAAAAGAACGAACGAACGAAAGAAAAACAAATGCTAAATCCATGATTTTGTGAAAGCAGTAATTCAATTTAATAAATTTTCTCACTAAATTTGTTAGATTTCTCGAATAAATAAATAAATAAATCTATTCTCTGTGGCGTAACATATCTCATGGAACCAGGGCCTACCATCCAGCTTTTGCCACTCATGCCTTTAGGGCAGGGTGCGAATCCCGGGGCAGAATTTCCTTCTATTTTGTTTTAATCCCTTCCAAAAGCAACAAATTGAAACATTGGTCCCTCACAAAGCAATCAACTATCTTCTGTTAGGAACTTTTTATCCCCCTTCAAATATACACAACCTAATTCGCGCACTGCTATTGGGTAATATATGCTCAGCACATCTGCTGCTCTTGTAGAATCTAGTCCTTAATGAAAGGGTCAACAAAAAGAAGGAAAATCAACTGTCTCCAAGTACAAACAAACCAAGTTTTAATTTCGAAGTGTGACTTGACAAGCTATTTAAAAGTTACAAGGAATATCTAGAATAATTAAAATTTTATATTTTGAAAACGAATTAACACTTAATCTGGGATGTAACATAACCAAATGAAAACAATATCAATTGTATTGTTGTACTTTACTAATATGAAATGCGGCAACTAATTCACTCTCCTGTTTTCTTTCACAATCTTTGAAGCATAGCATTTGTTCTAACAGTGACGATATTAATGCACCATGCTACATTACATTGGATAGTACATTTGCTCATAATAATAAGTTGCTTGGAAGTTAAAATATCTTTTTAAGATAAAAAATACTTTACCTTAAATACAACTAATTTTTAAATATATAAATGCTTGTGTTATCCCTTATCCATTTAGAATTGTAGAATATATTGCTTTATATTTAGAATAGTTCTCATCAGAGTCGTAGCTAATTTTGGGGGGCCAGCGGGGCGATTGCCCCGGGCGCTGATAGTAAGAGGGTACCGAAGAAGCAAGAAGAAAGGAAAGTATTGGAAATGAAAATAGATTTGTTAAAAATTTTCTTGCTCGCTACGCCCGCAATCCAAATGTTTCAATAAGAGTTAGAACAAGTTTTTACTTATTACTTTAAAAAAAGCTATTATATATGATTTCTTAATGACGATGTGACATACATGCTGCCAAGTAATGACTTACAGTGTAAACAAGAGCGTTTTCAAAATCAGAAACGGTCACAGTCTTAAATTCGTACGTATTCGGCATTTTGATGATGATGAGTTTGGTTAGTTAATCACGTTTTTCTAACCAATCGTTTTAATCATGACGGTGAGAATAAAGGTATGAAAAATTAAAGGAGTGAAGAGACACACAAGTTGTTGTTTGCGCGGGAATATTAAAAATGAAAGTAAACAAGGAGAATAATAACGTTCTTGAATTTGAAACAGTTGTAGAATAGGGGCTTAATGGGTCAGAACGTTACTCCAGGAATTTCGTCTTTTTCAAAGACTGATCGCTACCAGTGTTTTTTTTTTATTATTATTATTTCATTGACATATGAAATGCTTCCAATTTAAAGAAATTTATTGGGATCATTTCTCCATTAACTACTTGTATCGCCAGGATTCTTTTTTGTGCTTACGTATCTAGTTGTGTGATATTTTTTTATTTATCTACATACATACAAAATACACATACACATTATATATATATATATATATATATATATATATATATATGTGTGTGTGTGTGTGTGTGTGTGTGTGTGTGTGTTTTAATATTTTTATTAATAAAAGTAACCTTAAATTCAGAATTTTCAGTCATTAAGAAATTAAGTAAGTACTATAATTTTAAACATACACTATGTGATCAAAAGTATCCGGACACCCGGCTGAATATGACTTAGAAGTTCATGGTGTCCTCCATCGGTACTGCTGGAATTCAATATGGTGTTGGCCCATCCTTAGCCTTGATAACAGCTTCCACCCTTGCAGGCATACTTTCAGTCAGTGCTGGAAGGTTTCTTGGGGAATGGCAGCCCAATCTTCACGGAGTTCTGAACTGAGGAGAGGTATCGATGTAGGTTGATGAGGCCTGGCACGAAGTCGGCGTTCCAAAACATCCCAAAGGTGTACTATAGGATTCAAGTCAGGACTCTGTGCAGGCCAGTCCATCACAGGGATGTTGTGGTTGTGTAACCACTCCGCCACAGGCCATGCAGTATGAACAGGTGCTCGATCGTGTTGAAAGATGCAATCGCCATTCCCGAGTTGCTTTTCAACAGTGGGAAGCAAGAAGGTGCTTAAAACATCAATGTAGGTCTGCGCTGTGAGAGTGCCACGCAAAACAATAAGGGGTGCAAGCCCCCTCCAAGAAAAACACGACCACACAATAACATCATCACCTCTGAATTTTACTGTTGGCACTACACGTGCTGACAGATGACGTTTACCGGGCATTCGCCATACCCACACCCTGCCATCGGATGGCCACATTGTGTACCGTGATTCGTCACTCCACACAACGTTTTTCCACTGTTCAATCGTCCAATGTTTACGCTCCTTACACCAAGCGAGGTATTTACCTGCGTGATGTGTGGCTTATGAGCAGCCACTCGACCATGAAATCCAAGTTTTCTCACCTCACGCCTAACTGCCATAGTACTTGGAGTGGATCCTGATGCAGTTTGGAATTCCTGTATGATGGTCTGGATAGAAGTCTGCCTATTACACTTTACGACTCTCTTCAACAGTCGACGGTCTCTGGCAGTCAACAGACGAGGTCGGCCTGCACGCTTTTGTGTTGTACGTGTCCCTTCACGTTTCTACTTCACTATCACATCAGAAACAGTGGACCTAGGGATATTTAGGAGTGTGGAAATCTCGCGTACAGACTTCTGACACAAGTGACACCCAATCACCTGACCACGTTCGATGTCCGTGAGTTCCGCGGAGCGCTCCATTCTCCTTTCTCACGATGTCTAATGACTACTGAGGTCGCTGATAATGAGTACCTGGCAGTAGGTGGCAGCACAATGTACCTAATATGGAAAACGTATGTTTTGGGGGGGTGTCCGGATACTTTTGATCACGTAGTGTATGTAGTAGCCAAACTACATTTTGGATTTCAAGTACGAACATTAAACATATTCTTTACCTCCATCGATCAATATTAAGAAATTCGCAAAGAAGGTCTCCTCAGAGTTTCCGTTACATTTCACAAAATATTTTTGACCGTAAAACGATCAAAATTAAAATCTTCTTTATGTGGTCACATACAGAATAAAATTACAAAAGTTTACAATTATTACTGGAAATTGATGCTGTTATCCATTTCGAACATTTTTAAATCACATAGTTTCAAATGTATTAAAATTTCATTTCTTATATATAGTATGAAACGTAAAAAGTTGTAAATTTTTATAACTTTTCTCAAAGTGGATTTGTGTACAGCAAAGGCAGTTTTGTAAGTTTAACAAAAAGTCCAAAATAAGCCTCTTGAAAACAGCTTTTATTTGTAAAAGAATAGAGAATGATCACTTTCATTTGTTGCAATAGTCTGTGCAAGCAGCATGATAAAAATTCAACGTAGCATAACAAGAACAGCTGTTTCTCTTATTTGTAAATAAATAAATAAATAAAGGAAGGAAGGAAGGAAGCTTGATAAGGCGAGTGTAGGGGCGCCGAAATCTCTAGCTACGGCTCTGTTTTTCATCCACCTTCTAAACATTTGTATTGTTTACTAACACTTATCGATTCGACTGTGATATTCCTCATGTAAATAAAAAGTTGTAAATTTTTATAACTTTTCTCAAAGTGGATTTGTGTACAGCAAAGGCAGTTTTGTAAGTTTAACAAAAAGTCCAAAATAAGCCTCTTGAAAACAGCTTTTATTTGTAAAAGAATAGAGAATGATCACTTTCATTTGTTGCAATAGTCTGTGCAAGCAGCATGATAAAAATTCAACGTAGCATAACAAGAACAGCTGTTTCTCTTATTTGTAAATAAATAAATAAATAAATAAAGGAAGGAAGGAAGCTTGATAAGGCGAGTGTAGGGGCGCCGAAATCTCTAGCTACGGCTCTGTTTTTCATCCACCTTCTAAACATTTGTATTGTTTACTAACACTTATCGATTCGACTGTGATATTCCTCATTATTGTAATATATATATATATATATATATATATATATATATATATATATATATATATATATATATATATATATATATAATTTTTCGAACTTTTAATATTCTCCTTCACCGGAAGCAAATTCTTATTAATTAGTACACTGAGAAAAGTCCGTTATATATTGTACAATTATACGGAATCATTATGTTTACTACAGAAACCTGCACGGAGCATACGTTATCCATATGCTACAGACTTTCCCCGCTTAGATGTTACATCATGCCGTTGCAGGATGTATGACATCTAACAGTCTTCCATACATCACATACGTATACGTATGTTACATACGCCAGTTGTATGTTACATGCGTATATCTGTATGTGAGATCCTGACCACCTATATACAGTTCTTTCGTTCGTACAGAAAGTACGTTTATTCGAAACATGTATGCGGAAAGTATGTATAAAATGTATTTTTTTCAGTTATACATTTGCTGTACGTTAAGTCCTAAAACTACATGATTTACACATGTAATCTACGTTTTTAAGTACGCCACATACATTTTTTCTGAGTATATAATTTCACAATACGCCCTATGTCCGCCTCTCATGTTAGTGTATAAGATATAAGAAATTTGCAGCATTCAATGTAAGGTCTACTGAAAAGCTTTTGACACAGTAAGCAGACACTTTTGATCGATGTAAACCAACTTTTAAATTAAAAAATGATTGATTTAAATGACTGGACCAAACCACATGTTCAAATTAAATATAACAAATTTGGTGGGTTTTTTTTAAGTAATTTAGTTAATTCTAAACAAATTAATTTAAGTTGTTGGCCAATGTAATGACTATTAGTGAATATTCTAGGTTTGAACGCATCGTTGGATGATTAACAGTTAATGAAAATATAATGAAACTAATTGTAAATCTGAAGTGAAGTGATTCAAATAAAAGCGTATAGATCTAATTAAATACTACTAAAATTATTCCTCAACAAAGTCTTAAAATTCACTTAAATTAGGAAAATTATTAACAAATGTGCTGTCCATCGGCGATTAGGGGCGTGAAGGTAATTGCTGCCCCCACTTTTTTGGCTTTACACTATAACCTAATTACATGCCCCCTTACTATTAGTAGTGTTTCGTCCCCCTTTTTAGTGTTCATATCCAATTGCCGTCACTGGTACTTTCCATTGCAAGCGAATAGATCTGTGTTTTTGCGCAACTACAATTGATTACGGAAAGTAAGATAGATAAATTTATCTAACGCTTGATTAAAATTATTATAGTTATTTAGTACACTAAATATTAAATTTGTCTTTATAAAAAGGTTTGCACGTGTATGTTATATGGGAACATAAGAAACTGCAAATAATAAAATGTGGAGTTGTTACAAATGATTATAGCTGTTTCATGAATTTGGCGTAGCTATGATATTTGGCATATTATCACGAAGCTTTACCACAATATAGACCTTAATTAATTTAATTTCGAACTTAGTCAAATTAGGTCCAAACATTAGCTATTCACAACACTCTATTCTCCAATTCAACTCAGATTAGGTTATTTTCAAACAAAGTCAAACTATTCTGAACGACTAGTTTGTTTAAATTTCACTACATGTTGGTACAAACATCCAACTGCTTATTAAAATTAACTGAGCTACCCAATCTTAGTTCAAATTTATTTTTCAAATGAAGTTTAAACTGTTAACTCATTAAAGACACTTTGAACCAAATCCATTCGTTCGTTTAAATTTATTATTATTATTATTATTATTATTATTATTATTATTATTATTATTATTATTATTATTATTATTATTATTATTATTATTATTACATTTGTTCCACAACTTATGAACCAATGATTTGAAGCAATCTATGTCGGAAGAGTTTCCATTTACTGGTTCAGAAAATAAACAGATTTGTTTTATTTTAAATTTTCATTTTTCTCAGTGTAAAGATCCGTCGAATTGTATGTTTTTAATACTCATAGTTCTTGTATTCATTGAATAAGACATATTTCACTGTAAGAAAGCGTAGTTATAAGGAATTAAGCAGAAAGTAAAAAGAAAAATGTAAACAAACTTGTATGTTATACGAAACTGAAAACAATTAAATATAAATTAATTTCGAATCTCTAGTAGTAAAAATGACACTAAAATAACACTATTAAGTAAGAAGTTGTGTCAATTATTATATAAACTCTCCTGACACTGATGGACATGCTACTTATAAACATAATAAAACGATTAAGTTGAGTTGATTTTGAATTTAACGTCCCTTTCAGCAGCGAGGCTATATGAGACGAGGCCTACTGGTTAACGTGGAATCCGAACCACATGAGCTCCCACCGGGAAGCGAGCCCGGATCTCCCACGCCAAAGACACGCACGCTAACCGTTTAGCCACAGAGGAGCTCAGTAAAATGATTGAGTTGTTCGTGAAAGAAATTATTTAAGTGTCAGATATTCACTGTTATTTAATATTTTGTGGTAATAGACCTTAAGTTAACGTTTATCTGGGAAGAATTGATAGTAACCACACCACAAAAGTTGAGAAATGCTTTAATGGCATACTACAAATTAACATGAACTATTATGAGTGTAATCCTGTTTCCTGCAAATGGGTGTCATTTCAATTTTGGTGTTAGGTATGTTCTGTTTTGAGTCTACTTAAGCTTTTCAAATAAGTGTTGCCACAGTCCCCATCATGACGAGATATAATAAAATGTTGAAAAATATTCAACATAGCTGGTACCCTGGATTGAACTAGAACTTTTAGGCTGAAAAGCAAGCACACTAAAGCGAGCAGTACAATGATTGTGCTATTTAGACTTAGTATGTGAGCATTAATGGTGAAATAGGATTATTAGGTCTATTAAATTTAAATATATGTACAATCTGAGGTTTGAAATAATTCACAAAGAAAGAAACATTAGACCATGTATTGCGGTTTCTCACTTTTTCTTTTTCACGAGTAATGTTAAGATCACGGGAAAAAAATAGTGACTTTCTGAACCTATTTTGTTACAAGTTCTTGTAAAATTGAGAAGGTACTTAAAATAACAAGCAGCAGGTGGTCGAAATAGCAAAAAAATTTCACCGAATTTCGATAGTCAAACGCAATTTTTTGCTGTTTTATCAGGCAGATATCGAGATAATATCTTGTTGAAGGTCAGGATTATTACTTTTTATTCTTAAATATACCTAGTAGGTACCTGTAGCCTCTATGCTGGTAGTGATTTCTTTCAAAAATATTGTACGGGTAGCGTGGGACAAAACAAAATATCAGAAACCTGAATTTCAACATTATTTGGTGAAGGAGTGTTCTTCATAAGAGTGAAATGTAATTTATCTTTGCTACTGGGGACATTTTTATTCATATTCGACCGGAGAGAACCAAGTGAACGAGAAAGTATGTCTGGAAGTAACATTTTATGTTGTTTGCCAGGGACGTACGCAGGGGGTGAGTCCTGGGGGTCCGGACCCCCCTGAAATTTCGACTTTTGTGTAAATTTAGCCTAATTTTAGGGACAATTTTAGGAATTTTAATATTGAGTTTGGATCGCTCCCACAATAAATTCCTGCGTACTCTACTGTTGGTTGCAATAACCTTCTTTCCCTTCTCTTGCTCTCTCTCTCTCTTTTCTAAATACCATGACATTTTTAGTTTGGCGGGAATTGGTCACATGCTATTAAAAGTCATGTTATACTTTTTTTTTTTTTTAAATATCAGAATATGAGCAACTCTAAAGGTGTGACTTCATTTTTATAACCATCTTGACTTCTCTCTGTGTGTGGGGGACTAATTGCCAAATATTAAATGTAATGTTAAATTCGTAGTCGAAAGACATCATGTTCGATTGGATTGGGTTTGAATTTAGCGACCTCTCAGACAGCGAGGCTATATGAGAAGTGAGATCCAAACTGCGTGAGCTTCTGCCGAGAATCAAACAGGATGTCCTGCGCCGGAGAAGCTTACGCTGACCATATAGCCACGGAGGAGCTCTCACAATTTGCGAATTCTAATTAGAAAGTATTGGATTTAAATACCTTCTTCTGTGTACTGAAAATTAATTATGAATCTTAATTAGGAAATAATGTCTCGCTTTGTGCAATAGGAAATATGAGTTTAGCCGAAATCGTATCTTGTATGGAAAGACTAAAACTAGATTGGAATGATGATTTCTGGTGAGTCTACCAGCAAACCTCAGCAACGATTCGCGAGGAAAACTCAAGAACAGGTTTTCTCTTCTGAAAACAATAAGACCAGACCAGGGAGAAGGCCGTGAAAAGGGCAAGAGACCACCTGCTGCTCGAAAACCCTTTCATCTGAACCGTTTTTACGCGCCGTATTTACGCTCGAAGTTAAAAGCAGCCAGACTTTTCAAGCGTATAAAAATTCGGTACGTAAACGTACGCCAGGTCCCATACACTAACGTATTGACAGCTGCTAACAAGACTAACGCATGAAATTTTATGGCTACGACTGAAAAATACGTCAGTGTATGGCTGGTGTAACACCGGCCATACACTGACGTATTTTTAAGCCGTAGCCATAAAATTTCATGCGCTAGTCTTGTTAGCAGCTGTCAATACGTTAGTGTATGGGACCTGGCGTACGTTTACGTACCGAATTTTTATACGCTTGAAAAGTCTGGCTGCTTTTAACTTCGAGCGTAAATACGGCGCGTAAAAACGGCTCAGATGAAAGGGTTTTCGAGCAGCAGGTGGTCTCTTGCCTTTTCCACGGCCTTCTCCCTGGTCTGGTCTTATTGTTTTCAGAAGAGAAAACCTGTTCTTGTGTTGTCCTCGCGAATCGTTGCTGAGGTTTGCTGGTAGACTCACCAGAAATCATCATTCCAATCTAGTTTCAGTCTTTGTATACAATACATGATTTCGGCTAAATTAATATTTTCTATTGCACAAAACGAGACTTTATTTCCTAATTAAAATTCATAATTAATTTTCAGTGCATAGAGAAAAAGGTATTTAAATCCAATACTTCAGAATCAGAATTCGCAAATTATGAGAGCTCCTCCGTGGTTATATGGTCAGCGTAAGCTTCTCCGGCGCAGGACATCCTGTTCGATTCTCGGCAGAAGCTCACGCAGTTTGGATCTCACTTCTCATATAGCCTCGCTGTCTAAAAGGTCGCTCAAGTCAAACCCAATCCAATCGAACATGATGTCTTTCGACTACGAATTTAACATTAAATTAAATATTTGACAATTAGTCCCAAGATACTTCAACAAGATACTATCTCGAATATCTGCCTGATAAAACAGCAAAAAATTGCGTTTGACTAATGAAATTCGCTGATTTTTTTTTTTTTTTCTATTTCGACCACCTGCTGATTGTTATTTTAAGTAAATTCTCAATTTTCCAAGAACTTGTAACAAAATAGGTTCAGAAAGTCATTTTTTTTTCACGTGATCTTAACATTACTCGTGAAAAAGAAAATGTGATAAACCACAATACATAGGCTAGTGTTTCTTTCTTTGTGAATTATTTCAAATCTCAGATTGTACATATATTTTAAATTTAATAGACCTAATAATCCTATTTCGCCATTAGTGCTCACATACTAAGTCTAAATAGCACAATCATTGTACCGCTCGTTTTAGTGTGCTTGCTTTTCAGCCTTAAAAGTTCAAGTTCAATCCAGGGTACCAGCTATGTTGAATATTTTTCAACATTTTATTATATCTCGTCATGATGGGGACTGTGCCAACACTTATTTGAAAAGCTTATGTAGACTCAAAACAGAACATACTTAACGCCAAAATTGAAATGACACCCATTTCCAGGAAATAGGATTACACTCATAATAGTTCATGTTAACTCGTAGTATGCCATTAAAGCATTTCTCAACCTTTGTGGTGTGGTTACTATCAATTCTCTCCAGATAAACGTTAACTTAAGGTCTATTATCACAAAATATTAAATAACAATGAATATCTGACACTGAAATAATTTCTTTCACGAACAACTCAATCATTTTACTGAACTCCTCTGTGACTAAACGGTTAGCTTACGTGTCTTTGGCGTGGGAGAGCCGGGTTTGCTTCCCGGTGGGAGTTCATGTGGTTCGGATTCCACGTTAATCAGTAGGTCTCGTCTCATATAGCCTCGCTGGTGAGAGGGACGTTAAACTCAAAATCAACTCAATCGTTTTACTATCTTTATAAGTAGCATGTCCATCTTGTCAGGAGAATTTATATAATAATTGACTTAATAGTGTACTATTTTTCTTCTTACTTAATAGTGTATTATTTTAGTGTCATTTTTACTACTAGAGATTCGAAATTAATTTATATTTAATTGTTTTCAGTTTCGTATAACATACAAGTTTGTTTACATTTTTCTTTTTACTTTCTGCTTAATTCCTTATAACTACCCTTTCTTACAGTGAAATTTTCCTTACGTAATGAATATAAGAACTATGAGTATTAAAAACATACAATTCGACGGGCTCTTTACACTGAGAGAAATGAAAATTTAAAATAAAACAAATCCATTTATTTTCTGAACTAGTAAATGGAAACTCTTCCGACTTAGATTGCTTCAAATCATTGGTTCATACGGTGTAAGTTGTGAAACAAATGTAATAATAATAATAATAATAATAATAATAATAATAATAATAATAATAATAATAATAATAATAATAATAATAATAATAATAATAATAATAATATTAATAATAATAATAATAATAATAATAATAATAATAATAATAATAATAATAACAATAATAATAATAATAAATTTAATCGAACGAATGGATTTGGTTCAAAGTATCTTTAATGAGTTAACAGTTTAAACTTCTTTTAAAAAAGATCTAAACTAAGATTGGGTAGCTCTCAGTTAATTTTAATAAGCAGTTGGATGTTTGTACCAACATGTAGTAAAATCTAAACAAACCAGTCGTTCAGAATAGTTGAACTTTGTTTGAAAATAACCTAATCTGAGTTGAATTGGAGAATAGAGAGTTGTGAATAGCTAATGTTTGAACGGAATTTGACTACTATAAGTTCGAAATTAAATAAATTAAGGTCTATATTATGGTAAAGCTTCGTGATAATATGCCAAATATCATAGCTACGCCAAATTCATGAAACAGCTACAATCATTTGTAACAACCCCACATTTTATTATTTGCAGTTTTTTATGTTCCCATATAACATACACGTGCAAACATCTTTCTTTTAGACAAATTTAATATTTAGTATACTAAACAACTATAATAATTTTAATAAAGCGTTAAATTTATCTTACTTTCCGTAATCAATTGTAGTTGCGCCAAAACACAAATCTATTCGCTTGTAATGGAAAGTACCAGTGACGTCAATTAGGTATGAACACTAGAAAGGGGGGCAAACCACTACTAATAGTAAGGGGGCATGTAATTAGGCTATAGTATAAAGCCAAAAAAGTGGGGGCAGCAATTACCTCCACGCCCCTAATCGCCGATGGACAGCAAACTTGTTAATAATATTCCCAATTTAAGTGAATTTTAAGAAATTGTTGAGGAATAATTTTAGTAGTATTTAATTAGATTTATACGGTTTTATTTGAATTACTTCACTTCAGATCTACAATTAGTTTCATTAACTGTTAATCATCAAACGATGTGTTCAAACGTAGAATATTCACTAATAGTCATTACATTGGCCAACAACTTAAATTAATTTGTTTACAATTAAATAAATGACCTTCTTTTTTTAAAAAAAAAACACCAAATTTGTTATATTTAATTTGAACATGTGGTTTGGTCCAGTCATTAGAATCAATCATTTTTTTTTAATTTAAAAGTTGGTTTCATCGATTAAGAGTGTCTGCTTATTGTGTCACAAGGTTTTCAGTAGACCCTACATTGAATGCTGTAAATTTCTTATATCTTATACATTAACATTAGAGGCGGACAGACGGGGTAATGTGAAATTATACACTGAGAAAAATGTATGTGGCGTACGTAAAAACGTAGGTTACATGTGTAAATAATGTAGTTTTAGAACTTAACGTACAGCAAATGTATAACTGAAAAAAGTACATTTTATACATACTTTCCGCATACATGTTTCGAATAAACGTACTTTCTGTACGAACGAAAGAACTGTAAATAGGTGGTCAGGATCTCACATACAGATATACGCATGTAGCATACAACTGGCGTATGTAACATACGTATACGTATGTTATATATTTAAGACAGTTAGATGTCATACATCCTGCAACAGAATGATGTAACATCTAAGCGGGGAGAGTCTGTAGCATATGGATAACGTATGTTCCGTGCAGATTTCTGTAGTAAACATAATGATTCTGTATATTTGTACAATATACCGCTGTCCGAATAACGGACTTTTCTCAGTGTATTAATTAATAAGAATTTGCGTCCGGTGAAGGGGAATATTAAAAGTTCAAAAAATTTTCTATATATATATATACAACAATGAGGAATATCACGGTCGAATCGATAAGTGTTAGTAAACAATACAAATGTTTAGAAGGTGGATGAAAAACAGAGCCGTTGGTAGAGATTTCGGCGCCAGGGGCGAAGTAGAATTCGGCACCCCTACACTCACCTTATCAAGCTTCCTTTTTTTTTTTTTTTTACAAATAAAAGAAACAGCTGTTGTCGTTATGCTACGTTGAATTTTTATTATGCTGCTTGCACAGACTATTGCAACAACAAAAAGTGATCATTCTCTATTCTTTTACAAATAAAAGCTGTTTTCAAGAGGCTTATTTTGGACTTTTTGTTAAACTTACAAAACTGCCTTTGCTGTACACAAAATCACTTTGAGAACAATTATGAAAATTTACAACTATTTACGTTTCATACTATATATAAGAAATGAAATTTTAATACGTTAGAAATTATGAGATTTAAAAAATGTTCGAAATGGGTAACAGCATCAATTTCCAGTAATAATTGTAAACTTTTGTAATTTTATGATAATCTGTATGTGAGCACATAATGAAGATTTTAATTTTGATTGTTTTGCGGTAAAAAGTATTTTGTGAAATGTAACGGAAGCTCTGAAGGGACCTTCTTTGGGAATTTCTTAATATTGATCGATGGAAGTAAATAATATGTTTAATGTTTGTACTTGAAATCCAAAATGTAGTTTGGCTACTACATACACTACGTGATCAAAAGTATCCGGACACCCCCCAAAACATGCGTTTTTCATATTAGGTACATTGTGCTGCCACCTACTGCCAGGTACTCATTATCAGCGACCTCAGTAGTCATTAGACATCGTGAGAAAGCAAAATGGAGCTCTCCGCGGGACTCACGGACTTCGAACGTGGTCAAGTGATTGGGTGTCACTTGTGTCAGAAGTCTGTACGCGAGATTTCCACACTCCTAAACATCCCTAGGTCCACTCTTTCTGATGGGATAGTGGAGTAGAAACGTGAAGGGACACGTACAGCACAAAAGCGTACAGGCCGACTTCGTATGTTGACTGACAGAGACCGCCGACAGTTGAAGAGGGTCATAAAGTGTAATAGGCAGACTTCTATCCAGACCTCACACAGGAATTCCAAACTAGATCAGGATCCACTCCAAGTACTATGACAGTTAGGCGTGAGGTGGGAAAACTTGGATTTTATGGTCGAGCGGGTGCTCATAAGCCACACATCACGCAGGTAAATGCCAAACGACGCCTCGCTTGGTGTAAGAAACGTAAACATTGGACGATTGAACAGTGGGAAAATGTTGTGTGAAGTGACAAATCACGGTACACAATGTGGCGATCCGATGGCAGAGAGTGGGTATGGCGAATGCCCGGTGAAAGTCATCTGTCAGTGTGTGTAGTGCCGACAGTAAAATTCGGAGGTGGTAGTAGTAATGTGTGGTCGTGTTTTTCTCGGTGGGAGCTTGCACCCCTTGTTGTTTTGCGTGGCACTCTCACAGCGCAGGCCTACATTGATGTTTTAAGCACCTTCTTGCTTCCCACTGTTGAAGAGCAATTCGGGGATGGCGAATGCATCTTTCAACACAATCGAGCACCTGTTCATACTGCATGCCCTGTGGCGGAGTGGTTACACGACCACAACATCCCTGTGATGGACTGGCCTGCACAGAGTCCTGACTTGAATCTTACAGAACACCTTTGGAATGTTTTGGAACGCCGACTGTGCCAGGCCTCACCAACCTACATCGATACCTCTCCTCAGTTCAGTACTCCGTGAAGAATGGGCTGCCATTCCCCAAGAAACCTTCCAGCACCTGATTGAAAGTATGCCTGGAGAGTGGAAGCTGTCATCAAGGCTAAAGGTGGGCCAACACCATATTTAATTCCAGCAGTATCGGTGGAGGGCGCTACGAACATGTAAGTCATTTTCATCCGGGTATCCGGATACTTTTGATCACATAGTGTATGTTCAAAATTATAGTACTTAATTAATTTCTTAATGACTGAAAATTTTGAATTTAAGGTTACTTTTATTAATAAACATATTAAAATACACGGATACACACACACACACACACACACACATATATATATATATATATATATATATATATATATATATATATATATATATATATATATATATATATATATATATGTAATGTGTGTGTGTATTTTGTAGGTATGTAGATAAATAAAAAAATATCATACAACTAGATACGTAAGCACAAAAAAGAATCCTGGAGATACAAGTAGTTAATTCAGAAATGATCCCAATAAATTCCTTTACATTGGAAGCATTTCATATGTCAATGAAATAATAATAATAAAAAAAAACACACTGGTAGCGATCAGTCTTTGAAAAAGACGAAATTCGTGGGGTAAAGTTTTGACCCATTAAACCCCTATTCTACAACTGTTTCAAATTCAAAAAAATATTCCCCTTATTTACCTTCATTTTTAATTTTCCAGCACGAACACCAACTTGTGTGTCTCTTCACTCCTTTCATTTTTCATACCTTTATTCTCACCGTCGTGATTAAAACGATTGGGTAGAAAAACGTGATTAACTAACCAAACTCATCATCATCAAAATTCGTAATTCGTACGTATTCAAGACTGTGACCGTTTCTGATTTTGAAAACGCTCTTGTTTACACTGTAAGTCATTACTTGGCAGCATGTATGTCACATCGTCATTAAGAAATAATAGTTTTTTTTTTTTTTTAAGTAATAAGTAAAAACTTGTTCTGACTTATTGAAACGTTTGGATTGCGGGCGTAGCGAGCAAGAAAATTTTTAACAAACCTATTTTCATTTCCAATACTTTCCTTTTTTCTTGCTCCATCGGCACCCTATTGCTATCAGCGCCCGGGGCAACCGCCCCGCTGGCCCCCCAACTTAGTTACGACTCTGATGAAAACTATTCTAAATATAAAACAATCTATTCTACAGTTGCTAAACGGATAAGAGATAGCACAAGCACTTATATATTTAAAAATTAGTTGTATTTAATGTAAAGTGTTTTTTATCTTAAAAAGATATTTTAACTTCCAAGCAACTTATTATTATGAGCAAATGTACTATCCAATGTAATGTTGCATGGTGCATTAATATCGTCACTGTTAGAACAAATGCTATGCTTCAAAGATCGTGAAAGAAAACAGGAGAGTGAATTAGTTGCCACCTTTCATATTAGTAAAGTACAACAATACAATTGATATTGTTTTCATTTGGTTATGTTGTACCTCAGATAAAGTTTTAATTCGTTTTCTAAATATTAAATTTTAATTATTCTAGATATTCTTTGTGACTTTTAAATAGCTTGTCAAGTCACACTTCGAAATTAAAACTTGGTTTGTTTGTACTTGGAGACGGTTGACTTTCCTTC
This sequence comes from Thermobia domestica, assembly GCF_964235325.1. Lineage (NCBI taxonomy): Eukaryota > Metazoa > Arthropoda > Insecta > Zygentoma > Lepismatidae > Thermobia > Thermobia domestica. Next base: position 55,744,832 of record NC_137460.1, on the reverse strand, counting down.
TTTTACTTGACCCTTTCATTAAGGACTAGATTCTACAAGAGCAGCAGATGTGCTGAGCATATATTACCCAAAAGCAGTGCGCAAATTAGGTTGTGTATATTTGAAGGGGAATAAAATAGTTCCTAACAGGAGATAGTTGATTGCTTTGGGAGCGATCAATGTTTCAATTTGTTGCTTTTGGAAGGGATTAAAACAAAATACAAGGAAATTCCGGCCCGGGATTCGCACCCTGCCCTAAAGACACGAGTGGCACAAGCTGGATGGTAGGCCCTGGTTCCATGAGATATGTTACGCCAAGAGAGTAGATTTATTTATTTGTTCGAAAAGTCTAACAAATTTAGTGAGAAAATTTATTAAATTGAATACTGCTTTCGCAAAATCATGCATTTAGCTTTTGTTTTTCTTTCTTCCTTTTTCTTTTTGAATCTGATTGTTAAAACATTCTATGGGAATTTCACATTCCGAAAAAGAAACAAGAAGTACTCCTACATTTGAATATCACTTCCTATCCAAATCTATTCTGTTGTTCTTTCTTTTTATTCGTTTTCTTAATAGCATAATGTTTATAGGAACTGCAATGCGTCCTCTTCAAACAGCTTGAGCAAACTGGAAAACGACTGCGTGCTCAAACAACAGGCAAGAGGAAGAGCGAAAAATGACCGCTTCTTTTTCTTCTTCTTTTACGCGCCTATTTTTACGCTAGGTGTATGGGCCAACTTACGGACCGAGCACACACACGTAGTGCGTAGGGCGGACGGCGGTGCGCGGAGTTCCCTTGACTATGTAAATTACCTAATTGAAACTATTCATCACATAATTCAATTTTCCGAAAGAAGGAACATTTGAATATATGTGAAGAAAAAAACAAACTATTAACAATCACGCTCATTAAAAAAGAAAAACAAAGAGTAATGCTTTCCTATGTAAATCAATGGGAAAAAAATCATGTATGACGCTTAGTTCCCAACATGGGCGTCTCTTGCGTGGGGATGAAGGGGATGTATCCTCCCAATATTTTGAAGTACAAAATATTCAATATTTTACTCTAATTTAATTTATTTTCTAACGACTTCGAAATTAAATGAAATCTTGAAGTTTTACGTCCCACGGTTATGCCAGTTAGGCTAAAGGAGACGGTGATGATGAGAAATGAATGAAATGGTGGAATGAAGAAAGTGGGAGGAAACGGAAGAATCCCGAGGAAACTCACGCACACGGTGTTTATCCACCACAAAGTCCACACGACGCGAGCTGGGATCGAACCAGGCACCCCTAACACCGGAGGTGAACGCTCTACCACTGAGCCACTGCGATCCCGTAATATATATTTCGAATATAATATTCAGGCTGTAATACGATTATACGAGTTCTTGATACGTATACCTTAGGGCAGCGTTTCCCAACCTTTTTCAACTTGCGGTACACTACGGGCGTAAATTGAATTCTCGCGGCACACTCATAGATATTATTATTTGTAAATATAAAATACCGTGATATTTTTTTCTGTGATTAATGATCTTTCTTACAGAGAAGAAAGCTCGATCACCGGTTTTTCCTCGTGGTTAATCATTATGGTTACTTTCCATTCTAATTTAAAAATAGAAAACAATTCAATGAAATATTGGACTCAAGTTTGCAGAACTACGCTTTCTTTTTCGAAAACTGTATCCAACCATTCACTAAGAAGATAGATCACTAAATAACGAACGGACAAACAAATCTCTTTTACTTTTTAAAACACAAATGTAGGTAATTTGTATGCATGTTTGCTTTGTCGAAAGTATTGAATGATATTTTAAAATTTCAAGTTACGAAATAGTCTGCAACAATAAAGGAGCAACAATAGTCACAACAATGATAAATACTTTTTCAACATTAAAATTGTACACAAGAGTAACACGGTATGAAACTTAATATTGTAGATTCTTAGTAGAGATTCACAGTAATGTGAAATAAAAATATACATTTTCCCTTATGTCTTTCAATTTGATTTTTATAGAATTAATAATTTTGTTTTGATTTCTCCGCGGCACACCAGCGGCCCATTCACGGCACACCAGTGTGTCGCGGCACACCGGTTGGGAAACGCTGCCTTAGGAGGTCCGTGAAGGTAAGCAGAAAGGTACCAAATGGAATCGAAGATAATAAACAGGTTGAGCTAGGTAGTACCATTTAAATCACTTTCTTTGACGCTCCCCTCCCTCAAATTTTACATGCCAGAGACGCCACCGTCCCCAACACCCTTAACAATTTATATTTTTCTATCTCAGTTCTCTTTGTATGCAGCTGAGCTTCAAAAACTTGATAAACATCTGTTCAATGCAAACATTTTAATTTTCCAAATTAGAGAGGCATTATGCTCCATCCAGGGACATTATCAAAAACCAACATCGACAAAAGGAAAAGAATGACGAAAAGAAACTGCAAAAGGGACGTTTATTTGTCCAAATTGCTTCCAAGGTCACACGTGAGGGAGAAGAGAAAACCCTGTTTGACCTTGCTCGATGTGCTGATAGGCTTCCTGCGCTGACCACATCTTCGCTGAGTGCAGTGGGGCAGTCAGGAAGGTCATCATCACCGAAGCATGACCACAAAAGCAGAAGGCTTCTTAAAAAGACATCGAGGAGTTCATTAAGATCGCAGTCACCGATTGTTACAACTACAATAAGAATATCGTGATCTTACCATATCACTTAAGAGATGCTTTTATCTGGTCGGATCTTCAGACTGGACTAAGGTCCTTTAGAAGTTAATATTCCGCGCAGATTTTGTTTACTTATTGTTTCATTTTCTTTATTGTAGACATCATGCACAAAATGTACTGTATATTTTTATCAAGATATGTTAAATTCGTAGGTTTATCTACTCGTAGATTTACAACAAGTGAGTTTCGTCTCATAGTGTGAAACAACAGCGGACTTAAAAGTGAATCTAAGATTGAAACCGGAAGTGGTAGATTATACAACTTCCGGTTTCAATAGATGAATAATGACAAACATGAAACCTATTCTTGGAACTTGGAACTCGGAATTCATTTCGTATATATATTTGTTCACTGGTCATATTTCTTCTTGTAATATGTCCGATTTTCTTCGGCTTCTTTAGTGCCATTATTTAAAAAAAAAAAAAAAAAAATTCTCATCTTTCTAATCCATGCAGTTCTTTTCGTATCTTTGCAGGTAATTCCTAGCACTAATCCCTCCATGCTTTGTTGTTAATCCTGAATGCATACATACGGTAATAATTATAAATCATAAGAATGCAATATAAACAAAAAAATCATAGCTAAATGGCATGAATTTATTATTATTATTATTATTATTATTATTATTATTATTATTATTATTATTATTATTATTATTATTAAGTCAACTATCACAAATCTGGTTGAATTTACTAAATAAAATAAGTTGTGATTTACAAAATAAGAGTCATGTGGAGGATGCATATAAGTAAAGTTTTCGATCAGAAAAATGAAATGAAATCTTTGAGTTTTACGTCCCACGGTTATGCCGGTTAGGCTAAAGGAGACGGTGATGATGAGTAATGAATGAAATGGTGGAATGAAGAAAGTGAGAGGAAACGGGAGAACCCCGAGGAAACCCACGCACACGGTGTTTGTGCACCACAAAGTTCACTCGGTTTTCAAGTTTGTCCACCATCGAACCCGGGACCCCAAGCACCAGAGGTGAACACTCTACCACTGAGCCACCGCGGCCCCAAGTTTTCGACACAGTAGACAATTCATTGTTACTAACTAAAGTATCTAATATTGGATTATCTCCTAAATTCATAAACTGATTCAATAGTTTTCTAACAAATAGATGTTTTAATGTGAAAGTAAATATTGTTCTATCAAACAAAAGTTTTATAGGAAAAAACATTCCACAGAGATCAGGTTTGGGTCCACTGTTGTTTGTAGTGTTCGTTACGATCTATTCTCTTTCCAGTCTTAGAAAAAAGTAGATGTAAACAAACCCACCTGACTAACAGTGGGTCGATGACTAGTGATTGGTTGTTGGTCTCACTGCACTAGTATCCTACCGCAATATAATCCCTACTAAAATAATAATTTCAAATAAAGATATCTGTATTTATACTGCATTTTGTGATAAGAAACGCAATATATATAATATTTAACAACAGATGCAGCTTTAATTCAACCTCACCATTATTTTGACATATAATATTTACTGCGCATGCGTATGCGTTTGTGCACCGACCCCGCTCATTTGAAATTATAGAGTGCAAAGTTTCATGGCGACGATGATTGATAATAATCCATTTTCGTCTCGTGTTATGAAATACAAAAGAGGACAAGAGGAACAGAGGCAATCTCGTTTATATAACTACTTAAAAACATATTAAGAACATACATATTTCCAACATAGCAGTAGTTAGTATCATTGCGTTAATTATTTACCAGTCAACCGTATCCTTATACAGTGGAAATTATGCGACAACAGTAAGCTAGCAGACGATCTTGGCGTTCATGTCTCTCGCTGCCGAAGCACGTGTGAGCCGCGGAGTAGTACATTTCGCTTTGTTTACGTCTACTTTGTTCTAAGGCTGGAAAGACTTTAGTTCATAATTTATATGGCATAGAAATTCTTTTGTATGCTGATGATATAAAGATATTCAAAGAAACAAAAAGTGAAGGTGATAGAAAAAATTATAGAGGGAATAGGACAAAATGCATTATTGGTCTGTTAATAACAGTATCACTATAAACAATAATAAATGTAAACATACACGTATATATATATGTGTATCTTTCATAAGAATTTTACATACCTACTGTGTGAACTTTTGGTAAACGGTCCCGGGTTCAATTTCCGAGGGGAAGAGGATTGAGATTTGAACGGATTACGATAGTTCGAATTACACGTTAAAACTGTACATCCACACAGGCCTCGAAAACTCTCGAGCGCCAGGTCACCATGGAGATTGAAAATACGAGTCTAGAGCTTAGATAATAATTTAAGACTTTTCGCTTAAGTTAACCCTAGTTTTTTTTTCTTTTAAGTAAATGAATAACTTAAAGAGAATGAAAAATGTAGAAAGTGAGCCAGGTAGTGCCCATAAAATGCTATTATTATAACCTAATAACCGTTTTCAAATTTTTTCTTATAGACCAGAAATTTGGACCCACAGTTTGTGACATCATTATTGTGTGTTGGGTGCCCAACTTTATACACTATTCGGAGGGTCTTGAAAACAATTATTAGTACATATAACATCGTTTTGAAGGTACAATCTGGTTCACTTTGTACATTTTTTATATTATTTACTCTCTTTCAAGTGTCACTAAAATTTTTAAAAAAAAGTTTGAATCAGCTCAGGATAAAACTTAAATCTAAAACATCTAGTGTATTTTATATTAAATTAGATTTGCATTATGGCGCCTAATATTGAAAACTGGCCCCTTTTGTGAAAATATTGTTTTTCCCAGCACTAGATTCACGTATAGCCTTGGTGATGAAAAGGGATGCTAAACTTTAACCAAGCAACTGTCCGTGATAAACAAAGACTGTATTTTTCTATTGTTTCATGTCTACGTGAAACGGTAAAATAATTTACTTTCACTGCCTAAACTCCTACACAAATCCAATAAATTAGTATGCTGTAATATCTTGCATGGTTGTGTTTACAAACACCCGACATGCGCTTTTATTTAAAAACATCAACCTTGGGTGTCTTACTACTTAATACTATAATTACAGACGACAAAGGCAACAGCGATACCTCTGGTCTTATGACTACGGAGGAACAACATCGCCACCGTCTCACCATGAGCAAGATAATTTCAACAATAGACACCAGTTTCGACTGGTCAAATCCCCTTTCTTGGCTTGCAGTGGAGTCTTGGAAGTACCTCACCTAAACCTATAGCTTGCAGTGGAGCATTGGGAGATCCCTTATCACAACACCGGCCTAGCTTGTAGTGGAGCTTAGTCGGGACTCTAACTTCTTTCTACTTGCAGTGGAGTGATCTATTCTTTCTCACGTAGCTTGTTTACTGAGGATATCTTCCTGAGACCGTTGAGTCGAAGGGACACCTACTTTACCCAAACATTAGGAAATTCGTATCTATTTTTGTACTATAGTAGAATTTTGTAATAAAAACTGGTAGTGGAAGAAAACGATTCCGCACAACAGAACTTTACAATATGCAAACTTAAATTTGTTCATAGTTTGCTACATAAAATGCAAAATCTATTTGCAAACACTGCAATGTGTCATCTGACAGCAATGCTAGACGACTCATAGAAATATACAGCCAGTGTCTAAAAAATATATATGATTTTCTTACATACATAAAACTTGTGAATTGGTAGCCTTATCCGCACTGACCGCATAGATAACAAACTGGACATTGAATTTAATTTTGAATGAAGGAAAACCAACTTAAATCGGTGAATTTGGAAGATTGCATTTCTACTACAATTTGCAAAATCATACATTACGAAGAATGTCAGTCATTAGGCGCCTTTGTGGCTCTAATTGTTACAAAAAAAAAAAAAAGATTTGTAAACGTCAAATTATCTTGTTGAGAATTATACATGACATTTCTTTCGGAGAAACCTTCTTATTTTCTTTTTGCTTTGAACATTTTGTGTAATTTGTTAAACAAAAACTACTTTACATGTTAACATTACCAGAGATGATGGCCATCCATTATGAAACAATATATTATTAACGTTAAAAAGAACACAAAAACCATTGAAGGACAAAATGACTATTACTATTACTAATGTTGCATGTCATACACCTTACATTTATTCCTCCTTTAAAAAAAAATGTTAGAAATTACTCTCGCACACTCAACAAGAAATATAACCATCTTTCAATGACGTGCATGTCAACTAATGAACGTTGCACGATGGAACAAAAGTTTCGTTGTCTTGTTGTGTTACATTTTACAACTTGCAAACGTTCTACGGTGCTACACTGATGTATGTTATATGTAGCTTATAACAGTAATAGTGCCTTTCTTTAAAAAAGAAATAATAATAATAATCGAAGAATATTTCTCATTTTGTCTATATGAAACCACCCTCCATATGACGTAGCATAAGAACAAAACAAGTGAGTTTTGTTTCACAGTGTGGAACTATGGTAGACTTCAAAGTATGTGAATTCAAAACTTGGACTAGTACATTTATAACTATTGGTTGTAATAGAGAAATAAGATCAAAGATACAATCTGTTTCTCGGACACTGAATTCATCTTATTAGTAAGGCATTACTCACTATCTCTTACTTTGCTCTATGGGAATTAATATTGAAACCTCAAGTGCTATTGAAACTGCAAGTGTCTATCGTTTTCGGTTGCATGGAGGAATAAAATTAGAGGTGAAACATATTCTTGCGGATTCAATCCATATTTTGAAAAACTGCGTATTGCTATATGTTTTCGTTTAATCCATTATGTGGTAAGTGTTGTAACACAAAAATCGTAGATTTTCACCACTTCCAATTTGAACAGACGGATAAATATCTAGACAAAACTTGATTCTCGGAACACTGAATCTGTTTCAGAAACCCGATTTCCGATATTTCTTACCGTTCTTCGCCTGACACCTGTCGACAGACGGACGAACATAGACGTTCTAGGATATTTTCGACACTTACGCGTAATATAGTTTGAAATTCTAATAAATGAGTTTCGTTTCAAATTGTGAAAGTATGGTAGACTTCCAAACTGAATTCACTACTCAAACTTGGAAATCGTACACAAATTAAAAGTTTAACGTTAGTCATACTTTTGCGCAAAACCTCTTTGACTAAACTGTATTGTGTCGACTTCCTGGTGCCAAAAATAAAGAAAAAAAGTTGATGAGGATATATTTCAGTATCAATTTCTCTTAAGGTGGCATGGCCATCATACAGCAGCAAATTTTAAGTACTGTATATATTCGTTCAATCCATTCGTGAAATTTATCGATTTAGTACATATTTCATCTTAAGACTTTTTTTTAGTTAAACGTTAATAATAATAATAATAACCGAATTAAAAAAAAAGGAGGAGGCTCTCAATTCAACCTGTTTATATATAGAGTGACCCAAAAGTAGGTATACAAACCTACATATATATATATATATATATATATATATATATATATATATATATATATATATATAAAATATACAGGACTGTATACCTACTTTTGGGCCACTCAGAAGGAATGATCGAAAAAAGGTTACAAAGCCTATTATGGCTTACGTGTGAGACATAGGTGGAAGATCCACACACCTCGTGACAGAGGGCGCTCAACACTAGTCTTCGGTGTAATCACTTGCCCACAGGAACTGCACCACTCACCTCATTTTTACCCTTGACCAATTTTCCAGACGAGTCAGTATTTTAAATTTCCGCTTCTCGGGCATACATGGTCAGAATCCGAAGTCCTCAAACCTGCAACAAGGCAAATATGTTATTAATCTACAAATAAATTTTCGTTAAATTATTACAACAATACTTGTATTCTAACATCTTTATTAGGGATGGCCAGAACCGGTTCCTGGTGGAACCGGTTTTCGGGTCTGAACGGATCCGGTTCTAGAAGATCCGGTTCCGGAACCGGTTTTTCGGATCCAGGTCTGGAACCGGTTCTTCGGATCCAGGTCTAGAACCGGTTCTTCGGATCCAGGTCTAGAACCGGTTCTTCGGGTCCAGGTCTGGAACCGGTTACGCTGGAACCGAAACTTTGTGACCATCCCTACGCTAAACCCGAGCTGCTGGCAAGCTGTGAACAGTATGCTAGATGAAATGGTAGAAGCGACAGGCAGGCGCCCAGGCGGCGGCAGCTTGTCTCATTTGGCTAAATAAACTGGGTAACTGGCAAACTCATTGGTTAAACAGGCAAACTGGCCAACTCATTTGGCTAAACACCCACTGGTGGACCAAAATTGTTTTTCTGGGGGCACAAACGGGTCTGGGCGGGGAAGGCACAAGCGCATGGTCCTCTTTGCATTATTTTTGAAGGTGAACTTTATGCCTCCTTTACGGGTCTTTGGGGGCTTTCGGATCCAGGTCTGGAACCGGTTCCTAAGATCCGGTTCTGGAACCGGGTTTTCAGAACCAGATGTGGAACCGGTTCCTAAGATCCGGTTCTGGAACCGGGTTTTCAGATCCAGATCTGGAACCGGTTCTTAAGATCCGGTTCTGGAACCGGGTTTTCGGATCCAGGTCTGGAACCGGTTCTGAAAACCGGTTCCGCCGGAACCGGAACTTTGTGGCCATCCCTAATCTTTATTATATCTTTATTTGTATTTGTGGGCAAAATGTACTTTTAAAATATGCACAAGCTGTTTAAGAAAGGAAGAAGAAGAAGAATATGAAAAGAGATATAGATGTAATTTCTTTTCTGTTGTTATGCGAGGATATTTTGTTATAATAGTGATTCGACGATGTGAGTTAGTCGTCATAGCAACGGAAAATAAATAATGCATAAGAAAGAAAGGATCCATTTCGTGAAATGAATATGTACAATTTTTAAAGAGTGTACTTGTTTAACTTGTTTGGTACTACAATAAAAAGGTAATATCTTGTTCAGTGTGTAAAATGGATTTTGATACATCAGTAGCCTTAGTTATATAAATATATATGAAGTGTGAGAGTCGTTATATTATAATGAATGAAACAAAAGTTACGTACTTCGTAACTTTTTTCCAGTTATCCTTCGAATATTAGGGCAAGTCAAAATGATGAACCTGATTTGAGACATTTATTCCCTGAAATGTAATTAACATATGTTATTGTGAGACATACGCTTCCAAAAGTTAACTTTCCAAATTTAGTTTACAACACGTAGTGTTTCCATTTAATAGGGGATGATAGGAGAACAATAGAAATAAATGCAGAGATCTTATTAAACGCCTGTAGGGACATGGGTTTAGAAGTAAATGCAGAGAAAACTAAATACATGGAAGTGCGTAGGGACCGGAATACAGCAAATTATGGATGCGTTAAAATATTAAATAATACTTTTGATAAAGTGGATAGTTTCAAATATCTAGGATCAATATTAACAGAGAAACATCATATTCACGAAGAAATTAAATGTCGACTAAAATCAGGGAATTCGTGTTACTATTCGGTTCAAAATCTCTTGTCGTCGCGAATTCTGTCGAGGAATTTGAAGCTTAAAATATACAAAACGATAATTATGCCTGTTGTTCTGTATGGCTGCGAAACATGGTTACTTACTCTGAAGGAAGAACATAGACTGAAAGTATTTGAGAACAAGATTCTGAGACGAATATTCGGACCCAAGAAGAACGGGAATGGGGAACGGCGGAAACTTCATAACGAGGAACTACATAATTTATATGGTTTACCCAACATTGTTAGGGTCGTCAAGTCTAAGAGGCTTAGGTGGGCAGGTCATGTAGCTAGAATGGAAGAAAGTAGAAACGCTTTCAAAGTCTTGACTGGAAGACCAATCGGAAAACGACCATTAGGAAGACCTAGGCGCAGACGGGAGGACAATGTTAAGATGGATCTCGCAGAGATAGGAATACAAAGTAGGAACTGGATCCAATTAGCTAAGGATAGAAGTCAGTGGAGAGCTTTTGTGAACGCGGCATTGAACCTCCGGGTTCCATAGGCCATAGAGTTAGTTAGTTAGTTAGTGTTTCCATTTTGTACTGCCTAAGAGTAAGTAACGAGCATGTAACGAATTGCTCATATTGATCACAAAGTGCTATAAAAGGTTTGGCAGGAGATAGGTTATCGACTTCATATGTGCCGTGTTACGCAAGGTGCTCATATAGAATACTTGTGATATGTTTGAAGCAAACCTTCCTTAGCACATCTCTCACAATAACATATGTTTATTGGATTTCACAGAATATCTGAAATCTAGTCCATCATTTTGACTTGCCATATATATATTCGAAGGATGATTGGAAAAAAGTTACAAAACATATAACTTTTGTTTTATTCATTATAATTTGACGAAAATTTATTTGTAAATTAATAACATATTTGTCTTGTTGCAGGTTTGAGGACTTCAGATTCTGACCATGTATGCCCGAGAAGCGGAAATTTAAAATACTGACTCATCTGGAAAATTAGTCAAGGGTAAAAGTGAGGTGAGTGGTGCAATATATATATATATATATATATATATATATATATATATATATATATATATATATATTGCACCTATATTCACACATAACTTCAACATAATTCTACATATTTTTATTATTTATTTATTTATTTATTTATTTATTTTTTGAAAGAGCATGCTTTCACGGTGGTTTCATATGTTTCACTAGGATCCAATGATAGTCTTCGGAGCTAGACCATGAAATTGTTCAACCACTGATGGTGTTAATATCATAATTAACTGACTTCCACTGTGTGCACGGTCATTTATAATTTCAATGTACATGTAGACAATGTTTTTTTTTTTTTTTTTTTTTTTTTTTTAAGTTTCAGAGATTTTACTTTCTTGCAGGTTCCACATAAATTTTTATCATGATCTAATGCAAGTCTTTGAAGTTAGACTACGAAACTTCTAAACAGATGATATTGTCAATACTGGATGTATGTTCACGTATAATTACATAACATGTAGACCGATTAATATAAAAGTGGTCACGCATGTTTCGTAGCTGGTTCCATTTAATAGAAAGTTAGTGTCCTATCTTTTGTTTAGGTATCTAACCAAAATTCTCGGGATAACGAAAAAGTGGAAAAAATAAATAAATTTAAAATAGAAATAACCGACTTCAAGAACATACTGAAAAGCAGACAATTAAAATTTAAAAAAAAAAAAACAATATTAAACGTCTGCAACAAAAGTGCTAAAAGTAGAAAATATTAGAAGTGCTAAAATGTAGATAATAATAATGATAATAAGCGGTTAAAAATTTAAAATAATTCGTTACTAGAGCAACTCACATTATGCTTTATTTTTTTGTTTAATTGTTTATTTTTTTCCAAATTAAGCTTTATTGTTAATTTCAATCATTGTTTTAAATTTATCGGGTATAAATGTATAATATTTACTATACATTAAATATTCTAAATATCTTAATATATTTATTAATATTTTATGCAACCAGTTTCTTTCATATTTAATGAACTTTCTACTTAATGCGCTGTAAAGAGATATATACGCTTTACTCGAGTCAGTTTTTTCTATCACTTGTGTGCGCCTTAGAGATGAATATATACAGAAAGAGAAAGTAAAAGATGCCACCAAAAAGTACAGAAAGTGCTCAAGTTCAAGAGGTACACATAATATAGTGTGGAGTTCTTGTGTACTATTCATTGTTGGTGGAAGGAAGGTTTTCTTCTTCTTTTCCTTTTTTCTTTTCTCCACATCAAAGCATTACTCCGAAAAGTTTACAGAAATAAAAATAAGCTTTTCATTGTTGTACTGTTATGTTCTCAATGATTTCGCATTATAAATATTGGTTTTTAAAATATTAATACAATATGTAAACTTGCAGTTAAGCAGAATTTTCCAAGAATTGTTCTAATAGAATTTTCCAAGAATTGTACTATATATTTTAAATTATGCTTTATGCTTTATTTTCTAAAATTATGCTTTATTATGCTTTTAAAATTAGTTTCTTCTGGTCCCTTAGACAACCACAACCATGTACAAGGTACCAACCATATGTGTAAATTGCTGTTATGCTTTTTATGCTTTTGGGTTGCCCTATTCATTACTATCTATGTATATTTTATATTAATAAAAATGAAAGTGATTATGTTTGTAATCTAATAACTCTTGAACTACCCAACCGATCTTGATCAAATTTTCAACATAGATGAGGTTCGGACCTGGAATGGTTTCTATCATTTCATTTTGACGGTGCAACTTAGGGAAAGGGGGAGATATTTATAAAAATGATTGAAAATGACCGAATTAGTACCGAATCCATAGTTTTCGGGGTCGCTGAGATGAACAGTGACACTTCCGATGCAGTTTAAATCCAAACTCAGCCCACAATAGTAATATTTAATTTTTACTTATACACATTACTTATTATTTTCTGATTTTTCTGACTAACGGAACATATTACATTTATTTATTTATTTATTTATTCATTTTAACCCAGCGAAGCACGTAATTAAAGCTAGTTATCTATAAAAACAATTTGATACCTGTGTGAAGCCAAACAAATTAATATCTTTGAATAATATTGTTTAAGGGCCTATCTGGTTTGCTATAAGGACCAGACTGTATCACGTGATCAGGTCAAAAGTGCTAAATCGAGTCTGGAGATTCCAAATCCAGATGTGAAATATTTTAATCACGTAACCTCCGCGTGGGGCGCCCTGGGTAATTCGAAGAATATCCATATACTTTATAATTATTATTGATTTTACTCGAAAAACTTGACTTTTGACAATGTTCTATCTATTTTTGCCTTACGTTCTATACATCGTTATTAACCTCTTCATTGTCTTTGAAACAAGCTTTCAATTAGCCATCTCTTTATTATAGTTTTTGAGATATGTGGACGACTTCATTTTTTCATTGATTTTCCATTGCCTTTATTTTTTTATTTATTTATTTTTTTTACTACATTCCATCCATTTTAGGACAATTTGCTTTTGGAATATAGAACCTACATCATCCCTTCTACATTTGAGCTAAATTCCAGCTACCTTCCCCAAAGTTTGTTCACATCATTGCCAGGGGCGGATCCAGGACCGACTTCTGGGGGGGGCGGTGGATTGTCACACTGCTACTTTTAAGGGCTCCAAACTTTGGGATGGGTTTTATTTATATATATAAAATAAGAAAGTTTCCTGTTCTGGCGGGGCGATCGCCCCGATCGCCCCCCCCCCGGATCAGCCCCTGATCATTGCAACCGGGTAGACCCATTTCTTGCATACATTGTGAATCTCGTATTTCTGTCCGATTTTGGCAGTTTAATAATACTATATCATTAAATTTAACAAATGCAATTTTATATGCCATATTTTACTTTCAAAATTATGTGCATCTGTACAAGTCGGTTTAAATTCCTGATACAACTTTAACGACCTCATCTTGTATATAAATTAAAATATATGAAATATTCGTATAAAATAAAGGCTGGAAAACTGAAAACATCTAACACAACTGTTAATTACATTGCTGTCTTCCCATTTGCTCTTCAGATGTCATCAGTCAACGACAAAAAAAGGAATGCTACCGTTTACATAACACACCTTATAATAATAACAACAAGAAAAGTGTATTTTGACTTCTGTATACTGAAAGTTAATTGCCTTAATGTCTGAAATAGGAATAATTAGAACGATATATATTTTGCGTAACAAACTCTGCTGTTTTTATACTACACTGTACGTTCCTGCACACTATATTAGACATACAATATTTAGAAGACAAATAACTTTAGAAACAAAAAAGGGATATTACAGAAAGAAATATATACACACAGTAGTTTAGTAGGTGTTTCGTATATAAAATTATAGCATTAATTTATCATATTAAAACAACTAAAGAGAGTGAAGTCACAGTATAAATTCCCTTGGGGCTTTCTCAATTTTTATTAGTTTTACTTAACTACATTCACTTTTTTTTAATAGCTATACCTCGTTTCAATTAGTCATTGCGACATATTAAGGTACCGTAGTCATATTTTTATGGCAACAAATTCAGTTGGTACAATAAAAATAACCAACAATTATTTTTTTCTTATTTTATTAAATTTATTTCAATGTAAACAAAAAGTAGAACTTCTTACTTTAACAGGAATTTTAGGAATGATTAAAAAAAAAGTGCATCAAAAGATTGTGAACGTGGCCTATAATTAGTTTTTGGATCAGGGGCCACAAAATTTTTGAACGGCCACTAAACAAGTTTTCGTACTTTTTACGGAATAAGCACATCATACTAAGTGCTAGTTTGGATTTGGCTACACTATATGTACTTCTCCAGATATAAGGCCGATAAGAAAATTTTTAATTGAAATATATTGGATCTTTTGATCCAAAAAAAAAAAAAAAATAGCCTATTAGTAACCAGGGAAAGGTACGCTAGTGGTCAGAGTTCTCACTTAACAATAGGGAAGTCCCGTTGTCACTCATCTTAAAAGACCTTTTCAAGATTTTCTTCAGTTTCGTCAAGCGAATGCTAGATATTACCTTTAAATAATATAGATTCTGGCCGGTTTCTTTCCACTTTCTTTCAATTAACTTTTGGACTGTGTATTATTTCATGTTTGACGGGAAGTATGCGGATCCCGGCTCTTATTCGCAGTAACACATAGTCAAGGTTGATCCATTGTCATGAAGCAATTGAGGAGTTGCTTGCCTATTTGTTGTTGATTGTTAGTGATTGCTGTGTAAATTGGTTTCAATGTCTGTATTTGGACGAAGACAGTGCACGCGAACTTATTGTGAACAACATCATGTACGTAGGTTTTCTCGATGTTCTCCCGTTTCCTCTCACAATCTCATTCCACCAATTATTTTTTTTCATAATCGCTCACTTTCATCAATCATCCGCATCCTTGAGCCTACAGAGAATAAGCATGGGACATACATATACAGATTGCATCCCATTCCAAAAATCAAAGAAGTTTAACACATCATCATCATCATCGTCATCATCATGGGTATTTTGCCATAATTGGCAGGCAGGTCACTTGCCATAACCGAGAAACTTCAATATTCCACAGTCTTCCACTAACCTCTTCGTCTTCACGTACGATTAATGTGAAGACGTATGTACAATTATGATTATGAAGGTTAACACAAATAAGGCGATTAATATTAAAATTAATAATGACAGATTTCCATTATTATTGATTTTTAAAGCATAAACAGCACACTGTAAAAATTTGTTGTGTTATTTCAACGACATGCCTATGTGTTAACACAATTGTGTTAAAATATAACACAAACATGTGGTTAGAACAACTCACTCTTCACTTGGAGTTGTGTGTCAAGTGCCGGTAGTTGAAATGACATACAGCCTATGTGTTAAATTAACACAAGTGTAGAATCTTCGGTGTTGTTTTCTGCGTGATTGCCAAACATGTTGGCCATCTGATTATAAAAGCCTATGTACTAAAGCTACAGTCAAACACAGTAGAAAGAAATACTTAAACAAATCCAGGTACTCGCAAAATTTCAATGTGCAAGCCGCGCGATGTGTTCTCAATTGTTTTACATAATGTTTCTGAAGAAATATGTCAACAGCGAGAAACAACACCGTATTACTGTGTCACTTCTACACTGCACTTGAGCTCACCAGTCAACACCGGAACTATGTTTCACAAATGGCGGAAAACCAGTAGAAACACGATTAAGAGGCAAACATACTATAGGGATATAGGTAAGAGTTTCCTATCATTCTTGAACAAATTGTTGGTGAAGGTTGTGTTTCGAAACATCAAGAAAAACTTCACAATACGTGTTGGGGAGGAGGACAAATAGGTTTATGAAGATTTTCTAAACGAAGTGTTCTGTAATTTACTATTCTTATTTTAAAAGTAGAATCTTCGGTAATTGTAAGCATGCACACCGCAAACTTTTCAAACACAGAAAAACGGTTCCATCAACACCGCACACGGAGTTATTTCAACATCGAAATATATGTCGTAGTAACACAGAACTGGAGTCGAACTAACACCAAAAACGGTGTTAATCTGATGGTCTGACCTCGAATTTTAATACAGGGAGTGTTGAATTAACACCAAAACAGTGTTACTTATATGGCTTTGACCTTGAATTGTGACACAGATTGTGTGTTGAAATAATAAGAAAATGATGTTGAAATAACACAGGGACTGTGTTGTATTAATACTGGACATGGTGTAATATTAACACCAAATAATTAACACACTACACACTGTGTTAATTTCTTCGTATTGGTGCAACACCGCCACAAGTAACACTCAACACTTTTCCCCACACTACCGACCCTGACATGGTGTCGAATCAACACCGAAAATACTAACACAAATCCAAATTTAACACCGCTCAACACGGTTGTGTGTTAAAAACGTAACACATCGCATGTGTTGAATTAACACCGCATAGTGGTAGTCACGCTGGAACCACTGCTCTGTGTTAAATTTGAGTTGAATTAACACAAACATTTTTACTGTGCATTAACTATTATTATCTTAATATCTATCACATTCCTTGTATTATCTTATTAGTACTGTGAAACCTGTCTTACATAACATGGACAGATCTTTATGTCACGGGCAGACATCTCCAGTTTACGGATACTGGGTTAATTTTACTTTTCGTGCAGTAAGTATGAGAATTAAGAGATTTTTGCAGGAGTTGACATGTAGATACTTGGGAAGAAAGTTCCTACATATGAATTCTATTTTGCAAGTATACCTACATGTCCAAATAAACACCAGCGATACTTTTGTTTCTTTACAGAGGATGTTTCTCTCTCATCCTCCAGTACTTCGCTCAGTGAGCGCAATATTCGGTATTAGTCAATAATTAAGTCTATAAGTATTGTATTTGGTTTATACTGCACACAGGGACATACACAGGAATTTATTTCGCGGATTCAAAGATTTTCGGGGAAGTCCAAAATCTATACGAGGGTAAGTCAAAAATCATTCGCAATGTAAACTTTTCTTATATTGTTAATACTGACCTCTATCCTCGTTTATTTCATTATTATTATGCTGTTGTGGTCATGCTATGAAAGATTGATCCTATTTCCTCCATTTGTCTTCCTTTCGTTGCAGATAGATCATGGCTGCTCTATTAGAAGTTTGCACCAAATTGAAATAACGAGCAATGATCCAGCTTTTGTGGTCAAAAGGTGTATCAGAGACCGCAATCCATCAAAGACTTTCAGCACAATACAGGAACACTGTCTTTGGAACACTTACGACCGTAGATGGTCGTTCGGCTCCTTCCTCGTGCGTAACACTTGTTCGACCATTTTTGAATTTTTCAATCCATTCGTAGACATTGTGTTGCGGCAAGACACTGTTCCCTTCCGTACGTCCCTGACTGCATACAATACGAATCGACTGTCAAGAAGATTGCATACCATATGAGGTGTGAATGATGTAAATTTGTGTAACCTCTCTGTAACGAACACTGCTTATTTAGAAACCTCGCATAGCCTCGCTGCTGAAAGGGACGCTAAACTGAAAACATTTAGGTATTTATACAAATAATAATGTTCCATTGCTGTCCCATATTCAACGGTTTCACTATAATTTTACACTAATACTCTGACATAATACTTGCCTACAGTTACGTGTGATTTTACCAAAATTACCACAGTAAAAATGAAGATTTTTTCATTATATTATGAGAAATATGGAGTGTATACACAGTATATACTGAAATTGAAATTATTCCACGTAGATGTACTTCTTCATAATTAAGTTTTCTTATCTGATCACATTCTGACAATATTAATTTCAGTTTGAAAAGAGTATACAGTACAACCTTCGTTATATTATAACAAGAAGTTGAAAAACCAGAAATCTAGTTGTCTTATTAATGTTTATGAAGTGATCCAGTTGAGAGAGAGACTGTATGAACGGTAACTCACTTGTCAACTGCTCCTTCATGTTCAAAGTAATGAGAGAAATTTATTCCACTCATTACCAAGCGCGTTTGCGAAATGTGTTATTTCATACGTGTATATGTCATTCTCTTTCGCTTAACCTGATTCTTTGAATAAAGTATTAAATTTTATGGTAGTTATTTCTTTATTTTTATTTTTAAATCAATTATGTGGTAGGTGTTGTGTTCTGATTGTGAAGTAAGTGTTATTGCCTTAATTTGAATTAATTTCTCAAATTGATTATAAACATGAGGCGTGACATTCCAAAACCTAAGCGACAGCAGGAATAGAAAATTAAATTAATTTTTATTAGTTTAACGTTCGACGATTATGCTCTTTAGGCTAAACGAGACGGATGATTAATGATCGCAAAATCAAAATTTTGTTCCTAGTTGCAGAGACAACTTGCAAACCGCTTGCTGTAAGCTTGCATTGGAAATCGGCAAGCTTGTATCTGGCTTGATTGGAAAGTGTGCAAGCATGCCGCAAGCTGGATATCAGTAACGAAGTTACATGGGGACAACCTCGCATTCAGTGTTCCATTCATGCTAGACGTAAGCGTTTTACGCTGACGACAAGTCAATAGTCAATGAACGGCCAGTGATGCTATGACGCTCTGCGTACGGTCTAAAGTATCTCTTAAGCGTAGAAAGGTAAAAGCCAAGGCCGAACTGGCCGAAGGCTTTCTTGCTACTTGGATTGGGTACAGCTAGTATGGATAGATAAAGAGCTTCGATTTAACACGAACCATAAACACTTTCAATCAGGGGCGTCATTTAGGAGGGGCAGGGAGGGGCATTTGCCCCCCCCTGAGTTTGAGATTTATATAGATTTTATCTATAGAGTAGTAGTAAATGAGTGAAAAACGCGAAATTCTACTTACATCAAGGGGTTTTGCCCCCCTAAGCAAAATCTGAAATGACGCTCCTGCTTTCAATTATATGTTTATATCTCGAGTCTAAGAAGGTTTGTGAAAAATATAGCATAATAGATGAATGTAAGGGGCAGGTACATTAATGCAGCTGCATCAATAGAAGCATCATATGAATATTAAAGTTTTAATTTTTTATATTAATAATCAATTTTCTTAATTGAGTTTTCAAATATTAATCTAATAAATTACAACTTTTAACGTGTACGTTAAGTTTCCATTCGTACAGCAACATTAACATATGTTAATTACTTTGAACTGTTGTGCCATATTTTCCAAAAACCTTCATAGACCCGGAATATACGAGGGGAATATTGGAAATTTTTAATTATCGCCAGAAGTTATTGAGTGATTTTGATTGAATTTTGCGTATGTAAACATTATATCTTACACGTATAGTGTAATGAAAATTATTCATGTGATTTACTTTCTTTACAAGTGGCGCTAGTTATCAGTAAGGTGCCACATGGAGAAGTTAGATAGAAGTATGCAGCATGATTGAAAGTTTCTTCATTTGAAAGATTACAACGCCCGGCAAATTCATGATGAAATGAAGCTTGTGTATGGTGATGATTGTCCATCCCATAACACTGTCGGGAGGTGAAAGAGGAATTTCCAAATCGATTACATGTTCCTCACAGATGGACCAAGATTTAGATGTCCATCAATTACGGACGCTGCAGCCATAGTAAGGAAAATCGAAGTGCTCGTCTTGGAATGCCAATGAATAAATCATCCAGAACACTATGCAGCAAAGTGGACTCAGTCATAATGATAAATGTTTATGGACCATGTTCAATCTAATTTCTTAGTTGATACCATATATGCAGCTGTTGCTGTATCCTGCTCCTAATTCCTCGTAAATTCATATCTATTTTTATTTGTTTATCTATTTTTCGTCTGAAATAACATCGAAAATTATTTCAACTAAGGTGAGTTTAAAGGAGTGATCTTAACCAACCGATGGCAGCACGTTTTCTCTAACTTTTCAATGTATTTTGTAAGGAGCAAAATATTCACCAAATTCAGTCAAAATTAAGAGAGAGAATCCGATGCTTCGCGCAAAGAAATTGAATCGATAATCAGAAAATAACCAGTGCAATCGTTGTCTAGCTTTTGCCCGTCGTTGAGTTTCCTCCCATGGCTTTCACTCTTAATGGTCCCGGAGGTCATAAGTCAGAACCTAAAGACGAAGAAACCTTTGGCTCTGTCTGAATCGTGAAGGTAAACAACAAAACCAAATAAGACGAGAAGGTATTTGAATTTACTTCAAAGCGATACTCCATAATCGAAAAAATACTGTATCCATTATATTTTAGATAAAGAAAGCAATATATTTTCGCTATTATATTTGAGATGAGAGAAAAATAACAATCTTTCTCACTTCTGTTGATAATATGTAGTTGATTCCCTTTTGGCTATATCACATAATTACTTGGTTTGTTAGTTAATTTTAAAGCTGAGAATAATTTGGGAATTTTTTAAAAAAATCTGTTATTCAGTTTAGTTTGTTCGCTCTTCAAAAATGGAAAATGATTACTTCTAGACAAATAAATCGTAATAGGGTTAAACGAAAGTTTTTTTTTTTTTTAATCTGTTAGGATTACAGCATCCTGGGAGGATAATTGTTCATTCTGTGGGCGAACATCAATAGTCAAAATTCAAACATTTTTTAAAACAAAAATTAGTAAATAAACACGAACAAAATTGTACCTACTGTAGCTATACAATTACTAATCTTATTTTAAATGAAACAATTTTTGTTCGAATTGCAACTATGCAAGTGTTTTGATGCTCGCGTTTCAGATGAGTGTAAAGGCTCGACTATCGACAATAGATGGCACCTCGTTTCCTCTACTTTTCGTATGTATTTTGTAGGGATCAACACTATTCAAAGTAATTCAATAAAATTAAAGAAATCAATATTCAAACTCTTTGGATTCAAAGGCAGACCTAGGTTGAATTGATTCGGAGAATAATTCGAGCACTTTTTAATTATTTTATGTCTTTTCTTTGTTAAGAGCACTTAATTTTACTCTTCAGAAACATAGGCCTACTTCCAATAATGAAACGTTCTCAACAATGAAAGAGACAAAATGTTACAACATTGCAGGGATCCTGTGACTATTGTCTGTCGTGGCGATTCCCTATTGCTTAATTTCGTGGCTTTTTTCCCTAAGAAGAATGTCGTCATGGCTTTTCCTTTTTTTAAAAAATTGGTCTTGCTCAAAGAAACAAAACCAATCGCGAGCGAATGAAATAAGAATATACACTTTCTAATGCGAAATATTATTATTATTATTTGTAGTTGCAGTTTGAAGGTAAAAACTATTTCATTAACATAACTAAATTGTGAATATGTTGCATTGCATTCTCCTACTCGCTTGAGAAAATAACTAGCCTGCCTTAGAAGAATTAGGCCTGGTTTCCTCGTTTCCTCTTTTACGAGCAAAGCTCTTTCGTGGCTAAGCCGTTAGCATACGCGCCTTTGGCGTGGGAGACCCGGCTTTGATTCCCGGCGGGAGCTCATGTGGTTCGGATTCCACGTTAATCAGTAGGTCTCGTCTCATATAGCTTCGCTGCTGAAAGGGACGTTAAACTCAAAATCAACTCAATCAACTCTTTTACGAGTAATACTAACATCACAACATACTCAGCAGTTACTAGAATACATGGTAGAACAGTGGTGTCCAATTGTAATGAGCCTGAGGGCCATAACCGTTTTTACTAGTAAGGTGGAGGGCCGCAGATAATAATAATAATAATAATAATAATAATAATAATAATAATAATAATAATAATAATAATAATAATAATAATTATTATTATTATTATTATTATTATTATTATTATTATTATTATTATTATTATTATTATTATTACTATTATTATTATTATTATTATTATTATTATTACTATTATTATTATTATTATTATTATTATTATTATTATTATTATTATTATTATTATTATTATTATACAAAAGAAAAAATTAAAAATGTATTTGAAATATTACGTAGGCCTACCTATTCAATGTGACAAATGAGGGTGACTAGCAGCGTTTAAAAGACTGGGATATCTACATCCATTTCTGTTGTTGCGAGTCGAAGGAGATGTAAAAAAGAATCTACAAAGCTTGTGAAGCGATTCTTCACAATCTTGATGGTAGAAAATGCAATTTCACAGAAGTAAATACTACCAAACATTGACACTCTTTTCCGACCAAACTCACAAAAGTAAGGGACACGTGTTGCCATGGATGCCGCTTTCTATTGTACAGAAGCACTAAATGAATGCCTTATTTCGAAAGAAGAGTGGAAACATTAAAAGAATTAATAAATGAAAATAGTATCAGCAATAACAATCATAAATCGTGAGAGCTCTGTGGGCCGCAGAAAATAATTTGGCGGGCCGCATGCGTCCCGCGGTCCGCCGTTTGGACAGCACTGTGGTAGAAGATATGGTTGAAATATATAAAACAAATGTTTGGTTTTAATTGGCCAAAACTGGGAAATGTCAACAAATGCTTATCTCTGATTAATGAAACTGTTCTCCAGGATATTTAAAGGCCATTTTTGGAACGATCCTTTATTTTGTTTTCTTAACATATTTCTAATGGTCAATTCCCATTGGTAACTGAAAGTAGAAATACGTATATTGCCAGAAATTATGATTTTATCCGTGTATGGTACTATAATAATAACATTGAATTGTAAGACTACCTGCTGTATTTTTCCTTTCGCTGTTCTTAGCACGTTAATAAAGGTTATTATTATTATTATTATTATTATTATTATTATTATTATTATTATTATTATTATTAGTAGTAGTAGTAGTAGTAGTAGTAGTAGTAGTAGTAGTAGTAGTAGTAGTATTAACCCTTAAGTACTCACGCAGGGTGTCCACATACCCCCAAACAGGTAAGTTTTGTGTATCTAGCCATTAGCCCTGATGAAAAAATATCTTTAAAATGTCTCAAAACGAGTACAAAAAATCATATTGCAGCAAACACTTTTAAAAACATGTCTAGAGTTATGCTACATTATCTTAATTATTAAAAAAAAATTATTGCAAAAAACTAATATCAATTTGGGGGTCTATTGGAAACCCGCGGAGTACTGATGTCATAAAAAAGGGCGCGAGTACTTAAGGATTAAATAAAACCACATTTTCAAAATATAAAATTAAGTATGTTTCGAACGACACAAAATCCCTTCATTGGTACTCACATATGCCAAATTTCTGATAATGTATACACACGAAGTGGAGAACCTAGGGCAGTATTTCTCAACCGGTGTGTCGCGACACATTAGTATGTCGTGCAGCAGTCTTGGGAAGTAACGTAACGAAAGTAAAGCGTTACTTTTTAAGTAACGTTTTCTAGTAACGCGTTATATTTTTCCAAAGTAACTAACGGAAACGCGTTACAAATTTTTAAGTAATATACCTGGTTTGCGTTACTTTTTATGCGTTACATTTCGGATGAGTAACTACAATATATGTATATTTTTTCGGAAACAAATGTTTCTTTCCTGTAACCGAATTTCTCACAATGGAACAATGGAACATGAACTACCTACATTTGTCAGTGGCCGACAGTTAGTCACCGACACACAGAGAAACAGATTTTAGTCTCATTGTTTTTGAAAGATGAGAACAGCCTAAGGGAAATCACATGTGATGATTGCAAGTACCTGGAAAATTTTGTCGTAGATTTTGACGGCTCCAACTCAATACATTCAGTGAGTGAACTACGAGTGCAATGATGAGGATCATGGTGGACTGAATTTTGAAAGTAAAGTGTCTAAAGTGCCCCGGCGGGAAATATATATCAACAACTAGGGTGCCATAATTAAGAATATGCAGTAAGGGGTCAATATGAATAAACTGTGTTTTGATGAGCACGCGTACTTTATTACTAGAAAATAAGTTTGTTGATGGTATGTGATATTGGAGTTCTTTCAGATCAGTTTGCGTATCTTGGAGTCTCGTTTATTATAGAGTTTTGGTCAGTGATGAAAATTTTCCGGAAAATTTTGAAACGGAAAATTTTCCGATTCATAAAAACATACTCCACTTATTCCTACATCGTTGTTTAGCCGTGATGTGAGGTGAAAAATTTTCTTCTATATTTTTCCGGAAAATTTTCCGTTCTTAACATTATCAGTGATCAAGCAACAGTTCCTCAGTATTCATAAAATTGATTGAAATCATGTATAAAAATGTTAAAAAGTGAAAGACCGTTTAAAGAATCTGAAAATTTTCATGGCTCACACAATTTTCAGTACTATGTAGGAACAAGTGAAACAATGTTTCATAAATCGAAATATTTTGTGTCTTGTATGGAAAAATTGAAGAACTTTTTGAGTCGGAAAATTTTCTTTAGTTGGAAGCAAAAAGTAAAACAACTTTTTGTGAATCGGAAAGTTTTATTTCTCTATAGAAACAAATGTAAAGAATTTTCATGAATCGGAAAATTTTCATCACGATGTAGAAACAAGTGAAAACACTTTTCATAATCCGGACAGTTTTGGATATTATGTATAGTGATGTTAGGTAGAACATTTTCCACTATATTTAACTGCACATTGAGATATACAATTACTGTAGAGGAAAATTAGTCAGCAACAAATTATAATTTTCCAAGTAGATTTCGGGAACCAGAAAATTTTCTAATATTTCAAGTTGGGAAGTAAAAATTTACATTGTGAAACATTCTTGAAATTAAGGATCGTTAGATTTTCACTTCATGAAACTTTTTAAGACGATATTTATTACCAATAAATTCTACGGCTAAACAAGGATGTAGGAATAAGTGGAGTATGTTTTTATGAATCGGAAAACATTCATGACTTTTAATAAACTGAAATTTTAAATAATCGAATTGGATATTTGTATTCTACGAACTCATGTTCTCTACACTTTGCATACACACACACACACACACACAGAGAGAGAGAGAGAGAGAGAGAGAGAGAGAGAGAGAGAGAGAGGAGTTGAATTGAGTTGATTTTGGGTTTAACGTCCCTTTCAGCAGCGAGGCTATATAAGACGGGACCAACTAATTAACGTGAAGTCCGAACTACATGAGCTCCCGCTGGGAATCGAAGCCAGGTCTTCCATGCCAAAGGCGCCTATGCTAACCGCTTAGCAACGAAGGAGCTCACAGATGAAGAGAGAAAGAGAAACACTGTGTAAAAGTTTACTTCCCAACTTGAAATATTAGAAAATTTTCTGGTTCCTGAAAGCTAATTGGAAAATTATAATTTGTTGCTGACTAACTTTCCTCTACAGAAATTCAATTTTGTAGCTCAATGTGCAGTTAAATATAGTGGAAAATTTTCCACCTAATATCACTATACATAATATCCAAAATTGTCTGGCTTATGAAAAGTTTTTTCCACTTGTTTCTACATCGTGATGAAAATTTTCCGATCTATGAAAATTCCTTTTTCTTGTTTCTACAGAGCAATAAAACTTCCCGATTCACAAAAAGTTGTTTTACTTTTTGCTTCAAAATGATGAAAATTTTTCGACTCATAAAAAGTTCTTCAATTTTTCCATATAAGACAGAAAATATTTCGATTCATGAAAAATTGTTTCACTTGTTCCTACATAGTACTGAAAATTGTGTGAGCCATGAAAATTTTCATATTCTTTAAACGATCTTTCATTTTTTTACATTTCTGTACATGAATTCAACCAATTTTATGATTGCTGAGGAATTGTTACTTGATTACTGATATTTTTTTAGAACGGAAAATTTTCCGGAAAAATATAGCAGAAAAGTTTCCACCTCACATAACTAGTTTTGGTACAACCAGCTTTAAAAAGCGTGTATCGATTTCAGAGTTACTGGCAAGTTTTGATCACCCCCATTCTGAAGTAATGTGTTTTCATATAATTTAGTTGTAGTGCAATGCTTCTCTATATTCTGTATTTTTAATTTTACATAACAACATTATTATTATTATATAACTAGTTTGGCAGAATAATAATAAGCAGCCATATTTTCTAACGCAGTATGGCATTTTAGTCAATGTTACACTATACGAAAATGTTATATATAGCTGTCAAGTAAAAAATTGTTCTTGCATCTACATAAAGCGATTCAGAACATGCAATATTACGTTTATAAAGTTAGCGAAGCACATCAAGTTTCCAGTAAAGTAACTACCCGCAGGAAAGAATATATCAACGCTACTATTATTAAACTATAGTCCTAAACATTTACGATAGTTGGGGAAATCAGAATGTGCAATAATAATAATAATAATAATAATAATAATAATAATAATAATAATAATAATAATAATAATAATAATTATTATTATTATTATTATTATTATTATTATTATTATTATTATTATTATTATTATTATTATTATTATTATTATTATTATTATTATTATTATTATTATTATTATTGTGGTAGTAGTAGTGGTGGTTGAGAAAATTGAAGTAATAAGATTTTTTTTTACATATTCAAAGTAATGCGTTAGTAACGCGTTACTTTCGAAGTAGGGTAACAGTCACTTTTTGGAGCAAGTAACGCGTTAGTAACGCGTTACATTTTTACAAGTAAGTTACCCAACACTGTCGTGCAGACCCATAGAGTATGTCGCAAAATTTTGATAAGTTAATGAACCAATTAGTTAGAATCATTTTTGATAAGCCCATGCCAATCAACGCTTGCAACGGCAGCAACAATTTCCATTACTACATAGAGTCACTACTTGATATAGAAACTTATTGTTTTACACTATTATCAGTGGCGTACGCAAGGAGAGTTTTGGTGTTGTAACTCCCTTGTACTGTACAAGATATTTTGAAAAAAAAAAAGTGTTTACTCTATTATGATATAAGGTAACTGCAGGTATATACGCCAGGGTAGTTAAATATGCTAAGTGTTCAGTGCCGGGATGTTTCCGACGTAATCCGCTAAAATGTGCCTCCAATAAGTCCGATTTGACGAGTACTGCGGGAGACAGCGCTGAGATCGCCACGCCGTGCAGTGTTGTTTGCTTCGAGAAGGTTTCGTGAAAGGACGTTATTATTAAAATAGAAGTAAGAATCCTTTATTAGTACCGTGTTAACTCACAACATTGCCGGTTGTATACAGCAATGTACGCCTTATTTCGTGTCCGTCTAGGAACACTTTGTTTTGTAAGTGTAATTTCAGTATTTGTGATTCCATGGCTACTAAATCAATACCAATCATGGTGTAGCGGTATACGTCAGGGCTTGTGCAGGATTGACTGCAGAAGACAAAGATGTTTCCATTTGTCACACATGTTCTATGTAATATCGGTGTAGTTTTTAAATATATTTTTTAAGTCACAGTGCAGGGACACTGTTTCTTTGTCTTCTTATGGACTAAAACTTTTCAGTTTAGAACTTCATTTCAACTTTGGAGATTGTCGGTTTTACATTTTATCTTTTTATCTTCATCTTGCACTTTGGTTACTCTATGTTTTGATTTAGCTATTTATGTTGTGTAGTAATATTTGAGTTCGTATACCGGACGTAAGCAGTTGCAAGATTTATTACAGGATTCTATTACTATCCTAGACTTAGCGTAATTACCTGCACGTGTTGGTAAATGCGCCACTTTGTAACACTTTTTTTTTTTTTTTTTTTTTAGCTTGGGTACAAAATAGAAGTGAGTCGCATCCACCGCCCGCTGGAGTCACTCTTCTCGCTCGTTCTCTATAGAGAGCGAGCGAAAGGAGTGACTCCAGCGGGCGGTGGTCGCATCATTGCCACATTTTCTTCTACACGCGGAAAAGGCTACTCTGCAACGCACATGTCTTGTTCTTTGTGTTTCATGAAAATTAAGGCCATAAAAAATCCAAGACCCTTAACATGGCGTATTTACCTGCACCTATCTTACATAAAAAATCATCCGTGTCTTGAAATTATGAGATTGAGTGCTTGATCCCCCCCTGACGAACTGCGTGTGACATTTACTATTATTATTTATATTTTTTAAATTTAAAAAATCCAAGAAGCGTGTCTCTATGTCGTAGGCGTACAGTAAATTGTGTCATCAGTGAAAAAAGGTTGAGAACCACTGACCTAGGGCACCGCACAGCAATTATTAATACTTTCTTTTGGTGATAACTACTGTATAATTTCAAAACAGAACACATGATATCTAAGTAGACTATTGTATGATGTAAAACATAGAATATATATATATATATATATATATATATATATATATATATATATATATATATATATATATATATATATATATATATATATATATAGAGAGAGAGAGAGAGAGAGAGAGAGAGAGAGAGAGAGAGAGAGAGAGAATATATATATTTCATCACGGAAAACAAAGGAAAAACAAAATTACCGTTGGAAGATTAATACGGTTCGCTGACGACATAATGACGTTAGTTTTAGGTATATAAAAAATCAATAAATAAATAACGGAATATTAAGCTGGCTACAATATTTCTGTTACCTGAAACTGAACTTGAGCATTTTTTTTAAGTTGTTACACAAACTAGCAAACAGTAACATAACATTTTTATTTCTTGACTTTCCTTTCTCAAGTAGTTATTTCTTTCCAAGTACTATTTAAAGAAGTCATTCAACTTTCATGTTGTAAAATAAAAAGAATTAAAAAAAAATATTTAGGAATTAGCAAAACCCCTCCCTGCTCCCTCCGTTAAGTGATTGATGTTATTGGGACTACTGAAAATATTCGAAGTCACCGATTATATAGTTTATTAACCTGTCGGAATGTTAATACATTTGTGGTTTGCGCAGCGTGTAACAAGTTTTACAAGAAAGGAAAAAAAAAGTTATACCAGGTGTCGAAGAATGTCTAGGATATATATATATATATATATATATATATATATATATATATATATATATATATATATATATATATATATATATATATATATATATATATATATATATATATATATAATATATACGTAATCGGGACCTTAACTAAGGAAATACTTTATTCTGCAGTTAGTTGGTACTAGTAAGGTCTTATAATGAAAACATGTTTTTTCCCGTAAGTAAAATGAAATGAAATGAAAAGACATAAGACTTTTATGTCTTTAGAGGTAAAAGATCATAATATACGGAAAAGTAGGATGATGAGAATTTGCTGACATGTTAAAGTGGGACAATAGACGTATATTAATGCTCCAAGAAAACATACAAAGATGGTGTTATGTCCAGCACAAACTGTGGACTCAAGAAAATAATCTTATTAGAACCCGAACAACTTATTTTTTTTCCAAAAGTTAACTCTCTACCATTGAACCCCAATAATCCTTTATATAGATTTTTACTCTGTTTGTTCGTGTGTCTGAGAAACTCAATACCTCAAGAACTAGTTGATGGACTACCATTAATTGTGCCAGCGGGCACGGTGGCTCAGTGGTAGAGCGTTCAGCTCTAGTGTGTGGGGTTCCTGTTCGATCCCAGCTCGCGCTAAGCGGACTTTGTGATACGGAAAAAGACCGTATTCATGGGTTTTCTCGGAATCCTCCCACTTTCTTCATTCCACCATTTTATTAATTTTTCATCATCACCGTCTCCTTTAGTCCAGCCGGCACAACAATCGTGGGTAGAGATGCAAGGGCTCGGAAAAAAACGGCTTTTTTGGGAAAAGCTCGGTTTTTTCTGCTTCGCTTTCTTCCTTCGGAAATTTTGAGCTTTTTTGGAAAAATTTGCTTTAAACTGATAAAGCAGACTTTGTTTCGCTTCTCTACAACAAAAACTCATTTAATTAGTGGTTGATGGATATAATAATATGAAACCTAGAAGATTTTTTAAAATTCTTAACATATTTACATTATGAATTCCAAAGGATTAACCAATATATGTAATAATATTTTAGCCTTTTATGTACAATAAGTACTTAAAAAATGATACACAAATAACTAGCAAAATTGTATGTAGTATTTTTACTTCAAAATATCACACACTCTTTTTGAAGCAAAATAAAGAAAAACTTGAGAGAAATCTGCACATTAAGAGCTTCGTTTCGGGTGGTTCTGAACATTCTTGAAATTTTTCAGTTAAGTTTTAACTTTCATATACATTGTATGAATATTTCGAACAAATTTTTCACTGATTGATCACATACGTAATAATCTGTTACCACCTATCAGGTGCTTCGGATCTGCAAAATCAGTAAAGCTCCAAATTCTGTAATGCACTGACTGTTCCTTAAGGTTGTTCAGAATCGGGAAAGTATCGCATTTTCTGTTCATGGATCATATACGTAATAGATGGTATGGTTTCCTAGACTGTAGAATATATAACCACCATCACGGTTTACCCAGTCCTGAAGGTTGCTGAATTGTTAACAAGAAAATTCAACATATCGTTACGAAACTTTATATATATATATATATATATATATATATATATATATATATATATATATATATATATATATATATATATATATATATATATATATATATATATATATATATATATATATATATATATATATATATATATATATATATATAAATCATGGAATACATTTAAAAAGAGTGGAAGAATCAATCACTGTTCCAATTCACAAGAAAGACGACAAAATTGATTGTAATAATTATCGAGGCATTTCTCTTAACATTCTATTCATAAGATTGACCCCATATACAGATGAAATTATGTGAGATAATCAGTGTGGATTTAGTCGAAATCGACCAGATATTTACCATTCGACAAATACTGGAAAAGAAATGGGAATATATTACCCAGTACATCAACTGTTTATTGATTTTAGAAAGACTTACAACTCGGTTAGGGGGAAACATTGTACAACATTCTTACAGAATTTGTAATACCGAAAAATCTAGATTTATTAAGTGTTTACATGAACCCCAGAGTAAAGTCCGAGTAGAAAAATGCGAGCTTCCACGTCGAGATTGGCCTGAAACAAGGATATGCGTTATCGCCGTTATTATTTAGCTTTGTTCCGGAGTACGCTATAAGAAAAATCAAAGATAGGAACCAGGGCCTAGAATTGAATGGTATTTACAAGGTTATGGAGTATGCTGATTATGTAAATCTGACAGAACAATCGAAAGAAATGCAGAGGCCTTAATAAACGCTTGCAGGGACAAGAGTAAATGCAGAGAAATCTAAATACAAGGAAGTTCACAAGGATCGTAATGCGGCAAATTATGAATGAGTTAAAATATCAATTAATACTTTCGACACAGTGGATACTTTCAAATATCTTGGATCAGTATTACCAGACCAAAATCATACCCACAAAGAAATTAAATGTCGACTGAAATAAGGAAATTCTTGTTATTATTCAGTTCAAAATATTTTGTCGTCGCGAATTCTGTCGAGGAATTTAAAGCTTAAAACATATAAAATGATAATCATGTCTGCTATGTTTTATGGTTGTGAAACATAGTCGCTTACGCTGAGGGAAGAACGCAGACTGAAATTATTTGAGAATAAAATTCTGAGACGAATATTTGGACCCAAGAGGAACGGAAGTGGGGAATGGAGGAAACTTCATAAGGAGGAACTATATAATTTATACGGTTTACCAAACATCGTTAGAGTCATCAAGTCTAAGAGGCTCAGGTAGGCAGGTCATGTAGCCAGAATGGAAGAAAGTAGGAACGCTTTCAAAGTTTTAAATGGAAATCCAATCGGGAAACGTCCATTAGGAAAACCTAGGTCCAGATGGGAGAACAATATTAAGATGGATCTAGCAGAAATAGAAATACAGAGTAGAAACTGGATTGAATTGGATAAGGACATATGTCAATGGAGAGCTTTTGTGGCCATAGAGAAAGAGAGAGAGAATACATTTGAGTTAAGCACAACTGCACAACAAACATGAGTGAGTGGTTAGCTTTCGCGCTTCTATCGTGAAGTCCGGGATTCAACCACGCATTCGACCACTTTGACAAAAGTTTTTCGTAATTCCATCTGTGATTGTAGAGATAGTGCGTGTACTGTGAGTCCTGGCCGACTTCCTTTCTAATCGTTTTTAAATCTTTGTTATTACTAATTACTAGCAGTGATGGATTTGTGAAGAAGATTTGGGTGGGGATGTCTTTCGCTTTGAAACCTCTACCCCGAAATTATGGAATTTCTAAAACAAACTAAATATTAGTTTTGCCTTTGCTCATAAGCTTCAAGCTGTCCTCAAAACATTAGGAATTTTTAGAAAAACTAAGCATTAATAAGAAAAGCCCTTCCCAAAATACTTTTCTAAATCCGTCACTGGTTATCAGTATAAAATGGTCTTCAAGGTTGTATCTGAAAGATTATAGGTGAATATACAAACGGAACGAAATATTTGTTATGCCTGTACTCATAAACTTAAGCATCTCTTAAATAAAAGTTAGGAATTTTTAGAAAAAAAAAACAAACAAACATTATTCAGAAAAAACCCTCCCAAATATTTTTCTAAATCCGATACTGATTATTTCTATCAAATGATATTCAAGGTTGTGTCCGGAAGATTATTGTTAAATCATTGCACAGCTACAGTATAACGGAAATGTGGAAGTAAGCTCTGACAGATATATTGAGAAACGTACGCTCTGATGGATACATTGGAAAACATAAGTTTAATTATGTGCTAGAAGCTAGAGTACTAAGCTCTAAGAAGTGAAACACGGATGACTAAAAAGAAATGATCTAGAAGAAAAAAATGTCGATAATTCAGAAGTTAAAATAAAGTTAAATAACTTCTAAAATTCCCCTCAAATACTACGTACTTTATGTTTACTTATTTGATAAACCATGTGCTCCATCCATCATGATGATGAATTCCAGAGCTAAATATGGCATTTAGTCATGGAATCTTATTTAACTTTAGAGTATACTATAAGAAAGCTATTTAAAGAGAAAAATCATGAAAATGAAAAAAAAAGCCAACATTTCCAAAATTCTCGTTTTTTCCCCAAAAAAAGCTGGCATTTTATGTGCAAAAAACCATTGATTCAAAAACGCCGGCTTTTTTGCATCTTTAATCGTGGGACATAAAACAGAAAGATTTCATTTTCATTTCATTGCATTCCCATTGGAGTAATTACGGATATATCCTTGCGTAATAGATTATCCGAAGTGCTGCTAAGATTAGCGGGTTAGTATAATGCACAGGAGACATGAAGTTGCGTAAAAAGTATTGAGCTTTTGGAGATCGAAAGTGAGAACACATTTATTGTGATTTCAAAATAACGTTATGAAATCGCACATGCGTCATTTTGTTCGATGACCTGCATCTTTTTTCTGGAGGGGAGGGGATCTATATCATAATCTCATCGCTATAGAACTTCTGTGGTTTCTGTTTTTTTTTTTAAGTGACATCTGGTTTTTACCACATACCTTTTTAAAACTAACTTAACACCATACTGTTAGTCGTGCAGAGACAAAAACATATGATAGTCTGACGACACCAAACCTGTGTTATACGATGGATGTATTAAAACTTCCCAATCAAGTTCTCTCAATTTCTAACGGGTCGTTAAAGGTGTATTCTGTCTGACGTTGGTGTCAACATATTATACGACACCATTTCTATTGGCCAGTTCGATGTTCTCGTGCTAATTGTTGATAGTTCTGCCCGGTGATAGCAGCTCGTGATGAACGATGCCCTTCCAATCCACTTCCCTGTTTTAATACTGATTACCATAAACAAAAATAGTGGTAGACCCTAATTGTTAGCAGAAAGTTTTTTTTTTAAAACGGATACAATCTTACAAGGATATGTTTTATTCCACCCGTATTTTTGTAGAAAAATCGGAAATTATAGAAATAAGCTACCACTTCCGGTTTCAATTCTGATTCCTTAAGAGCAAAATCAATAATAGGTAACGAGAAATTGTTTTCCTCGCATGGATTCAATATCTCAGAAACAAGTTTCATTTCCGATCTTATCCCTCTCTTGTAACCGGAAGTGACAGATCTACCACTTCCGGTTTCTGTATTGAAATCTCAATAGTTTGGAAGTCTACGGTAACTGCAGAATGTGTGAAACGAAACTCCGTTGTTATTACTTGAATATCCTTTAGCTGTTGGTTCAAAGTTTTACGAGCATTTTTAACCAGCAAACTGAATTCTTTCCGGAAACGCATACTTCTGTAACGAAGAAACTAATTCTGAAGTTCTAGTTTCAATTGAACCACATTCTGACTTTTTCTTAGTGTGAATAATTGGAATCATAAAATTAAAATAAATAGCGGTTATTATGATAAGTGTGGATGGGATCAAACTCGCGTATCATAGTTCAATCTATAAATCTCAGTCATTTCGAATTGAATTCTCTGTGGCGTTACTTTTGCTCCCTTTCCCAATGAATTACGCGAATAGGAGAAGGAGCACACACGAAAAATCTGGTTTTGAGGAAAAGCAGAGAAGTCCAAGAAACAAGAATACCAAGAACATTCTCGTGGGTTTTTATAAGCATATTCCTGAATGTTTACTTATTACAGTGTGTACGCGTACCCTACCAATACTTGCTTTATTTCAGTCTTCTACTACATCTCCGTTCGTTTGCTCTACGTGTTATCTCTTTCCTTTCTCCGGTTCATAAAAAGCATGCTCCTACGTCATTTACCGGTCAGTTGGGAATGATTATTTTAATCTATTGAGAAAAGAACACAATAAATAATAATAATGAAACAATAAATATTATTATTATTATTATTATTATTATTATTATTATTATTATTATTATTATTATTATTATTATTATTATTATTATTATTATTATTATTATTATTATTATTATTGTTAACTGTACTAGAAAATTTATGAGGAAGTTTCAGATGAATGGACATAATTCGGACATAACTGATTGGACTTTGACGTCCTTTTTAGTGCTGATGCAATTGTAGAAAGATAATTTAAGGTTGTAGGGTAGTTAGGTATCTCAGACGTAAGTGACGACAATATAGACTTAAGACTAGAGATATTGGTAAGAAGCTAATATATCAACTAGTTGATTGCTAATCTATCTAAAGTAGTGTACAATACACACAGTATATAGGACAATATAAGACTAATGGTACATATCAATTATAGACAAGATACCCAGCTTCAATCGTATTTTATATAAATTCACTAAGAATAGATCAAATCACCTTTATATGAGTATTATTTATCATACACTCTCTCTAATTCGCCACAAAAGTCCTGTATAATTATTATTTTATTTCCATAAAGTTCACTCAATTCACCGTAAGTATTTCTTTACAACATAACAACCTACTATGACTAATTAGGATGGTTTATCTGATATATGTGTGTGCACAATTTAGATGGCATATCTCCAACCTTCAATACCTGTATGAGACTGGACCTACTGTTTAAAGTGGAGACGAACCCATGCTCGTGTTTCTATCCGGATAAAGCATCCAAACCAAGGATCGAACCCAGAACCACGTTCAGACACAATCTGAAATCTCCAATGTTCATCTAAGCCTGAAATATTTCAGCAGTCATTTTCAACTGAATGTCGTAGTTTGCTGCTCGTATTCTCACTAAAGTACACAAAGAAAACAAGGAGAAGGCAGCAAACTTATCGTTGAAAGAAGACAGTGGCACACGTAACAGGCATACAAGACGCGATCGACGGTTTTACAGTGTTATATTACTCACGGATTCATAGATAATCACTTGTTTTATTCCATTCCACCTATCTGACCAACTAATATGTGGTCGCAGGACTGCAGAAATGATGTTTTGTATGGAAGCTTTCGCTGTTAATTGTGCCATAATCCGACATCTTTCATGAGGTCTGGCCACCCAACACCTTGTCATTTGCTGCTGGTTTCACAGTCCTTTCCCCAACTTCAGAAGACACTAACCATAGCAGTTCGTGAACATCACAATCTGGCCCCTATCAAACTCTGATGGATCGCCGGCCTTCCTCATTCTACTCATAAGCATCACATTGACTAGTCGAGTGAAATTTCTGGCCCCCTGGCGTTGTTTTTAATGTCCAAAGACTTTTATGTCAAGGTGACCAGACGTCCCGTTTTAGCCGGAAGTCCCTTATTTTCAACCGTTGTCCCGTTTTTTTCTCAAACGGGACGCCTAAATGTCCAGTTTTTAAGCAAAAATGACCCAGGTGTCCCGTAATTATTATTCAAAATATAAATGGTCAATGCTAATTCTACATTCCTCCGTACCAACACTCATTGGGAAGGTTCAGCCGTGCCTAGAACTTCTGAATATTCAAATGAGAATTGAGTGTTCTGTGGTTCTAGTGGGAATTCAGTGGGAATTCTGACTGTTGAAGTAGTTAAAAGTATTTTTGGGTAGTACTTAAGTTAGAAATACTGTGTTATCATTCTTACTCGTGTATTTTGTAAATTGAAAACACTGCTGAGTCCGAAAATTCAATGTGGAAGTCACCCCCCCCCCCGTCGCCGATTTGTATGCGTCCCGTTTTTGAAAGTAAAAGTTCTGGTCACCTTGTTTTATGCCAGCCGAACGACTTCGTTAAAAAAGAAGTATCCCTAAGTGGTCATAATGTTTTGGGTAGTCAGTGTATATATATATATATATATATATATATATATATATATATATATATATATATATATATATATATATATATATATATATATATATATATATATATATATAGTTAACATCTTTGAAATTCAACAGTTCTTCTCGATGACAAAATAAGCATAACAAGATAACCGGTACGCGCCTACATAGAACCATTTAGTATACAAATTACGCTTAGTTCCAATTTTGCTTTGTTTTACCGCCTTAGTATGCAATTTTCCCGCTGTTTTGGGCTGTTTAAAAAAAAATCAAAAGATTGATTGTATGCTTTAAGAAAAGCAGATAAATCTTTTGCGAACATTTACAGCGTAGGTAGACACTATAATGACTGGCAACAATGTGTTAATATCAAAGCTAAGCGTAGAAGGAACAGTTGGTAGGCGCTGATATCATGGTGCGAGGGATTAAAGCGTAAGAGCATTGGGTAATATGAAATTAGGCGAGGATTGATTTTTTTTCTTTATATATTTGTAGTTCATTCAATCCACCATTACCGGATTGTGCAAGCTTTCGGAACCAACAGAATTGTGTGGAGAAGAAAAGAAAGAAAGAGAGAGAGAGAGAGAATTGTGCTAAACCACACCTTGTTTCGCGCCATTCACGGTTGCTGTGTAGTGTTTCATTCGGTTCTTGAGATAATCATAGCTGTTCGACATGAAATATAATAACCGGAGGCCATTTTTGAGCTGCTTTAAGCAGATGAAAGTTTCGTTTTCCTCGCTCTTCTACCCAAGTGCAGTGCACTTTTAGTAATTTATACGCAGTACTTTTACATAGCCAAGATTGAATGAATACACATATTGTCTATTGGAAATGTGAGAAGGCGTGTTGAATTGTTATTGTATTGCATTTCTTTTGTGAAAAAGACATTATTTTACTGAAGATGCCAAATCATCTTAATTCAGATCTCATAAGTTAGCTTTTGATTCACCTCCTGTTAATCTCGGTGCTGAAAAGTGTAGTTAAAAGTGCTAACAAAACCGTAGACAAATCTCATTTTACACTGTATTTTTTTTAATCAAAAAGGAACTTGTTTTTGCACTTGAAATAAATCGGATATTTTTTTGTAGTAGACTATTAATTTGTTACAGTGTTCCTAACCAAGAACAAGTAATTTTGGACACGATTTTAAAGAGGAAGAAATTATTTTCTGTTCATTGAGTCCTAAATGTTCAAATCATTATATACTGTAACTGAGGTAAAATAATTATTGCGAATTTATTGTCTTTTAAATCGTTTCCGCTAAACTAAGGGTAGGGACATGCCGAAGATACCTCGTGATCGAGGTCGAGATTTAAGTCGCGGTCGCTACCTCGATGTTTAGGTCGCGATGGATGAAGGGCGCACATAGTGAGGAGGTCGCACCCTTGCTGTTGAGTTCTCAGTTTAAGGAGAAACATTGCTGTGACGCATGTGAAATTATTCCGCCAGTGCATAAAAATTACTGCGAAACTCCATTTTGAAATTGAAAGGACCAGTTTATAAATAGAGACGAGGTCTGAGAAATACCAAAGTCTCGTCTCTTCTTTCGCAAAAATATTTGAGTCTCATCTCTTGTCATTTCTATCAATATTCTAAATCAAAGACTTTTACCTTTTATTCAATTTTCTGTGAAGAAAATGTCCTCTTTCAGCACTCAGGCGAGAAATCGTTTCCCAGTAAAATTTAATAAGTAAATAAATAAATCAGGTATGTCTTCAGGTTTCGAAGTGGAAGGGGTATTAACTGCAGCAAATGAAGTTTCGGCACTGCAATTGGGGTCGCGGTGGCTCAGTGGTAAAGCGTTCACCTCTGGTGCTTGGGGTCCCGGGTTCAAACCCTGCTCGCGCCAAGTGAACTTTGTAGTGGACAAACACCGCGTGTGTCGGTTTTCTCGTGGTTCTCCCGTTTCCTCCCACTTTCTTCATTCAACCATTTCATTCATCTCTCATCATCACCGTCCCTTTTAGTCTAACCGGCATAACCGTGGGACGTAAAACAAAGATTTCATTTCATTTTCGGCACTGCAATTCCATTATCTGACGTTTCCTCCCTATGGATACGGGCCTGTCTTTACAGGTATTTCTTTACCTTATATTAATAACGAATTTAGAAGAAACCCTTTTTATTAATCTCGGAATTGAGGGGGGGCGTGGAGTTTTTAAGCATAGATATGATTAACAGTAGCTTCTTTTTTCCTTTAAAAATTCTACAATTTACGTACTTCAGCCCGAAAGCCCTCTACCTGTGACCGCCACTGCCTTATATAATACTAGGCTACAGTATAATTCTCAAATAAATAACTTATCTGACATTCCCATTTCAGTTGCTATTTTCTTCCATTCTGTATTTAAAACGTGCCTATTATAATGTTGTTTCCGTTTCTTATTCCATATTGCTGGAAAATTCCTCATTAGTTCTATTAATATGTCTTTCATAATCAACTATAATAGTGCAGGAAAACCTCTCGAGCATAGACACACACAATCCTCTGCAGACGAAATTCTAAACAAATGAAGACTTTATTCCGTGTAACGTTTCAAGGAGAACCAATGAGAACACGAGCCACAGCGATGCTTCCGCTGAACATCGATGTAAAAACAAACTCGGTTGTTCATCATCGCGACCACTAATTCACCCTCGTGGTCGACCGCTAGGTCGCGATGTAGTGTACATCTTCGGCATGCGCTTACTCATTTGAATACATGGGTTTGTGCCAGTATCGAGGGTCCGACCGCGACTTAAACCTCGACCTCGATCGTGAGGTATCTTCGGCATGTCCCTACCCTAACTCCTTAAAATAATAATCATTTGAAGACAATCATTGGTGGACACAGGGAGCGTGGTGGAAGCGATCGTTCCTTCCAAAAGGCTATCCTTTTATAAGCCTAATAGCTGAAATACCTGCTCTTCGCACGAGGAGAAGTGTGTGTGGGAAATACAGGATGTATCAAAAAGGACTTTACAACTTTGAAAACTCATATTGATTTATTTATTTATCTTACAGACATGGTTTTGGTGTCATTTTGTACCAAAATACATCAAGTTTTGACTCACCTCACGTAGTATACTACTTCAGAAACAAGCCACCGCAAGCGCTAGCAGCAGTTACAGCAAAGATGGCTGCTTTTACTGGTCCCGAGCATGCTAGTTGTGTGTTTTGGTTTGAAGAATCCAAGTCTGTGACAACTGTGCAACGTAATTTTCGTACAAAGTATAGTAAAGATCCTCCCAGTAGGCCTACTATTTATCAGTGACATAAGTGTTTTATTGAAACTGGATGTTCGGTAAGACACAACAAATCTTGAGTTCGTCTCCGTACATCTGAAGACGTTGTAGAGCAAGTGAGACTTCAGATGGGATGTGGGTGCAGCACGTAAAACCAGCCCGTAAAGTGAACACATAAAATGAAATGTAATGTATTGTATATGATTAACTACAACACATAAATGAAATGTAATGTATTGAATATGACTACTCACCTTCACAGCAGCCTTCACAGCAGGTGCTGAAAGTGTCCTCCGCCCACTTCAACACACATGTGAGCACGATTGAGGAGATTCATATATACCCTTGTCAGTTCTTGTGTTGTAATGCTATTGGTGACATCCTGGATCCTGGTTTGAGTTCTTCAATTGTGTGTGGATTTGTTTCGTATACTCTTCCCTTTAACGATCCCCATAAGTAAAAGTCACACGTGGACAAGTCTGGTGACCCTTCAACAATGGCAACACGCTCGGGTATCGAATACGGCATTATCACACACTGACACTCACCCGGCTTAACACAACGAGGCCTTTTTCTCAACTGGTTTCGACAAGTTTCACTGGCTGCGGCTGCACGTGACTGCTGCAGGTCACGTAAGTCGACCCGACCTCGACACGCCATCGCTTGGTAGGAAGGTAGATTATTTAAGTGTTGCCAAAAACACAATATACCAGAATATTACGACGGGCCGGTTTTACGTGCCGCACCCTGTATATGCCGCAGCGCCAATGGAAGCCATGTTGAACATCTTTAAGTATAGGTTAAAAAGCTTGACGTATTTTGCTACAAAATGATACAAAAATCATGTCTGTAAACTAAATAAATAGATCAATATGAGTTTTCAAAGTTGTAAATCCTTTGATATACCCTATATACTCTATATTTGATACCCTATAGTTGATATACCCTATATTTGATACCCCTTCCCCCTTAGGATTCGCATTTCAATGAAACTATAATGATAATAATCCATAAAATACTTTTAGCAATACATTTTTAACGCCCTCCCCCTATAGAGTATGCCTACTGACTTTAATCGAAGTAACATGATAAAAACTCATCAATTACAAATCAATCATATGTGTTAAATGTTTCATTTTGCCAGAAGGTTATTCAATTTGCCAATGCTACTTTAGCAAAAAATAATAATAATAATAAAATAAAAAAGCGTCTTTATAGCTCGAAGAAATCTAATATCTAAACTTTACCTACATCCCTATAACAGTGCCATTTAAACAAATCAGCAATTTGTTTAGAAAGAAGTTGTTTCTGTTAAAAATAAACTTTACTTAGCTTCATGTAATTGCTTAATAATAATAATCTGAAATTTTGTATATTATGATGAAGTTGTGACTGACTAGATGAAATATTCAGTCAAAATAAATGAAGTTTCATACTGGAGTACTTATCATTAACGGGAGACGAGGGGGCGCGGTGGCTCAGTGATAGAGCGTTCACCTTCGGTGCTTGGGGTCCCTGGTTCGATCCCAGCTCGCGCTCGTGACAAACATCGTGCTCGTGGGTTTTCTCGGGGTTCTCCCGTTTCCTCCCACTTTCTTCATTCAACCATTTCATTCATCTCTCATCATCACCGTCTCCTTTAGCCTAACCGGCATAATCGTGGGACGTAAAACAAAGATTTCATTTCATTTCATTTAACGGGAGACGCTTACTGTACCACAGAGATGACGAAACCAAGAATTTCGGTAGTCAAAAGGCACTCAATGAGATCACTTTTAGCTAGTAGGCTTAATATTGGACTACGGAAAAAGGTAATCAAATACTTTATATGGAGTATAAGACTGTATAGTTCGGGGACTAGGATATTACTAAAGTTAGGGAAGAGAGATTTGGAGAGCTTCGAAACGTGGTGTTGGAGGAAGGTGGAGAAGATAACATGAACGGAGAGTAACAAACGAAGATGTTTTAAAACGGTTACGAGAGAAGAGGACATCTTCTTAGGATGGCCAATTGGGTTGGAGACATCTTGCGAAGAAATTGTCTTCTTTAGAGGGGAAATGAAAGGAAATCAGGGATAGGAAGAAGAAGATCATAACTGATCAATAATGTGAAAAATAGAAGAAAATATTAGTAGTTAAAAGAGGAAGTTACGGGTTGAGAAATATGGAAAATACATTTCCAGATCCGAATCTAAAACCGAAAATAATAATTCGCCCCAGAACCTGCAAACAGGCAGAATACTAGCTGTATAAACTTTACGTCGTTCATGAACGTGGAAAGATGGGTACGGTATATTTTTTAACATTTTTGTTTTGGGGGGGCACATACATCTTTAGTTACGCTACTGATAATATGTCTCATCCCTCATAACCTTGATATTAGATTCCGACTTAAAGCAAAAAAAAAAAAAAAAAATCACAAAATGAAAACACGTTATCTGTGTTACGCAAAATTTCTAAGAGCCTGGAAGAGCAAAGCAATAGAAAAGACATTTGAATTTGATCTCCATTTAATGTATTAAATTGTCCAGAAAAGAAACAGAAAACAACCAATTGACAAGCGAAAACATATTAATAATGATTACCAGAGCAAGAAAAATGCGTGCGTAAAAGCTGCGTGCTAAAAGAATCACGGAAAATAAAGTCCTTGAAAAAAACTTCTTGGAAATCACTTGAAATTGAAATTATTATTATGTTGTCTTCTTACTGTACTTCCTGAATCTTTTTCTTTCTCTTTAAAACAAGAAAACAAAAACAGTTGAAATTAATCGTGATAATTACGTTGTTAGCAAGAAGTGTCATGTTACATTCTCGTTCTTTTGTCTTATTGAGAGCAACATTTCTTGGAAATTGAATTTTATGATTTGATAGAACGTGAGCGCCTCTAGCGGATGAATGTCAGCATATAAACTGTTTTGTTTTGGGGAAATCTAGTCTAGCGAGAGATCGTGATGTGATGACATATGGAATAATAATAATATCACGATCAATTTTCTCGAGTTATACGCAAATGGAAGTATTTTCAAAAACTAACCTATCTTTCAGCCAGCGAGTTATGGCGCGTGTTGTTTTTCTTTTTTTTCTTTTTTTTAAATCTGGATTTAATTAGTTGTGATCATAAGATGTCGTCCCAGGATTCTGGAACAGGTAGTACACATATAGCTTCCGATTCAAGGCTTAACCATGATTCAGATTAACAGTAATTTTATTAAAGTCCGGATATTAGGCAAAATATCTATTCCTTAAAATTATAACATTTTTTTAAAAAAAATCTTTAAAAATATACTTTCTTTAAAAGCAAATAAGTAACAAATACAACTAATCGTACTACCAAATAAGAACTAATTATGTTTTGAAGAAAATTACTTATATTTTTATTATTATTATTATTATTATTATTATTATTATTATTATTATTATTATTATTATTATTATTAT
This sequence comes from Thermobia domestica, assembly GCF_964235325.1. Lineage (NCBI taxonomy): Eukaryota > Metazoa > Arthropoda > Insecta > Zygentoma > Lepismatidae > Thermobia > Thermobia domestica. The sequence goes on along the minus strand of NC_137460.1, from coordinate 55,701,156 downwards.
TATTATTATTATTATTATTATTATAAATACATTAAAAATACTAGAAAATGTATACACCAGTAAATACTGTTTACGAAACAGTTTTAATATAACAAACCATACCAAACAAACAAACAGGCTTTGACTTCCAAATACAGCCCCCGTGCGAAGCATGGCTATATTCAATTATTATTAAATAAATGGAAATTTTATTAGATTCAACTGATAAATGGTACCTCTGAATTGGAAACGTGAAATTTTAAAAAGATTGTCAGATTCTTTAAGTACATAAATTCGACCTACTATCTAATCTAATCTAATATAAATAAAATAAAGAGTTTGCTTGTGTTTGTCTGTCTGTCTGTCTGTGTGCGGCCTTGGGACCAGACGAGTGGACCGAGAGTTACCAAATCTTGGTCAGAGGTACCTTGGCCCAGGCCCCAGATAAAGACGAAGCCCTTTTTTCAAATCACGAACCAGGGGGTTCTCAGGGGGCGTATTTACTGGAACCGGCTTGGGAACCAGACAAATAGACCGAGAGTTACCAAATTTTAGTTACGAATACCTTGATCCAGGCTCCAGACCAGAGTTAAATGTTTTTGTCAAAATTCGAACCAGCGGGGTTTCACGGGGGCATTTACGGGACATGTAAAAGTAGTAGAAAATGACCGATATTAGTGTCGAATTCATAGTTTTCGCTGTCACTGAAATCAATGGTGAAACTCCAACGCATAAACTTCCAAATTCACGCTATTCGGCTCCGGGTCGGGAGTCACCGGGGGGGGGGGGGGAGGAGAGATACCGAGACATTTAAAAGTAATCCAAAATGACCGATATTAGTGTCAAATCCATAGTTTTCGCGGTCGCTGAAATCAATGGTGACACTCCAATTAGCGATGACTTGCAAATTTAGTTACAATTGTATGCGGGCCGGGAGTCAGCGGAAGGGGGGGATACCGAGACATGTAAAAAATAGCTCATAATGATCGATATTAGTGTCAAATCCATAGTTTTCACGGTCTCTGAGATCAATGGTGATACTCCCACAGGCTTTGACTTCCAAATACAGCCCCCGTGCGAAGCATGGGTATATTCAATTAGTATTAAATAAATGAAAATTTTATGAGATTCAACTGATAAATTTTAAGCAACAACCATAAGCTAAAATGTAATTCTAAGGCTGCTGTTCTTAGCTTATCATTGTTTTAAATAGATAGAGAGCTTGACTTTTTTTTTTTTTTTTTTTTTTTTTTTTACAGCGTTGACAAGGAATTATTTCTGCTTAATTGACTTTTATTACATTATGTTTTATGTTAATACACAAACACCACATGCTTCAGCACAAGCACCACCAAGCAGCCGATATATGCCGTCTCTGATACGGGAGGATACAAAAAAAAAAAAAAAAAAAAGAACGATAAAGACACAAAGAGTCACCAGAAAGACCCGTTCAACCTCTACAAGCTCTGCCTCCAAACCTAGATATAAACAAGACACAGCGAATAAAGACACCACTCACCAAGTGATCATATCCTCCCTATTTCCAAGCTGCTCTGGGTTGAGAGAGACTCCCTAACCTTATCTCTGCGCTGTTCCGGGCAGGAGATCCAACTTCTTTAAAAAAAATCATTAACAACTTACTTATTTTGTAATTCAATATATGTACTGTACCGGTATAAAACTTTTATAATAGAAAAGGGGAAGGGAAAAACTCATGTACCGCTTCTCTACCGTGCATTACAATATATACTGTACGATTGAATACAATTTATCAATTGACAACTTAAAGAAATACTTTAATCATCTGCAATCACAATCAACGATACCTTGTGAGGAACTTCCAAAATTAATTACAAATATTTAATAACTAGTTTAAAATACACGTTCGTTCCACTAGAAGAAAAAAAGTTAATGCAAAATCTTTGAAAATAAATATATTAAATATATAACGACAAGCAATGTCTTCTGCATTGCTCTTACTGATTTCTTGGCCATGTGATATGCCCGTTCTTCAGACAGGAACAATAAAGTTAATGTAAAAGAATTCAAAGATCTGAAAGGTATGCAAGCAGAATCACAGGGGAAAAAATTGGGTTCTCTACCTTACAGGTACTATATACACATATATATTTGCATAAATTTTGACCCTCTCTAATTCCCCTTATAGTTAAAAATCGAAAAAAAAAAAGTTTTGTACGCGATTAAATCTGTACAAAATTTGGTGACTCTTTTCTATGTGGAAAATCTTTATATTAAATACACCGATTGCAACTACATGTATATTCGTACTAGTGCTGTTAAGACCATTCGAATATTCATTAGACCTATGCTAATATCTTTTGTTATTATTCGAACAACTGAATATTTGACTTTAATATTAGAATAATTACTCCTTATTGAAATATTCTTTATCCTTATAACTGTTCAAATAATTATTCGTTACCCCAATAACTGCTCGAATAATTATTCGTTATCCCAATAACTGTTTGAATAGTTATTCGTTATCCCAATAATTTTTCGAATAATTATTTGCTATCCCAATAACTGTTCAAATAATTATTTGCTATCCCAATAACTGTTCAAATAATTATTCGTTATCCCAATAACTGTTCGAATAATTATTCGTTATCCCAATAACTGTTCGAATAATTATTTGTTATCCCAATAACTGTACAAATAATTATTTGCTATCCCAATAATTGTTGGAATAATTATTTGCTACCCCATTAATTTTTCGAATAATTATTCGCTGTCCCAATAACTGCTTGAATAATTACTCGTTATCCCAATATCTATTAGAGTAACTATTCGTTATTCCTATAATTATATTATTTTTTCTGATATTGTTCGAATATTTGTTTACAATACTCGAACAATTATTCGTTATTCGAGCAATTGTGCAAATAATTATTCCTTATTCGAATAGCGAATTTTATTCGAATAACAAGCATTGAAAGACAGTATTATTCGAACATTAGAATTTGTAGAGCACAATGCATGCGATATGTCCACACGATGTCCGATAGGTCTCATACGTTGAAATGCACCTACTCACACAAACTGGTACATGTTCCATTATAAAATTGGGGGTTCAGTGTACTGATGGCGAAACTATCACAATGAAGAACGTAAACTGTTTCTCTCTATATATAAATTAATGATCGTTAATTATCAAGCTGTGCATGAAATTCTATTAGATAACAACCAGATTATGCAGTATTTTAAGAACAACATATTAATATGCATGTTACGTTTAATTGAGATCAATTCTAAACTTTTCTCAACAGCCTTTTATCAATTTACATACTATAATTGCAACGTATTCATGACATTTTATGATCTTCCTTATATTCATATATAATTCTAATATCTCATCATATTATCAAAATCATTTACATTTCATCATCTTATTTCGTTGAGGGCTGTTTAATAAAGCTAAATGCTCATTAATGTATGCATATAGACAGGCGCGTATCCAAAGGGGGGCTATAGGGCTATAGCCCCCTCCTTGACGCTCAGGTATACACTGGATAAAATGGGTTTCAATCTTGCTTTAACTGGATAAAGCTGCAAACTATGGTTTAGCCCCTCCTTTGATCATATCCTGGATCCGCCACTGTATATAGACATAATCAAAATTACTAATTAATTATCGATCATTTTACTTGTTTAAAACTGTACATCGAAGATAGACAATTACTAACGTAACTGCGACAGCATTTACATATTTAGCTTTCATCTGGTTATCATTTTAAAGATAAGATTACAAATACAAATACAATTGGTTTTACCTTTCGATGTTTAATCTGAGACTTTAAATTATTTACGTAAATTACGGGAGAAGAATAAACGACTAAAGCCGCTATTAGTTTTAATGGCACATTTGGTCGTTCATTTTTGGCCCATACTTTATACATATTTTCTCAGATATATTACCAGTCAAAATCACACACACACACACAAATCTAACAGTTCATCTTTCCTTTCTTGTTCTTGTTCTTTAACCACTATTGTGGTTGAAAATATTAGATGTTGCAACCATAAGCCACGTCAGCTATTACACTATAAATGGTGAAAAAGTATAAGATTCAATTAAGCAAATTGATATACACTATAGTTCGTAAAACAAAATGGAGCAGACATATTGCCCGAAATCGCCCGTGTTAAACTAGTTGTTCTTCAGCTATGAACATGATCAATATTAATATTATTATTGTCAGAGGTGTCCACACTCAGGAAAAAATTGTATCACACTACAAAAGAACTAAAAACAAACATTTGTATAAAAATAAAATTGAATTAATCTGGAGTTCGAGATGGCTGTTCCTATATCGACGCCATATTACCTCGAACCCATATTTCCTTTCAAAACTAATTTGTTCAATACATCCGATTCGAAAAAGTTTTCACTTTTTAAATTTAGATCATATGGTAACGGCCGCAAAGCTTATCACTAAACTTCCAAACATGTAATGCGACGGCGTAGATTAAGAATAGCGGCGCATTACAACGTTCTGGAACATTCAGTTTTGCTGTAGAAACTTTAAGGATATTGGAAACAAGCACAAGATTTATTTCACATTTTAATGGGATGTGTCTGTCATAAGAAATTTTTATACAAAGAACTTGTCCTGTGATAATCTCACAAAGGACTAAGAAATCCCAAAGAAAGTCCCGTTTCCGGAAAATAAACGGACACCTGGGTGTCCACAGAACGTTCACTGGCAAAAATGGTACGTACCTCATATATTCAGGTATCGCTATCTGGGTTGGAAATCTCTATTTCATACAAAAATGTAAAGAAATTATAGAATCAGAAACGAGAAAAAGTAAGTGTTAATTGAAACCATATGCTTATGATATGGTATGAATGAATAAAAATAATGATACACGTCTTAATGTGTATTTGGAAAGTCCCAAGATATGAACAATGAAAATGTCTGTTCCCCATGCATTTTTATGGGAGTATTATGAATATCATCCTTGCTTGATAGACTACCCGCAGTGCTGTTGAGATGAACGATTAGTATAATGCTCAGGATGTAAAATACTAATCTATCCGTGGAATACACAGATAAAATGAAACTAAACGGACGTTTTACTCGACAAATCTCAAGATAAATATTTTCAATGTTCAAATATTTGTTCATCTTACTGAAGTTTTTGAGTGGAGATTGGAGAGTAAAAGGAAATGTGAAAATTCAAAGTTCATTTTTTTATATTGTGTATAATGTGACAAACCCACTCTTTTACATTGGTACACTGTATTACTGGTATTTCTCTTATTTTTTTTTAATTTTATTGTAAGTTACATGATTGAATCATGCATACTTTTTTCTTTTAAAAGAAATAACAGTAAAAAGTTATGGGAACTAATCGAACTAGATAGAAATACACGGTTTATTTAACTTAAATATTTGTTTACATTCTTCGCTGGGGGCAATTTAGGAAACAACAACAAATAAAATGTAAGAGACCTGCAAGCAAACAGATGTTGGACTATTTTGCAATAATACTTCTTCTTCTGACGATTGAGCTTCTGTTCTGTTCTGGAGTACCACCCACAACTTTTCTATACTGATCTCGGCATTCTTATTTTATTTATGCCTTAAGGTTTCGGATACACACACACACACACAGCCGTATAATTTGCCTGAGGTTATGCTACCTTTTTCTCTTCTAAGTTGTTATGTCCGGGCCTCGATTTGTTCATAAAAGAAAGTGCGGCTGGCATAACACCACCTCCCATAGATTCGAAAGTGGGTCGAAGAGTGATACCATTCACGGAAAATCTCGCCCACCTGATTCATATGATACACACACACACACACACACACACACACACACACACAAATATATGTATATGCGCTTATGTATATGTATATTTTTAGTAAACAATATGCAATAATACATATACATTATAGCGGGACTGCTAAGTTAACAAAGGGATTTGTGTGTGTACGGCGTGAATATCTTCCTTGTCAACCGTCCCTAACGTATGGAAACTAATATCCGTGTAACGTTGCTACAATAATAAGAAAGAAGTGTTTTAAAGAAAGAGGCTTCAGTATCAAGAGATATAAACGCCATTCATTGTCCTCATTTGAATATACAGAGCTCTAGGCATATATGTCTTCATTTTTTTAAAAGACAACTGTGAAAATATGAACATATTTTTTAAAAAATAACATTATCCATGGCTTTGGATTGGATTTGTATTTTAAACTATAATGTGTTACAGTTTAAAATATAGTGCGTGTTTAAGCTTTGGTCAGTATTTCTTTTGTTACAATGTTTTTTCAAGAATATCTTCTGTAGGTGTATATTTGTTATTGTGTGAAAATTAGATAATTTACATTTGGAGGGGGGATAAAATTAGGCCTACAGGACGTAGTCTGAAGGTGAAATAATTCAAAATGACACAATAATGCCTTACCTTCCCCACACACATATAACATCTGTAATAAGTAAGAGATTTATGCAGACGAAAGTTTTTCGTTAATGGGATATGTGCGAAACGTTAAAAAATATGAGTAGGCTATGTGTTTCAGAAAACCCCAAACTTTTCTTTTCAGAGCTAACAATCACGTTTATATTATCGCGAAGTTTTGCGAAATTCGGCATTACTTGCGATAAATGCGAATAAAAACGAAAAAAGTTGAATTCTTGTTAATTATTGCTAATAATAATTAAAAGGTACGATACATTTCCAATATTATTTAACTTTAAAAAAGCGTTGCAATTACGAAAAAGCTTTGCAAGTTATTTGATCCAGAAACTATTTCACTTCATAAAGATCACATCAACAAAACTAAACTGTTGTTTAAATCCTTAACTGTGTTTTGTGGTGATAATGTTCATGATCTGTTGTTGCTTACCGTGAATTTAAAAGTAAGGTTACTGAAGTTCTCAACAGTGAGGATAAGGAAGTTGATATTGTATCATTGTTAAACAGTTTAAAAGTTAACCACAGGTCCTTTACTGTGAGCTCATTACGTTCATTATGGTTGCCAATGTCGAGTGTTGATGCCGAGAGATTCTTTTCCAAGTATAATATAATTGTTATTGACAGGAGAACAAACTTAAAAAAAGAATTGGTAATGTCTTGCTGCATGTTATCCTTTAACTAATGATAAGATTAGAAGAAGTGTTTAAATTGTTGCATTAATTTCTGTTTCAGTGAATACTGTACCGGTACATTAGTTAGAATGTGCACCTATCAAGGTATATCCTTATTTTTGTATTAGATATACACCATACTACCAAAGATATATTCTTTACAAGTTCCATATATATATATATATATATATATATAAAAACTTGTGCTACATTTAGAAAAATAAATGCGACATAAATGCGAAAATTGAGATAATTAATGCTACAAAACATAAAAATTGTTGCAAAAAAGTTTCGTCTCTAAAGATTTATTAATTCAATAAATGTACCAACAAACAACTATGTATAATCTGACATGCACACACCACACCTAACGTTTCTGAACGTGTTTAAATGTTGTACTCACTCCTGTGCCCGTAGCTCTCTAAGGTTTATTTACTTAATAATTCGGCCCAAGAGATAGCCATGATCAAAACATATGTTAATTTTCCGCTCATATTAAAATCTTCCATTTTGCGTTATAACACGCAGCCTTGCAAAAGAAAACCTACTTCAGTGCTATGAAAACCACTAAAATTATTATCAGTTAAACCGGACTTACTTTATTTATTTATTTATTTTTAAAATCTACGTATTAACCAAACATACGAGAAATGAATTGTTGCTGGTCTCAGTTTCTGGCATCAAGGTCAAATCGAAGCCCAAATATTTAAAATCTTTCAATTCAAATTTCGAGCTTGCGTTTCTACTCCCCACTAGTGCTGCACTCTCCACATTTTTTTTTTCAAATATGGATTTCGTGTCGGAGCTCAGGAAGTCAACACTTACAATTACTTTACTGTTAAGTTACAGCTGAATTGATTCACTATGTTCTACGTTATCAAATGAAGTATAAACCTTACATTGAAGCAGTAGCGTAGCCAGGATGTGTGTTTGGGGGGGGGGGCAAGTGCTGTTATAGGTAAATATAGAAAAATTACAAACAAAACAATATATAAACATAAAAATATGTAAAAAATTACAAACATCTAAGTACCAAAGTAGATTGTCGGACCTCTTTGGGGGGGGCCCGGCCCCTCCGGCCCCCCCTTCCCTACGCCACTGCATTGAAGTTTTCCAGACAGCATTATTGGCGTGGAAACTGTACAGCGAAAAGAAAAATGAAAAAACGAAAGGTTAACTTTAAAAAGCCCGCTCCAGTTGAAGTGCTTATATAGACATGGACAATGACATGGCACATGGAGAAGCAGTCGTTCCAGCAAATGCTGAAACCAATCTACAATTATGCTCTTACCTTCACTGACGTGTCTGCTCACTACGGACACATTCCCAGCGTGTACGTTAACATATAGCCACAAGAGAATATACAGGGTGTTAATGAACTATACCAACAGACTGTAAGAGGTGATTCCATACATCAAAATAAGAGAAAAAGTTCATATAGACCTGTGGGCAAAAGTGCATAGTTTCAGAGCTAAGGCTGTCCAAAATCGCGAAAAAGCCAAATTTCCAGTGGTCCTATTTCGAATTCGATAAACTGTGGTTGGTTGTCCTTATCAGCGTAAAGGAAGTCACGCATACGCAATCCAAAAATGCATGTTTCATTAAAGTTCAATGAGTGTACAGAGTATTACATGCAGGGCGGAATTCCCAGACATGCTATCAATCGAATTTTGAGATATTTTCTGACTTTATGATTGGTCTAAAGTAGTCAAACGATAAGCCTTGATAGCAGTGAACACGGAATTGTGAGGTGCAAGTAGCAATAGAAATAATCTATGCATACAATTGAAAACACCAACACATAATGATAAATAAAGATGGTAGAGTGGCCAGGGATATTCAAATTTCATGTAAATGAAACAAAAATGCTAATGAACAATCCTTGCAAATCATTAAAATTCCCTTTTTGGAGCATTAAGGTGATCTCCTAATGGAGCCGCCACTGCCACATTTGATAATCGGTAGAGCATAAGAAAAATAATAATAAAAAATCTCAGGGTTTTAAATTACAAAGTATGTATCTCAGGGATTCTGACAACAGATATGGTCTCTGCAGCTACTTGTAAAGAGTTCCAAAAACGCAATAAGGTTTAAAAAAATGATTTCAAAACAACAGGTAGCAGCCTGTTATGTACTCTTTACACTCATACCTGTGTCTTATTTGTTTTCTGGGTGTATGCCTTCCTGGGCCCCATTCAGGAAGGTGGTCAGATGTACTAAAGTAAGGAGAAATGTTTCCTTAACTCTCACTCCTGAAATAAAAACATATGGGTTAGCTTTCGGGTACTCACCATTCAGGAAAATAGACACCCTCGTTATACTGTTGGTAGATGGATATTTATTTCTCCACATTAATCGTTAGATGAATGAAGTCAACACTTTCTGCTATCATGTTACACACACTTATTGGAAACTTTCTTTCAATGGTGCACCAATCACACTCGATCTATATATATATACACTTATCTCACTTCATAGATACATATAATTTAATTATTTACACTAGAGATCTGTTTGACCTCTTAAAGTGATCTGCAAAGCAGATAAGAAAAAAAACAATAACTCTCCTCATTGGTTGATGAGTTCATTGTCTCTGACAGTCTTTGTACAGAGAGGAGGATAAAAAAGAAAACATTTTATAGTTAAATTCAACTTTAAGATATATGACGCAGTTTCATTAGTGATTAACTGTTGACCTAAAGTCCACTTCACGGATAGTCTCTGCTACAGTAGGGACTAGAACGTGTCTACGATGAAATCACACGCCAATTGTACTCGCCCACATTTCCATTCCACTGGAATAAACTGTTCCTCGATGGTGAAACTAGTGACGTTCAAACTGTGTCACATCTGACCCAAATATGTCAGATTAAAGTTAGCAATACTTCATGTCTTGCAGATCTCCTTGTTTAAGAGTTCAGGAGGGCGCTGTCATACAGTGAGACAGGCCTTGCAATCTCACTTGAGAGCTGAATATTGATATTAATATTCCATAATAGGAATGTATAATAGTGCCACTGCACTATAAATAAAGTTTGTCCCCAGAATGACTGTTACTTAAAGATGTACTCGAACAGGCATGGCCAAAATAGCCACTGTTCAGAAAGTAGTGGTTGAAATTGGATAATTTGAAACATTTGAACATGAAGTGTTTTGTAATTTTATGAAGTTTCACTGTTCTGCAGCACTTTGTAGTATCTACCACTATAAATTTGATATCTATAAACACTGTCCACTAACACCACCGTGACGCGATACATGAGCGTCCATGTATATAATTTCACAGGACTCCACGGGAAGAACGATCTTCACACTGTCCTGGGTGCTAACTTCTCGACTCTCGAAATTTAGAAGCAACTTCACACTCTCGAGCTTAGGAATCAACTCACTCTACCGCTCTCGACGCTTCAAAATCAACTGACTGCTACCAGGACCACGAAAGGGTAGTAACGCTTCCAATTCCAGGAAAAAGCAGGGACTCGCTCTTCCTAGAACCACTGATAAAGAGTTTTGATGCCTGAGGCGATAACTGTGTGTGGTCTCTTCACCAAACAGCACTTCGAAAACCAGCTTGCGCTTGTAACAAGCAAACACTGCGTGACAGGTGCTGCCACCACCGTTGAGAGCGGCAGTTTCGAAAGCTTCTGCCCAAACAGAAGTCCATAACAACAAAATAGATAAACATTACTTGTTTCACTGAAATATACAATACAAAGAATAGATACACTTGATTAAACACACACAAAGTTAGTAAAATATATACAGAATGCAATAGTATCTTTATATACAGTTGTCATCTCTCCGAGTATGTGTAGGAAGTCTTTTTTCCACTGGCTTCCCTCAAAACGGTCTGCTAACATCCCGCAGCCATTACTCCAAGAGAGAGAGAGATAGAAACATTGGTTGTTATGATTAATTTTGACAATAATACAAGATCTAAACGTCTTGAACGTTGGGAAACACGATGACAAATATGGTCATGGATTTTAAACGGTCTTTCCAAGAACTTGTGAGCGTAATACGTTAATATTAATAATTTACACATAAAATAAGTCAAAATAAAATACAAGTTTTCAAAAGTGCAGTGCATCATGGGAGAAAATCATAAGCCAGTTCGCTGACGGTAACGAACTTTGTTGGAAGCCACGCTATGAGCTTGGGACTTGTGAGATTCTTTTCAAAGGTGTGAATTCGATACCTTTAGAAATAGGAAATCTATCGTGTTGATGCCAAAAATTTTATGGCTTTTGCAACAAAGCCTGGAGAGCGTCTGTAAGCAATGTATCCACCTATTCATTGCTATACAAGAGGAAGTTCCCAGTATACTTCCTGTACACAATGTTTCATTCTTCCTTGTTTATTTAGGGATTTCTCCACCCACTAGTAGTCAAAGACCTCTTACAAACTTTGCAGCTCAGACGGCTGTCGCCAAGAAAAAAATCTCTGTCCAAGCTATCTCTGTAGCAACGAAGTTCAAACTTCTATACATGAAGTAAATGCATATACTATGATTTCTTCTTTTTTATTTTATCATATGTAGAATATGTATGCTGGATATGTAAATCCAATCACGCATGTAATACACACAATTCAGTTCCCATTAATGAGATGCACGCAAATGTTAATCATGTTCATAGCCTATAAAGGAATAAAATACATACATGAATACAATACACATCAACAATGTATTAATACTCTCGTATTACGCTCGGTGTTTACTCAATAATATTTATAAAAGTTAAATAATCATAAAAATGAATGCTAATTAGCAAGCAATTAATTTGATCACAAATTATCATGTATTTACATATTGATAGGGAAATGTGCACTTATCTGCATTTTGATATGCAGATGAAGGAGAAGGCACTCAGCCGTCTACAGTATCCCCCCTTTGATTCTAGGTGCTGTATTTACTAATACAGGACGTAGATCAACAGGGTGCACATTTCATTATTCCTGTAAACAAAACAAGATATTACATGATTCACACAATCGAAAAGAAAAAAACAACGAAAACATCATTACAAGCAACAATAAGCAAAATAACTAACTAGAGAGAATTCAGGTAGCCTAACATAACTATACCTGAATACAAAGTTTCCCCATACAATACAATGCACAAAATACACTAGAAATAAACACAATAACAGTCCACTATATACACTAAGTGTCACAATTAGGTGGTTGATGCTTCTGGTGTGATTTCTTTATGTGGCTCCTTTGTACCAGTACCACCAGTAGTTTCTTCTCTGGATGCGTACTTCTTCAGTAAGAAGGCGTTTCTGGTCATCTTGACCTCATTCGTTGCAGGATCTGCTAGTGTGTACATGTTCTTGCCCGAGGCTGCAACGATCTTCCACGGACCAGAAAATAAGATAAGGAGTTTCTTTGAAACACCTGCTAGAGCATCCGACTTCGGGAATACTCTAGATAGTACAAGATCACCCACATTGTACAATATTGTACGGTGTGACTTGTCAAAATTTCTTTTTCGTGCAGCAGCATTTTTCTTGTGATTTCTTCTCGCTACATCAACATAATACTGCACGTCATGGCGTTGTTCCACTTCCGGGATTTCAAATATCCTTGCTATGTCTCTTGACATAGATTGGCTAAAATGGCATTCATAAGCTGACACGCCAGTGGTCAGGTGTTTCGCAGAATTCAAACACTTCTCTATTTTCTCCAAATATTTGGGCCACATTCTCTGGTTGTCATGACACAATTTACGTAGTAAACGTACGGTTGCCTTAACCGCCACTTCCGCCATTTCTCCCTGGGGATAATATGGTGTGGAAGTTATGTGCCTGATACCAAGTTCTGCTAACTCTTTTCTCCAGCGCTCAGACTGGAAAGGTGACGCTCTGTCTGTCAAGACGAGTTCCACACTAGGATTAACTTTCAAGTATTCTTTCAACTTTCTTACTGCGGTGGTAGTGTTAACATGCATACAATCCCACTAGTTTCGAGAATGCATCGTAGAATACAAGAACATAATGGACTCCCCCAATTCCTTTTGTTATTGGCCCAAGCCAATCGGTGCATACCAGGTAGCCTGGCTTCTGTACGACGACGGGATTCAGAGGTCCCGGACGATAACAGTGGAGTGGGGTGCTCTTCTGACACAATTCGCAGGAAGCACAGTATTTCCTCACGCTTGCTCGCATTTTCGGCCATACGAAGAATTCAGTCAGAAATGGAAGTAACTTACTAGCCGACATGTGCCCTCGATCTGAATGATAATAATCGAGCAAGGGAGTTACTAACACTTCTGGGATGCAGATTCGAACTCCTTCCCGGTCACGTTTACACAAACGCCCGTTCAGAACTTCAAAACGGTGACAAGCACCATTCACTCGTGGTGAGTTCGTCTTCTCTTCAACTTCTCTCTTGATCTTTCCATAGACTGGATCAGAAGACTGCATCTCTGGTAGTATGGCTATCATCTTCCTCAACTCACATGGTATCTCCGTAAGGATAGTCATCAGTGACTCCTGGAGGATAGGCTTCCGTGCAGCACTGAGGTATTCTTCTGTGTGAGGAGGGTACCTTGAGTGATAATCACTCAATTTTTCATTTGACTTAACAAACTCGAATTCAAAATTGAAATTCGACAGCAACATCGCCCACCGGGTGATGCGCTGGTTTGTAAGTCTGCAATAAAGAATGAACTTCAGAGCAAGGTGGTCGCTGCGAATCTTAAACTTCATTCCTACAAGATACTGTTTGAACTTCACAACCCCATCTATGAGTCCAAAGAATTCTTTCTCAGTCACCGAATAATTCTTCTGCGCTGCATTGAACACACGTGATGTGAAAGCGATAATCCTGATATCATCATTGTCATCACGCTGGTACAATAAAGCGGAGCACGCGAAATCACACGCATCTGACTCTAAAATCAGTTGTTTATCAGGCAGGACGCTCTTGAGTACAACTTCTTCCTGGAAGATCTCCTTGATCTTCTCCATCGCTGCCTGATGTTCAGGTTCCCATTTGAACCTCGCATTCTTCTTCAGCAGACTGAACAGCGGATAGAGAACTTCCGAGTACTTTCTGCTGAAGCACCGGTAATATTGGCAGTAACCTATAAATGAACGAAGTTCTTTTACATTTCTAGGTGTTCTAAAATCCAACAACGACTTCACTTTCTCCGGATCTTTGCCAATTCCGTGTTGAGAAAGCTCGAAACCAAGTATGTTAAGTTTCTTGCTCGCAAAATTGCACTTCTTCAGCCTGAGAGTTAGGCCACCTGCAGCGAGTAAACCCAACACTCTGTCTAAATGTGCAAAATGTTCACTGAAGCTTCTGTCAGCCAGTATCAGGTCGTCAACATAAGCGCCGCAGTACTCGCGTGCTTCAGTTCCAATGATCATGTCGAGTGCACGAACACATGAAGCAAGGCTTTGCTTAGTTCCAAAAAGTAATTTCTGAAACACGTAGGAAATTCCTTCGTGTAAAAACCCAAGATATTTTTGATCGCTCTCTTTTACTTTAATTTGTAAGAACATCTCTGTTGCATCTACGCAACTGAACCAAGAGTTGTCACAGATGTCTTGGAGAACATACAAGGGAGGCATGGGCCGGTCAGACTTCGCTAAAGCTCGACCGTCGATACACACATGTATACGCCCATCGCTCTTTGCAGTTACAACCAAAGGATTAATATACGCTGTAGGTTGTTTACGTATCACCCCCCATGCTAGTCATCTCGAAATTTCATTGGATACTTGGTTGCGAAAGCACTTAGGGTAAGGATACAACTTGGTCTTTATTGGACGTTCGTCCGTTACTCCGATCTCATGCTCGTAGTTAGCTATGCAACCAGGCTTGACATCAAACAAAGCTTGATGCTTGACCAGCACAGCTTTTAAACTCTCTCTCTGTGAGTCTGAGAGATCTGAATAGTTCGAAACAAACTCTTCAATGTCTGAATGGGAGACGCGAGTCTTCACTTTCATCCACTCTTCTGGTGGGAATACGTGATTTGCCAATTCTTGGGTACTTGGGAAACGTCCATTATCCAAGTTTGGTGCATGAGTTGCCTTCTCTCTCGAGGTCTTACACTCATCTGATGCATTCACTCTTATGACCTTCCGTCTTTCGTCTGACGGGAAAAAATCAAAATTTACATTTTCAATTTCATCCATTATAGAAAATGGTTTGCTGCACTCACCATTCCACTCTAAACATCGAATTACTAGATCTTCAGTCTCGCAATCTACAGATCTAAATGCAACTTCTACATCATATAGATGTTTTAGATGCAGAAGGGCGGTGTCATAGTCTAACACGGCACGAGATTCGGTGAAGAAGTTGGAACCTAATATTAAAGACCGATTTAAACCAGATATGATAATTCCTAATGTATGATATTCCTTCCCTTGTATCTCAATGACCAAAAGAGTCTGACCCACTAATGTCGCTGCTTTATTTCCAAAAGCCGATGTGACTCTAATGTTTTTCGCACTCAAAAATGCTGGTGGGGGATTACTATTTGAGACAGTGTCCCAAAATTCCTTCGAGATAGCAGAGCATGTAGCTCCTGTGTCCAAAAGACAATTTACTTCTTTACCAAATAAACTAACATTAATTTCTGGAAGTGAAATTACATTATTTGCAGGTAACGGTTCGTTACTCGTATCAAAAAGGTTCTTGAATATACCATTTGCTTCTTCGTATATTTCCCTGTCTAAATCTATTGGTTCTCCATTTCTACTCAATAACACTAATTTATTTTCAACAGTGCCTTCATCAAAATGCTTCTTTGTTCTTAATTTTCATGCAAAGCTCACAATTTTCTTCTTCTTTTTCTTCTAAAATATATAACTCTTTCACTGCAGTTTCGCACTCATTTTCATTGTTTTCATTTTCTAAACAGGTTACTGACTTACGCACATACTTGGGATTTAATTTTGCCAACTCGGTTGAACTAGTTCTCTCCGCGTCCAGCCTACCGCCGCCACAAGCATGTGCGGACAATCCTCATTCCCTGTCAGAGGGAGATGAGGGGTGGTTACTTCTACCAACATGATTTGTTTGGCTCGGTGGAGGGGGCGCCCGATCATACCTCTCTAACAGCTGAATTTCCTCTTCCTCCCCTCTAAAGGAGTTTCGCTGAGGTACCGTATTGCGCGTGTTTCCCCTCCTACCGCGGGCTCCACGACTATTTTGGTGGGTGTGCGTGTTCCCACCACGTGACCAACCAGATGACCCACTTCCGCTGCTCTGGTTACGGGGTGGCGATCTCTGGTTGTTGTTGTTTTGATTGTTCCGTCTCTGGTAAGGACGCTGCATTTCTCGACTTCGCTTAGCCTGCGGACGAGACAGCTGCTTACCACTCTGGCCTGGGGAGCTTTTCTCTTCGCTTCCCATGCTAACCTGTAGTATGTTGACTCCCTTCCTGGGGTTTTGCTGGAAGAACTGCTCTCGATTAGTCATCGAGGACTGCAGTTCCTGCACCAAATTTAAAAGTTCTGCTATTGTTTTCGGGCGAGACGAGACAATACCCCGAAATAACCAATTAGGGAAGTGCCTAGGAAGAACCTTCAAAAGAGTGGAATCAGTCATTCTTGGCTCAAGAATGCTGTTTTTGTGCAACAAGTCCAGCAGGTATTCTGCTGGTGACTTGTGCACCCGACTGTCAAAGTGTGACGTAAGGATTGTAGCCCGTAGGTTCGCAAGGCGTTCTTCGCTGAGATAGCAATGTCTGAACTCAGTCACAAAGTCTTCATAAGGATTAATCTTTCCCCTGTTTACCTGGTACCACTGGTAGGACGTATTCCGCAATGCCCTGGGCAAGAAGCTTAGTCTCATATCCGGTGGTACCCCCGTGACCTCAAAGTAACGTTCCAGATCTTGTATGAAATTGTATGTTTCTGTGTCAGATTCAGTACCAATGTATACTGGCAGAGTGACGTCACGATGTATGAGGCCGAGCGCAGTTGCCAGATTTTGTCTCGTCTCATGGGCACATGAACGAGACGTTGAGGGAACAGGGTCGGTCTCGCGGGTGTTTTTCAGGTTCCCAGGTTGAGAACCGGGCAAGTCGCGCCTTGAGGAGTCGTTCCGGGATGGTGGTCGTTCCTGAGTGGACGAGACGGAGATATTGGCGAGACGCCCCTCAATAACCTCACTCGTCTCTTTCTGAACCGAGTTCTTCCACTCCTCCATTTTCTTTTCGAGCTGGTTGCAGACATCCTGCACGGTGTCGTGCATCTGCCTGATGCTCCCGTTGCACTCAGAACGGATCTCCTCGAGCTGCGTTTCTTGCTCGATCTCTCCCCTAAGCCTGGCAAGTTGGGAGGCGAAGCTGACCTCCACTCTCCTGACCTGGTTATTCAAGTTCTGCGTGGTCTGTTCTACACGAGACGTGACGCGCTGTAACCCCTCAGACAATTATGTATAATTCTCATCAAGCTTGCTGGCTGTCTCAGCAAAGCGAGAATTAAGTTCTTCTCGAGCGCCTTCGATCTCCCCCCTTAACTCGACGGTGGTGAGCTCCAACCGTTCCGTTAATTCGCGCTCACTGTGCTCGAGCCTCCAACTCACGTTCTCCAACTGGAGTTCGAGACGGGCATTGCTTGTCTCAATCGCCTGTTCGAGACGTTGGTGCATGTCTCTCGATTCCCTACGCACCTGCTCCAGGCCATTCTCAATTCCCTGCTCTAATCGTAGTGTACTCTGCTCTAATTTGCTACAGCTACTTGCTAAATTCTTCGAACTTTCTTGCAATTTCGCCTCTAATTTCGTCTCTAAGTTCCGAGCATTTTCTTCTAATTTCTTAGTACTCTCCTCTATTTTCCTTTGGCCCTGTAGAATCTCCCCTAAGATGGCCGCGAAATTCATACTACTAATATTGCTCATAACATTATCCACTGGGCTATCCGCAGTACTCGGTTTGACAGTCGGTTCTACTATTTCTTCCCGGCGAGGCACTTTCGGTTCCCTACTGGTGGACGGCGGAACCGTTTCCACCACTTCCGTGTTTACTACACTATCATCAGAGATCGTCTGCTCTCTGAGCAAAATCTTCATTTATAAACTGGCTTTCCATTTCGCCGATTCTACGAGCCTGTGCTCTCGTAACTACCATAGGTCACTAAACACGAAATACAAAAGTTACTTCCCCCCTAAACTCTAAAAGCCTGAATTCTCTAACACAGGATATTTAAATTTTCACAAAAATCAAAAATCATAGGCACAAACATTCAAAATACATTTTAAGACATACCAAAGTTCTTGGAAATTTTGTGGGGTTGAAAACACATAAACCGAAAGTTTAAAACCAAAGGTACTCTGACCAAAAGTATTCTGTAAAGAAATACTTATTCGCCCTTTACGCTGTTGGCGCAAAGTTTTTATGTGAGGTGCAAGTAGCAATAGAAATAATCTATGCATACAATTGAAAACACCAACACATAATGATAAATAAAGATGGTAGAGTGGCCAGGGATATTCAAATTTCATGTAAATGAAACAAAAATGCTAATGAACAATCCTTGCAAATCATTAAAATTCCCTTTTTGGAGCATTAAGGAGATCTAATGGAGCCGCCACTGCCACATTTGACAATCGGTAGAGCATAAGAAAAAAAATCTCAGGGTTTTAAATTACAAAGTATGTATCTCAGGGATTCTGACAACAGATATGGTCTCTGCAGCTACTTGTAAAGAGTTCCAAAAACGCAATAAGGTTTTAAAAAAAATGATTTCAAAACAACAGGTAGCAGCCTGTTATGTACTCTTTACACTCATACCTGTGTCTTATTTGTTCTCTGGGCGTATGCCTTCCTGGGCCCCATTCAGGAAGGTGGTCAGATGTACTAGCGTAAGGAGAAATGTTTCCTTAACTCTCACTCCTGAAATAAAAACATATGGGTTAGCTTTCGGGTACTCACCATTCAGGAAAATAGACACCCTCGTTATACTGTTGGTAGATGGATATTTATTTCTCCACATTAATCGTTAGATGAATGAAGTCAACACTTTCTGCTATCATGTTACACACACTTATTGGAAACTTTCTTTCAATGGTGCACCAATCACACTAGATCTATATATATATATACTAGGGATGGCCAAAATTTTCCGGAATCCGGATTCCGGAAATTTTGTTTTCCGGAATCGGAAAATTTACTTTCCGGAATTCGGAAAAATTCCGGATTTCGGAAAAATTCCGGAATTCGGAAAAATTCCGGAATCCAGAAAAATTCCGGAATTCAGAAAAATTCCGGAATTCAGAAAATTCCGGATTTCGGAAAAATTCCGGAATTCAGAAAAATTCCGGATTTCGGAAAAATTCCGGAATTCAGAAAAAATTCCGGATTTCGGAAAAAATCCGGAATTCAGAAAAAATCCGGAATTCGGAAAAATTCCGGATTTAGGAAAAATTCCGGATTTAGGAAAAATTCCGGAATTCAGAAAAATTCCGGAATTCAGAAAAATTCCGGAATTCAGAAAAATTCCGGAATTCGGAAAAATTCCGACATTCGGAAAAAATCCGGATTTTAGAAAAAATCGGAATTTTTCCGATTTTACTTTCCGGATTCCGGAAAGTAAAAATTCTGGAATTGGCCTTCCTTAGCTAGTAGCTGTTAAAAGAGAAACACAATAATGAATAGGCTATATATACTGTATTAATTTCTTGTAGTTGGATATGTCTTTATCATTTACGTAGACAATTGCTACTGCAGTTATTTACTACTTTATGAGAAAGGTCTTATTTTCACACACAAAAAAGTCGCCCGTATGTCTCAAACATTATCGCGTTCCCACCTGCAGCTGCTCCAAAGCACTGCAAACTACTTTTTAACCAGGCGAAAGGCAGTGAAGGAAAATAAATCTCAACAAATATTCTAATAACATTCGCTTATTGTCAACATACCTACAGTGAGCGCAGAAAGTGTTCGTACACCGTGCATACTTTATATTGAAAACAGCTAGCATGAGAACGGAAGGTGGAAAATATATATAACCAGAATTAAGACTACACATTCATACATTTTATTTCTATATACAAGAGAAAGGCCAAACAAAGACAATCACTGTTTTGTTCAGAAGAAAAGAGAGAATTCCTTTTTTGTAAACGCAAAAAGTCACCGTACACTTATGATTGAATTAATGCTTATAAAGTATATTACGTTATTTAATATTTTGTGGGATTACCCTGTGTGTTAATGATTGTCTGTAGTCTTCGTGGCATTGATTTCACCTGTAGTAGTTCGTAGTTCTGTAGCTTCGGGACTGATTATGTCCCATTCTTCTTGAATAGCTTTTCTTAGGCCTTCTTTAATAGACAAGCTGTGCCTTCTGATTCTTGTCTCCAGAACAGATCATAGATGTTTTATGGGGTTCATGTCTGGGGATTGGGGAGGTGTGCGAAGCTGTTTCAAGGTATTATAGAGTCAGGGGCGAATCCAGAGGGGGGCGGTCGCTTCCCCCCACAAGAGGAAACTCTTATTTTATATATAAATAAACCCATCCATAACAAGTTTGGAGCTCCTAAAAGTAGCAGTATTACCGCCGACCGCCCCCCCCCCAGAAGTCCGTCCTGGATCCGCCCCTGGCAAACCTTGCAGACAGGCCTCGTTCAACAGTACAAACAATAATTGCGATGTATAATGTTTCTATCACTGTGCGAAACCATAAAAAAAATAATAAAATAATAATAAAAAAAAAAGAACTGGAAGACCAAGAGTGTTGAGTGAACAAGTTAAACGTTACATTATTAGGGAAAGAAAAAAAGTTCCAAAATGTAGTGCTGTGCAATTGGCAACGGATCTGGAAACACGCGGTGTTAAAGTATCAGCCAGTACAGTGCGGAATATTTGCAGGGTATCATGGTCGGATAGCCAGGAAAATGTTCTGGGTGAACAAGACAAATCGTATAAAGAGACTAAAGTTTGAAAAAGAGTATAAAGATAAGGGATCAGGCTTCTTTCTGGAATAGGGTCATATTTTCGGACGAAAGTAAATTTAATTTTATCGAGTCCAATGGGAGGCGTATGGTATGGCACAAGGTGAATACAGAGATGAATCCTCAAAATCTCGTCCCTAAAGTAAGACACGGAGGAGGGTCCGTGCTCGTCTGGGGTTGTATGAGTGCCTCAGGAGTGGGTCGTCTCCACCTTATCGATGGAGTGATGATCCACAAAGTGTATATTAACATATTAAAGGAATATCTCCATACTAGTGCGCAGAAGATGGTTCTTGAAAACAATTTATTGTTCAGCAAGACAACGACTCCAAACATACAGCGGAAAATACTCGATTGTGGCTACTCTATACAGGGGCGGATCCAGGACGGACTTCTGGGGAAGGGGCGGTCGGCAGTAATACTGCTACTTTTAAGAGCTCCAAACTTGTTATGGGTGGGTTTATTTATATATAAAATAAGAAAGTTTCCTCTTGTGGGGGGGGGCGATGGCCCCGATCGCCCCCCTCTGAATCTGCCCCTGAGGTTTGCTATCTTTCTTAAAGACTTACCCTTCTTATGCACTTTAATAATTACTTTTCTTGTCTCCTCATTTGTTTCTGTTCGGTTGCTTCCCATTTCGACAGCCCACCGTGCAGTTTTTTTCACTGCTATTCACAACTAAACTCATTCTGTTACTCGTCATACTATACAGAGGTGTATACTCAGGTGAATACTAGTGAACCCCAGTTGTGGTATCTTTGTTTCGTATTCGTACGTCAGGTGTACGATCACTTTTTGCGTCTACTCTATACATTTTCTACGGAATTTATTTACTTTCTGACCATTAAACTTGTCTTTGTGGTTCTTTATTGATATATTCATAAAGCTTAGTTTTCATTATTCATATTGTGTGTGTTATTACACTTCTTAAATTTTCTGTTTCTTTTTCGCAGGCATTCTCGTTTCAATAGCATAGGTGTACGAACACTTTCTGCGCTCACTGTATGTACAGTAAATACAAATTTATAATTTTTGACTTTACGAAGTATACAATGTAATTGTTCAATAATTAGCATAAGCAGGCATTCATTAATTTATATTAATATAATAGTTAACAAAACTAATAAGCGGGTGATTGATGACTCACAAGTAAACCTTACGTTTGGGTGAATCGAGTTGCTGACTGAGACACATATGAGAAAGTAGTACTAAATGTGGTCAGTATTTCAGTGAAGTTGTAGGTGCGAAGCTCCAGGGGTTTAGGAGATACAGCTACTAAAACATCACATGGAAGTACAGAATAGTCTTCATACAGTTGGAGGTAAACGCTCTGTAAGACCTCTTGTAACGACGAAAGGTGAATAACAAATATATGGGCACATATTAGGACTAGGGGGAAGTCATATAATAACGGTATACCTGACGGCGGCCATCTTAAAATCCGCCATTTTGAATTAAGGTTAAGTTTTTAAAATAGGAATAGGGTCATGTGATACATGATTTAAGGCGCAAATTTAACCAGAAGAACAATGGTGACGTTAATTTTTATTTACGCGCAATTGGTAAAAAGTTACAGGGAAATTAAATATTGTTGCAGCATATGTATTAGTCCTTTACAACACCTTGTAAATTTTGTGTTAATGATAATAATTAAATAAAAAGCAGGTGGATAAATATTATGTCTATGGTAAGAGTTGCCTTGATGGCGGCCATGTTTAAATCCGCCATTTTGAATCAGACAAAAGTTTTAAACAAAACGCATAACATTGACACCTTATTAATAGCAAATTTTACCATAAATCCAACGGTATAACCATTTTTGCTTTATCATTAACCAGCACAAAATTAAGTGGGAATAGAGTAATGCAATAGATGACTTGGGCTAGAAGGTAATCAGAAATACAATGGTGGCGTAACAAATGCTGGTTAATGATAAAGCAAAAATGGTTATACCGTTGGATTTATGGTAAAATTTGCTATTAATAAGGTGTCAATGTTATGCGTTTTGTTTAAAACTTTTGTCTGATTCAAAATGGCGGATTTAAACATGGCCGCCATCAAGGCAACTCTTACCATAGACATAATATTTATCCACCTGCTTTTTATTTAATTATTATCATTAACACAAAATTTACAAGGTGTTGTAAAGGACTAATACATATGCTGCAACAATATTTAATTTCCCTGTAACTTTTTACCAATTGCGCGTAAATAAAAATTAACGTCACCATTGTTCTTCTGGTTAAATTTGCGCCTTAAATCATGTATCACATGACCCTATTCCTATTTTAAAAACTTAACCTTAATTCAAAATGGCGGATTTTAAGATGGCCGCCGTCAGGTATACCGTTATTATATGACTTCCCCCTAGTCCTAATATGTGCCCATATATTTGTTATTCACCTTTCGTCGTTACAAGAGGTCTTACAGAGCGTTTACCTCCAACTGTATGAAGACTATTCTGTACTTCCATGTGATGTTCTAGTAGCTGTATCTCCTAAACCCCTGGAGCTTCGCACCTATAACTTCACTGAAATACTGATCACATTTAGTACTACTTTCTCATATGTCTCTCAGTCAGCAACTCGATTCACCCAAACGTAAGGTTTACTTGTCAGTGGTAGAGTTTTCATCTATGGTATTCTAACCCAGGACATGTGGGTTTTCGATGGCTAATTTTGTGTTCGAAAATTTTCCCGGTGGAACTCTTGGTTCCCTTTCTTATATTTGTTCCATCATCACTCATTAACGAATTTAGTTTATCAAAACTCTATAGCCATATATTCATTCTGTCCGTCAGTGAAACAAACAGTCTCAAGAACTATCTGATGGATTACCAATCAATTTTGGCCATGATGTACAGAGTCAATAGTTAAGAATCGAGTTCCCTGATGAATGTAATATTCAAACCGGAAGCGGTACAAATCAACCATTTCCGGTTTTAACGTTAATCATTATATAGTAAATATGGTAATAGATAGCGAGAAGCGGTTTCCAGTAATCGACATATATAACATTCATGTAGATAGAATGTTACCCAGTTTGTGCATCTGCTGAAAATAATGAGCTTAGGTATTTAGCACTGGCGCAAATCCCGGGGGGGACGAGGGGGACATGTCCCCCCCAATGTTGAACCTGGGGGGGGACTGTCCCCCCCAATAATCTGATTTAAAAAGCGCTTTTTCGGATTTGTGTCCGACTGCCCCAAAGGAATGTAAGATGAAATTGATTTCTCTTGGCTTTTCCATTTTTTTTAAAAAAAAGAATCGTATTCTGTAGTATTTCAAACTGAACTTCGTGCTGTAGTGAGTTTAGTAGTCTCATCAATATGTATTAATTCCACTTCCGCTATTTGGGCACAAATTGCAATAAATGCCAGAGGAGGATATGCCCCTCTCCTCATGCTGGAAAGTTTTCTCAGCTGTAGGTACGGGCACAAATTCCGGGGAAATGGGGAGACATGTCCCCCCCAACATTGGAACTAGAGGCTCTCCCAATAATCCGATTTGAAAAGTGCATTTTGCAGATAACTGTGATGAGTTGTGTCCGACTGTCACAAAGGAAAGTTAGATGAAATTTGTTTCTCTTGGCTTTTCCATTTATAATGAAAATGAAGGCGTGCGACTGTGCGTGACGTAACCTCATATGAAATCTTATCTCCTCCTCTCCCCTAGGCCCTAGCACACGAAGAGTATATAGACTATCCAATGTCAGTAGAACCCATCTTTTCAGTAAATGCGCATTTAATCTATTTGTAGTATCAGCCTAGGCATCTACTCATGCTTCGTAAGCTAACAAACTCTATAGCCTATGGAACTCGGAGGTTCAATGCCGCGTTCACAAAAGCTCTCCACTGACTTCTATTCTTAGCCAACTGGATCCAGTTTCTACTTTGTATTCCTATCTCTGCGAGATTCATCTTAATATTGTCTTCCCATCTGCGCCTAGGTCTTCTTAATAGTCGTTTTCCGATTGGTCTTACCGCTAACACTTTGAAAGCGTTCCTACTTTCTTCCATCCTGGCTACATGTCCTGCCCACCTAAGCATCCTAGACTTGATGACCTTAACAATGTTTGGTAAGCCATATAATTTACGTAGTTTATCGTTATGAAGTTTCCACCATTCCCCATTCCCGTTCCTCTTGGTCCGAATATTTCTCTCGGGATCTTGTTCTCAAATACTTTCAGTCTATGCTCTGTACTCAGTAAGCGTATGATTATCGTTTTATACATTTTAAGCTTCAAATCCCTCGACAGAATTCGCGACGACAAGAGGTTTTGAACTGAATAATAACACGAATTCCCTGTTTTTAGTCGACATTTAATTTCTTCGTGAATATGATTTTCGTCTGTTAATATTGATCCTAGATGTTTGAAAGTATCCACTTTATCAAAAGTATTATTTAATATTTTAACACATACATAATTTGCCGTATTACGGTCCCGACGCACTTCCATGTATTTAGTTTTCTCTGCATTTACTTCTAAACTCATGTCCATGCAAGCGTGTCTAATAAGACCTCTGCATTTCTTTCTATTTTTCTCATATCAACCCCTACTAAACTTACATAATCAGCGTACGCATAACCTGGTGAACACCGTTCAGCTTTAGGCCCTGGTTGCTATCCTTCATCTTCCTTATAGCGTATTCCAGGACAAAGTTGAATAATAATGACGACAACGCATCTTCTTGTTTCAGGCCATTCTTAACGTGAAAGCTCGTGGCCAAAACTTTTCCTACCCGGACTTTACTTTGGGATTCATTTAAACATGCCTTAATTAATCTAATTAGCTTTTTCGGTATTCCAAATTCTGTAAGAACGTTGTACAATGTTTCTCTCCTAACCGAGTTATAAGCCTTTCTAAAATCAATAAATAGTTGATGTACCGGACTACTGTATTCCCGCTTATTTTCGAGTATTTGGCGAATGGTAAATATTTGGTCGATAGTTGATCGATTTCGTCTAAATCCACACTGAAAATCTCCAAACATTTCATCTGCGTATGGGCTCATTCTTGCTAATAGAATGTTTGAAAGGATTTTATAGGATGTTAACAGAAGAGAGATGCCTCGATAATTATTACAGTCAGTTTTGTCGCCTTTCTTGTGAATTGGAACAATGATTGATTCTTCCCACTCTTGTGGCAATTCTTCCTTGTTGTAGATAAGGAGAATGAGTTTGTGTATCTTGTTCCACAATTTTTTGCCTCCAGCTAAAATTAACTCAGCCGGAATTTCGTTTGCACCCGAGATTTGTGTTTCTTTAATTTCTTTATAGCGAGTTTTACTTCTATTCGATTGGGTTCTGGAATATATGATTCTGCCGTGTGTATCTTTCTTTCTCCACGCACATTAGTTTTTGGCTGCGTGTTAAGCAAATCGTCAAAGAAATCTTTCCATCTATTTAAAATGCTATCTGTATCAGTGAGAACTGTTCCATCAGCTTTCTTTCATATATAAGAACGAGGTTGATAGCCTTTCTTAAATTCGTTGACCCCTTTATACATGTCCCGAATGTTTTTATTTTTACTATCTTCAAGTTCCTAAATTTTAGCTTTCAAAATATCGCGTTTTTTTGTTCTAAAAGTTTTGGAAGTTCCTCGCCTGATGTCTACGAAATTTTGTGTAGTTACTTCATTCGGATTTTGTAGCCAACGTAATTTTGCCTGTTTTCTCTTCTCTGCTAGTTCGAACCATGGTTTGTTCCTACGTATTATTTCCGCGTGTCCCAATTTTTCTTTTGAGAGAGGATGTTTCATAAGCAAAGAAAAGAATTCAATTGCTGGAATATTTTTCTCTCTAATCTTAAGGTTACATCTGTTAAGTAAAGAGTATGACATGCGTCAGATTTCTGAAACGATTCCTGTAATGTTATTGAGATTATAATAATTTTGCTCAAAGAGTATTGTTGCGTCACACATAATTGATATTCTTTCTTCATAGTTTTGGGGAAGTCGTCATTTATATTATTATATTACTATAAAACAATTTTAACGTGGATCTTTGTGGATGCCTAATTAGAAACATACCAATTATAAATATGCATGTATTCAGATTTCAGAATGTTTTCACGGCAGTGATTTGTAATACTGATATGTACTACTACTTCATCTACATCACCTAATATATAATATACTCTACAACAGTTGATCAGATTCATCTACCGTAATATGAGTTTCATCTCCCTTATCTAGAATAAGCCTCAAATCTGCCCACCTTCCAATGTTGAAGACAACCAATGGCGTATTTAGGATTTTCTTTTGAGGGCTATGTCCAATACAAGGAAGGAAGTGGGCAATTGCCCACCTGAGTTTGAGAATTAAATATATTTTAATTTATGCATAAATTGAAGTTATAATGACAAGAATTACAGATCGATAAATCCTCTATGATATGACACAAAAATTTAAAAGTGAATCTAACCCTTTATTCTATTCATACAAGAAAAAGAAAGCATCCTCTTGGCCGTCCTAATTTCCCGGGCTAATTATTCCCCCGTTTTGATTTTCTTTAATTCAAACATTTCCTTCTTTTAAAAATAACTAAACGATATAATTGTTCCTTTGTTATAATAACTAAAGTCCTGTCATGTTGATATCCGCGCATGTTGGTGTGGAACACTAGTTTCGCTTATCAACTCCTCTTAGTTTTGGTGTTACTGATGACGGCCAACTTGAATCACAACTGACAACGGTCGATAAAGTATGATAGGCGAAATGAAAGTAGTAACGTCAAGAAAAAGAAACAGAAAAATAGAAAGGATGACAGAAAGAACAATTAAGGACGCGGTTCTTACATGGAATGAAATTTGACAAATACAGTATTATTTCTAAACAAAAAGCATAAGAAAATGGAAAGTCAATGACATTCTTAGAAATGATAAGAAGGATTATTGTTGTACGTGGAATGCGTAAAACTAACAAATTATTTCGAGGGGAGAATGAGCCCGATAGCCTCCTAAATTCGTCACTGAAGACAATTCTGCTCCCCTGATCCTTCACAGCATTGTTTTTCAACTTCATAAATATTTTGAACATCGCTTATATATATATATATATACGGGACCATCTTACCCGTCCCCCCCAATGTTGAAGACAGATTTGCGCCTTTGGTATTTAGAGAGCATTTTCCGCTTTAGAAAATGTGTGCTTGGTAAAGAATGTAGAGAATTAGCTGAGTCAGGCACGTAGCTAGAATATGGTAATAGGAAGGGGGGGGGGTCTGTCACGAAATACTGTGGTTATTTACCAGGGGCTCAATCATTCTAAACTATTTTATTGGCAACATATATTGGTTCGTTTAGCCAAGATTTCTAATGGGGGTATGATATGAAATACTGTGGTTACACACCAGAGGCTCGATCAATCTAAATATTTTACTGACAACATACCCATATTGATTGGTTAGGACAATAAAATGAGGATATATTAGTAAGTATTTTAATAAGAAGCTATGAAGAAATCTCGAGTAAAAGAATATAAAAAAGTATTGAAAAAGATATCGTCTTCCGAGGTCATTCGAACGGTGTCGAGAATTTTGCGTCTGGGAAATTTGCGCCCTACCTCAAGAACAGGGAAAATTGCGCCTGCGATGTACCTCCACCGGGAAGTTTGAGCCCTGCGAAATAAAAGAACCTATTGGAGCTTACGCATTTCCTCGGAGGGGCTGACATTACAGCATAAACAATCCTCCCCCCACAACCATGCCATTTGTGATTTATTTTCATTGTGGCTATATAAGGGGAGAATAAACTTCAATATAAGCCAAAAGAACACAACGGATCAACGCAATCACTGCTTCTTCCAGGGATGATTTTGGGAGAACACTGGCCTCCCCAGAGCTCTCAGAGTGCCCCCTCGGAGGAGACCAAAATAATACGTCTATAATATAATAATAAATAGAATAGTACCAGCAGTGACCCCCCTCCGGAATACTAAATGTGCCCCCCCGGAACATTTTTCCTGAAAGAACGACTGAACGCAATTGTGTGTTTGAAGTGTAATTCCAGCAAGTAAACACACTGTACATAGTTTTCTTGATAATATTACTGAACTGATTTTACATTCACTTTACATTTTCTTTTCTATATTTTGTGTCCTGAAAAGCCAAACAACTCGCAAGGATTGTGAACAGAGATATCTGGGTAGAGCCAAACAGCCTTTTGTAGATTAAATTATACTCTTTGATTATATTAATAAATAATTATATATCAGTCATTTATACGTTTATTGTAAATTTTGTAGTATAATGAAAAATTGTATTTGTATGGATTGCCCTTTAGTGAACTAAAATTGTATTTTTTTCATTTGTTCGGAATATTATAACGGATGGAGTAACTCACTGAGACGATGAGAGGCAAGCCTAGTTCAAGTGCGAGTGGAAGTTACTTTACACAATACAATAATAAGTTGAATTGTAGGGCGCTAACATCCCAGTGCAAATATATAGCCGGCGCATTTTCCCCTCTTTTTGGGGTAGGGCGCAAACATCCCAGTGCAAATATATTGCGAGCGCATTTTTTCCTATTTTTGTGGTAGGGCGCAAATTTCCCGGGCGCAAAATTCTCGCATTCAAGGAAAATATAATGTCCGTGAAGTTGACAAGCCACTTATGTCAGACTCCAATTTCGACTTTAAACGTCGCTAGTGCTACGTTAGTGTTCGATAGTGACGCAAATCGTTAGTACTCCAACTGCATGCCAACACGCCCACTTCTAAGAATCATCTCAAAAATAAGGTTAACCGTTAGAGCAAGTAAGTGCTCATTGGTGCCATTAACATTAATGTTAAAGCCTCCATCGTACGGCCCTTTGAGTAATAATAACACCACGTTTTTTGCTAGTCTCAATGCGTCCCTATATTCTCGCGAACATTCTGACGTGCCCAAGTTAGTTACTTTTTTGGGGGGGGACTATTGTTTATCTGTTATTGTTTATTGTTTATTGCTAGTCTGCAGAGTAGTCCTTACATTAATATGCCATTGTCCTTGCATTGCGTATTTACAAGCAATTTGTTATTACTGTTAGAAGATATCAAAAAACAACAGATAAAATCTACTACTTAACGGTTCATATTTTTCTTTTACAGTACATAAACGATTAATAATAATAATAATAATAATAATAATAATAATAATAATAATAATAATAATAATAATAATAATAATAATAAGACTATTTCAGCATAAAAGTTATCAATTGCATCACACTGGCAACAAGCGACGCATATTTTAACTTCATAAAAAATCGTTTCTCACGATTTTCTGGAAAACTACGTATGATATCTTCATTATGTCAAGTTGTTTATCTCAGTGTGATATATGTCTTACCTCTGGACAATATCACAGTAAAACAAAAATTAAATATTAGGAGTACATCGTATTTTTGGACTACATCTCATCAACCATGGGAAGATTGAGTAGTGTATACTTTAGGATGTAAGTTTCAGCTTAACTTGCATCATACATTCTTAGGATTACAAAAAGGAAATTTGTTCGTTTGCATTTGAACAAAATTCTTAGGATTACAAAAAGAAAAAAAATTTCCGAATTCCGGAATTTTTCAGAAATCCGGAATTTTTCCGAATTTCGGATTTTTTCCGAATTCCGGAATTTTTCTGAATTCCGGATTTTTTTCCGAATTCCGGATTTTTTCCGAATTCCGGATTTTTTCAGAATTCCGGAATTTTTCCGAAATCCGGATTTTTTCCGAAATACGGATATTTCCAAATTCCGGAATTTTTCCGAATTCCGGATTTTTTTCCGAAATCCGGAATTTTTCCGAATGCCGGAATTTTTTCCGAAATCCGGAATTTTCCCGAATTCCGGAATTTTTCCAAATTCTGGATTTTTTCTGAATTTCGGATTTTTCCGAAATTCGGAATTTTTCTGAATTCCGGATTTTTTTCCGAAATCCGGAATTTTTCCGAATTCCGGAATTTTCCGATTTTACTTTCCGGATTCCGGAAAGTAAAAATTCCGGAATTGGCCATCCCTAATATGTACACTTATCTCACTTCATAGATACATATAATTTAATTATTTACACTAGAGATCTGTTTGACCTCTTAAAGTGATCTGCAAAGCAGATAAGAAAAAAAACAATAACTCTCCTCATTGGTTGATGAGTTCATTGTCTCTGACAGTCTTTGTACAGAGAGGAGGATAAAAAAGAAAACATTTTATAGTTAAATTCAACTTTAAGATATATGACGCAGTTTCATTAGTGATTAACTGTTGACCTAAAGTCCACTTCACGGATAGTCTCTGCTACAGTAGGGACTAGAACGTGTCTACGATGAAATCACACGCCAATTGTACTCGCCCACATTTCCATTCCACTGGAATAAACTGTTCCTCGATGGTGAAACTAGTGACGTTCAAACTGTGTCACATCTGACCCAAATATGTCAGATTAAAGTTAGCAATGCTTCATGTCTTGCAGATCTCCTTGTTTAAGAGTTCAGGAGGGCGCTGTCATACAGTGAGACAGGCCTTGCAATCTCACTTGAGAGCTGAATATTGATATTAATATTCCATAATAGGAATGTATAATAGTGCCACTGCACTATAAATAAAGTTTGTCCCCAGAATGACTGTTACTTAAAGATGTACTCGAACAGGCATGGCCAAAATAGCCACTGTTCAGAAAGTAGTGGTTGAAATTGGATAATTTGAAACATTTGAACATGAAGTGTTTTGTAATTTTATGAAGTTTCACTGTTCTGCAGCACTTTGTAGTATCTACCACTATAAATTTGATATCTATAAACACTGTCCACTAACACCACCGTGACGCGATACATGAGCGTCCATGTATATAATTTCACAGGACTCCACGGGAAGAACGATCTTCACACTGTCCTGGGTGCTAACTTCTCGACTCTCGAAATTTAGAAGCAACTTCACACTCTCGAGCTTAGGAATCAACTCACTCTACCGCTCTCGACGCTTCAAAATCAACTGACTGCTACCAGGACCACGAAAGGGTAGTAACGCTTCCAATTCCAGGAAAAAGCAGGGACTCGCTCTTCCTAGAACCACTGACAAAGAGTTTTGATGCCTGAGGCGATAACTGTGTGTGGTCTCTTCACCAAACAGCACTTCGAAAACCAGCTTGCGCTTGTAACAAGCAAACACTGCGTGACAGGTGCTGCCACCACCGTTGAGAGCGGCAATTTCGAAAGCTTCTGCCCAAACAGAAGTCCATAACAACAAAATAGATAAACATTACTTGTTTCACTGAAATATACAATACAAAGAATAGATACACTTGATTAAACACACACAAAGTTAGTAAAATATATACAGAATGCAATAGTATCTTTATATACAGTTGTCATCTCTCCGAGTATGTGTAGGAAGTCTTTTTTCCACTGGCTTCCCTCAAAACGGTCTGCTAACATCCCGCAGCCATTACTCCAAGAGAGAGAGAGATAGAAACATTGGTTGTTATGATTAATTTTGACAATAATACAAGATCTAAACGTCTTGAACGTTGGGAAACACGATGATAAATATGGTCATGAATTTTAAACGGTCTTTCCAAGAACTTATGAGCGTAATACGTTAATATTAATAATTTACACATAAAATAAGTCAAAATAAAATACAAGTTTTCAAAAGTGCAGTGCATCATGGGAGAAAATCATAAGCCAGTTCGCTGACGGTAACGAACTTTGTTGGAAGCCACGCTATGAGCTTGGGACTTGTGAGATTCTTTTCAAAGGTGTGAATTCGATACCTTTAGAAATAGGAAATCTATCGTGTTGACGCTAAAAATTTTATGGCTTTTGCAACAAAGCCTGGAGAGCGTCTGTAAGCAATGTATCCACCTACTCATTGCTATACAAGAGGAAGTTCCCAGTATACTTCCTGTACACAATGTTTCATTCTTCCTTGTTTATTTAGGGATTTCTCCACCCACTAGTAGTCAAAGACCTCACACAAACTTTGCAGCTCAGACGGCTGTCGCCAAGAAAAAAAATCTCTGTCCAAGCTATCTCTGTAGCAACGAAGTTCAAACTTCTATACATGAAGTAAATGCATATACTATGATTTCTTCTTTTTTATTTTATCATATGTAGAATGTGTATGCTGGATATGTAAATCCAATCACGCATGTAATACACACAATTCAGTTCCCATTAATGAGATGCACGCAAACGTTAATCATGTTCATAGCCTATAAAGGAATAAAATACATACATGAATATAATATACATCAACAATGTATTAATACTCTCGTATTACGCTCGGTGTTTACCCAATAATATTTATAAAAGTTAAATAATCATAAAAATGAATGCTAATTAGCAAGCAATTAATTTGATCACAAATTATCATGTATTTACATATTGATAGGGAAATGTGCACTCATCTGCATTTTGATATGCAGATGAAGGAGAAGGCACTCAGTCGTCTACAGAATCCTTTGGCGCGATGTCGGAAGTGTTAAGGATCGTTACCCAGCACAGTCTCGCGTACTCGGGAAAACGCATGCTGAATGTTTTCTTTCACGCTTATAAATGAAGAAAACGTGAAATATACCGTGAAGAAGTACATTGTATCACACGTTATTCCGCACACACTCACTCCCCCACCCCACACACACACAAAACATGGAGCTGCCGGTTCTTAACACTTCCGACTTCCCTCCAAATCACTGGATGTCCATTGTTGTTAAGGCTTACTACCTGCCTACTTTGAACCCTCCTTGAAATCAGGGTATATCTGAAAACTCCTGAGACTATATCCGAGAACTACACCCTGTAGGAAATACCCTGTACACCTATTGAAAATTGACGAAATATGCACTTTTGAGTTGTGTATGCGTGGCTTCCTTTACACTGATGAGGACCACCCTCCACAGTGTCTGGAATTCGAAATATGGCCTCTTCGCAATTTTAGACAGCCCTAGCTCTGAAACTATGAACTTTTCGCCATAGGCCCATGTGAACTTTCGCTCTTATTTTAATGTGAGAAATCAGCTCTTATAGTTTGTCGGTATAGTTCATTAACACCCTGTATAACTCAGATTTTGAGTACAATTTCGAAAGTTCATTTCAGTAAACTTTAAAAGGCGGTGATGTCCTTTTACACTCAATTAGTACATTCAAATTCACGAATGACGACGAACTGAAGGGTGTGAAGATACGATTGCAAACAACTGTAGTCATAAGAATTCAACTGAACAGCGGTAAAAATAGTGGGGAAATTAGAATTGACCAAAACTGAATAGTTTACATAGCTCATTACGAAACACAGCTAGCAGATTATCAGCTAGCCGAAGAAATGACAAAAAATCAATGAAATTTCGCGTTATACTAAGCATAGTTCGGGGGGGGGGGAATAATTCATTTGATTTCTTTGGGAGAGAAAATTCCCCCATTCCCCCGGTAATTCGCACCCTGTGTTAGTTCGTCCCTGATATAAGCTTTCGTTAAAGTATACACACACATTGTTTTTCTTCAGTGATGCGTTAACTTTAACAACAAACGCAAAACGAATAAGTTATACATTATAATATAGTTTTTTAATCCATAAAAGAGTATTAATATAACTATATAAATATAAGCGTGTCAAAATGATGCATGCTTGATTATTTTTTAAAAGTAATATAAGTCCAGTATTTAGTTTTCTAATAAATTTACTTATAGATATTTTTCAATGTGTTATATCATAGTTTCATCCAGATCAATAGCCTCAGAATAAAATGAAATCTGAGTTCAATATTCACAATTGTAATGTAATACAGTGTAAATTTATCTTTCGAAAATAAAAGTTTGCAAAAACTTCATTGCTCATATTATACAAAAATTATCTATGTATCTACAAATATTAAAAAAAAAAATCTTTCTGTTAAAAAAGGCTTGGTGTTTTAATGTTCCAATATGCCAATAAATAAATAAAATAAAATACAAATGAATACATGAACATTCATCAAACGATTGATTCCCAACAAGTATACATGTAGCCTATCATGTAGATTCTTTCAGAATCATTTACTGAAAAAGGGTGCAGCGAGCTTTTGCCAATTGACTAAACCGGTATATTTGTGTGTCTGTCTGTTCCACGTTAAGTCTCGTAAAACATATCAGAATTTAATGAAATTGAATATTGTCTTTCTCCAATCTTCCGAAGTAACTCTAAGGTTACAATTCTTTAATAGTAAAGAGTTCTCTCTTGGTTAAGAGGTTAGCGTACGCGCCTTTGGCGTGGGAAACCCGGATTTGATTCCCGGAGGGAGCCCATGTTAAGCTGTAGGCCTACGTCTCATATAATCTCGCTGCTGAAAGGGACCCTAAACTCAAAAATCAAATCAAATCATCAATAGTATAGGAGTGAAATACATTCCATGAAACAATTTTTCAGTAAAAGCTATATAAAAATTATTTGATTTTGAAAAAGAAACATAATGTCCATTTTCTTTAGGACATCACGATCATACCTATTGGGTGTGGTTGAAGTCGATCGAAGATAAATGGGTATAACGGACAAATTGTCTCAAATTTCGAAATTTATTTAAATAATATGATAAGAAAACAAATTTCCTTCGATAACTTTCACAACAGGAATTTTGAGAATGATAAAAAAATGGATCAAAAGATTACAATCTTTGTCAAGAATTTTAGGAATGATCAAAAAATGCATCAAAAAATTGCGATCTTGGCCAATAATTAATTTTTTAGTCAGAAGCCACAACATTTTTGAATGGCTCCAAAATCAAGTTTTCGTATTTTCTTGGAATAAATACATCATACTGAGTTAAGTGATAGTTTGGGTATGGCCATAATATATGTAGTTCCCCAGACATAAGACGCACAAGAAAAATTTTTGATTGAAATATATTGGATCTTTCGATCCAAACATGCCTTGATGTTGATGCAACAGGATATTGGCACAGGATAAGATGATGAATCTGTAATAAAAAAGATTTCGCTCGCTTCTACAATGCACAGGATCACTAGTTAATCATTTATCTTCTTTACCATAAAGGTTTATAAGCGTGGAATGTTAAATTAAAAATTTCGTTTCTTTGTTCGGTTTTTAAATAGCCCCTACCACTGACGCCTCATCATACTGCCCACTCAATCAAACAATGAGGGAGGAAAATCTTGTAAAAGGTAATATTTGAATTATCGTTTTCTATCAACCTAATACAGGGTCCGGCAAAAGATCTCCCTATTTGGAGAGGGTGCCGTGTGAGTTGTGGAGGGGATACGGCGGCGAAGGAGGTATCGATCGATAGGGTTATATATGCCATTTTCAGTAGTCATACTGGCGTGGCACGGTGAGCATCGTGCGTTTGTTGTGGAGGAGCATATTCGTAATGGTAGTTCTGTGATTACTACTCAGGGGGGGTATTTCGCATTCGGTTCAGACTTGGCCGACATGATTCTATTCCGAATCGCCTGATCGAACTATTTAAGTGCTGAACGCTTTGGAGATTGCTGGGTAGATGCTCTCACACGCGCCACATTTTCCGACGTTATTACGGTCGGCCAAGCGAATTTTTTTCTCAATGCAGAACCTGTTGTGCTAAAGTTAGATACCCAAACTTCAATAGTTTTCCTATCTGGAACAGAGTCATGTCGGACAAGTCTGAATCGAATGCGAAATGCCCGCTACATACTAATCACAGAACCATAATTACGAATATACTCCTCCCCAACAAACGCACGATCAGTGTTTTTTTCCAGACATGATTTTAGGGGGGCCCTGCCCCCTGGAGCTCTGAGAGTGCCCCGGAGGAGACCAAAATAATACGTCTATAATATAATAATAAATGGAATAGTACCAGCAGTGCCTCCCGGAACATAGTTTCTGAAAGAAATACTGCGCACGATGCTCACCGCAACACGCCATTGTGACTACTGAAAAATGGCATGTATAACGCTATCGATCGTTACCTTCTTCGCCGCCGTATCCCCGCCATACAGCGCCCTCTCCAAATACGGGAGGGCTTTTTGCCGGACGCTGTACTTTCAAATTGCTTGCGATGAAACAAACAAACAAACAAACAAAAAACAGCTATAAGGTACCGGTAGTACTTATCACTTTAAGGTTGTATTTTACATGTATGTGAAGTCAGAAATGTGCTTTAAACAAATGTCTCAGCCATAAGCAGATGTTTGATTTTTTTCAGTGCCTGCCAACAAGATAAATCACAATGTCTCATATTCTAATTAGGCATTTTAACAGATCAATACATCAGCGGTTTTCAAATTGGAGGTTTCACCTGAGAGAGTGAAAGACAATCAAGTGATTACAAGTTACTGGAATAAAATAAATTACAAAGTTATTTTTATAAACTGCAACAGATTTTCTTTTAACCACGATTACATAAACTTTACGTTGAACGAAACTCAAATTATACACTGAAATATTTTTTTTTCATTACAAATGTGTTTAGTAATGTTGGCCAAAGGGAAGAAGCAGAAAATATTAAAATAATAATGAATACAATAAAACGCCTAAAATATTTGAAAACAATTTTAGTGAGAACAGAAAATGACTCTTGTAATTTACATAAACTCAATTTATATAAACATTTTTCTACGTTAAAAAAGAACAAAATAAAAATCAAACTCCAAGTTACTTAAATAAATAATTCTAAAAGAATATAAGTACTCGCTTGTGTATACGAATTATTATTATTATTATTATTATTATTATTATTATTATTATTATTATTATTATTATTATTATTATTATTATTATTATTATTATTATAGTGCACATAACTGAAATGAACTCGCTCGATTTATTATCATTATAGCAATTTTAAGATTTCATCATGTAATTATTAGATTACCATTTATTGATAAAGCTTACATTAGATCAGGGTTCCCAACCTTGTTCAGCATATTTCACGTCATTGCTGCTCGTTGGTCTGACTCCTTTTACTACCTGAAATGTCAGCATTGAATACTCAAATCTTCACTAATAATAATAATAATAATAATAATAATAATAATAACTGTTTTGGTTTTGACTAGAATAAATCTGTTAGCCATTGGTCAAGAGAAGCTTTTCTGTGCTGCTCT
This sequence comes from Thermobia domestica, assembly GCF_964235325.1. NCBI lineage: Eukaryota > Metazoa > Arthropoda > Insecta > Zygentoma > Lepismatidae > Thermobia > Thermobia domestica. The sequence continues at coordinate 55,663,095 of NC_137460.1, read as the reverse complement.
TTCAGCAATTGCTTCATTCCCGTACACTGCACAAGTTGTTCTTGCAGCTTCTGCTGCACTGGACCTTCGGTTAAACTCGAAGAGTAAAATGTGACGGAAATGACCACTTTTCTCAACTTGACATTCCATATTAGTTTGTCTGAAATATATAGGCTACAATAATATGTTCACAATCAAGAAAACCTGTGTTTCACTACACACAAACTCCAAACTGCGGTAAAACAACAGAATAACGATAAACAATTGCTTCACGCCACATTGTTGCCAACCCAAAAGAAAACCACACGAACTTATGCATCGACCCAATAGTTCAATTTGTCCTATGCCATATCTATATTTCAAGTTTCTAAGTTAAGCAATTTGGCCTAAGCGTTGATCAATCAGTCAGTCAGTCAGGATTTCTTCATATATATATAGGGGTAAAAGTAGATCTGAAAAGGTAGGGGGACGGATGACGTCACGCTGTCCCCCGTGCCTATACTCGGCCATTGTAATTTTTTTAGGAAGTGAAGTGACGCCAAAGATATTTTTTGGGAGTGGGGTAACGGCGTCCTCTCGCGTTCCCCCTCACTTTTACCCCTAAGCATAAGTATTCTGCCATTATTGGCAGGTCACTTTCCACAAATCCATCATCCAATATCATCCATCAATTGTAATCTCCTTCTCACCCTCCCTCTCTTTCCTGACACCATACTCTCTAGCACGTCTCCTCTTGATGCAGTTCCTTTGTAGCCAATGTCCCAACCAGTTTCTCTTCCTTTTCTTAATATCTATTTTTTTCTCCTACCATTCCTAAGACACTCATTCGTTTTCCGCTCGACCCATCTATTTCCATTCTTCTCGACACCCACATTTCGAGAGCTTGCAGTCAGATAATACGCATGTAGTTTATTTGTATCCATTAGCTTGCGTCTCCCTTGCTTATTCTTCGCAACTACTGCATTAGATGAGCTTTTTTCCCCTCACGGCATGAAAGTGTTATTTCAAAATTAATTTCAATGCAAATATCCAATTGGTGTTGGGGCCGGGACTGACCATGTAGTTGGTGCCTATGGTAACAGCAACATATTATACCTTGTATGTATTGGGTGGCAGGCCCGTATTCAGGGGGTCTAGCCCCCTCTAAATTTTGGCTGGCCCCCTAAAATTTTCACGATAGACTGGCAAATTAACTATAATATGGTGATGAACTATAATATGGTTGTATCGGGCCCTCCTAACTTCAGCCGCCCCCCCTAAACTTTTGGGCTGGCTACAGACCTGTTGGGTGGTGGGCACTTTTTTAAACAGTACTTTGTAAATACTAGGCCAGCACGAAATTAAAACTGCTCGATTTTCTTTCTTGTCGAACTTTGAGAAAAGTGGAAAGTGGTTTAAAAAAAATTAGCACTTCCAATTATCATCTCAGATAGCTATTGAGAACATTTCATACACATATACAAACGTACTGTAACACCTTTTTCTGAATCCACAGAATGTTTTCCTTTTATCATTCTCAAATATTAACTTCCAGTTTCTTACTACTACTACTACTATTACTACTAAAAAAAATTGAACTGTTTATGATACATGAGAAACTATGCTAAACAGTACACTCCTTAGCGTGTGAAAGTGTCAGCGTAGTGAACATGTAATTAAAGAATTCAGTTGTCAGATTTTCTTACACTTCTAAAGCAAGCTCTTCTTGTATTTTTTTTTATTTTTATATGCATTTTAATGGTAATTTAAGTGCATTAACATATGTCACGCATTTTCATGTAAAAGCTGACAGTACGTTTTTATCTAAACATAGCGTTTTCTATGCACGATCACAACAGTTCAGAATGAAAGTGTGTCTTGAATAGTAGGTAACAAACAGGTCTATGTATGTCTTTTGTCTAATATGTTAGCATAACACATATGTATCTACGTAGTTTGTGCAAAAAAATATATGAAACATATATAAGTAGCCCGCTTTAGTTAGTTAATTAATTAGTAAATATTACAAGTACTGTAGTATGTGAATTATTGTGAGGAGAAGATAAACTACAAGAGATACAAAGTATGCTAGATAACAATATATGAGGTGTTCAAAAAAAAATTCGAATCTTTGGATGGCAAAAATACATTTATTGATTTGGAAATACGAAACACTAATCCCCTTCTAAAGCTATGGTGATTGGTACGAAGCGGTATGTGTCAAATATAAAAGTGCGGGGGGAGGGAGAAACTAGAAGAAGTGAATAGTTTTCGATATCTGGGAAGTATTCTTAGTAATGACATGAAGTTCGAACGTGAAACAAAAGCAAGAATAGGAATGGCGAAAGAGGCCTTTAGGAGGAAGAAAAGTTTGTTTTGTAGGACCTTGAATAAAGAGTTGAGAAAAAGACTTGTAAAATACTTCATGTGGAATGTTTTATTGTATGGGGCGGAAACATGGACATTACGTAAAAGTGATGACAAACGACTGGAAATCTTCGAAATGTGGGCATGAAGAAGGATGGAAAGAATTAGTTGGGTCAAGCGGAAGACGAACGAGAGAGTGTTAGAAATCGTGGGAGAGAAAAGAACGCTTTTAGATATTATTGAGAAGAGGAAGAGAAACTGGTTGGGACATTGCCTGAGAAGAAACTGAATCATGAGGGACATGCTAGAAGGTATGGTGGCAGGAAAGAGAGGGAGAGGGCGAAGGAGGCTACAATTAATGGACGATATAAAACCGGAAAGATCATACGTGAAGACGAAGAGGTTAGCGGAAGACCGTGGAGCATGGAACTTCTCAGCTGCTGCAAATCACCTGCCAATAATGGCAGAATACCTATGATGGTGATGAATCTCCTTCAAAGTAGTCTCCTTGCTAATGCACACACTTTCCCAGCGCTTCTGCCATTGTTGGAAACACTTCTGGAACGCAGTTTTTGGAATAGTGACCAACCGTGCCGTCGCATTACCCATGATGTCTTCTCTTGACTCAAAATCGGGTTCCTTTTAGCGGTATTTTGCCTTGGGAAATAACCAAAAGTCACACGAAGCCATGTCGGGTGAGTAAGGAGCCTAAGGAATGTTGTGTTTGACGATGAAAGCTTGAATCAAATTTCGTAGACACTCGTAGGCGCTTGGATATCGCCGAGGTTTTGCCAAAATTTGATGCAATATAGCTGATAAAGTTTTTCTGTCATTTTAGAAAAAACTGAAATCCAACGACCGCTCACTACACATCTTCACTCGTTGACCGACTGCCAGCTATTGACACTTTCTGCGGCCGGGGAAAAAAAATCACAACTACGCATGAATGTTCTCACTACGTCTACACTGAAGCGTCTCCCGCGCTTCATTGGTTAACGCGGGAAAAAAATAAGGTTCGATACTTTTCGAACACACCTCGTATTGATTTACATTTAGAGTACTGGGAATGAACCAAGGATCTTTTAAAATAGAGGATCTGCCCCATATATATCTTCATCCTATTAAATAATGAAGCCAAAAAACAACCGAACATCGGCACGTCTGATTGGCTACTCTCGTTTCCGACATCGTCTGATTCACTACTTTCGTTTCCGTCATGTTTGTTGGCTCAAAACATTGCGATCCTATTGGGCGGAGTGGGCAGAGTAGGGGTGGAGAAACTGTGACATATGACTTTAAGATTTTGTTGTAAGGGAAGATCCTCTATTTATAAGATCCTTGGAATGAACAACATAAATCTTAGCGGCACAAAAATTAGTTTTGGTTAATTTTCTCGAAAATTACACAAATCAAGTTTACCCTTAATCATTTCAAGTGATTGAATTTAGTGTAATGTATCGATTGATATAATGTCTCTTCTTTTAATAATATTGGGTGAGTCAAAATGATGTTCACTATTTTCGCTAGTTTATTGTTCGAACAGTAATGAGCTTTTCTTGACAATTTCAGAAAATAAATGATAGAACTAGCTTTTTTTTTTTTTTTTTTAATAAGAAAAAGAGTACAGATGAAGTGCAAAGTCAAATTTTCACGCTACATCAATCATTTTTCTGTTGAGCATTTATAATTTTGTTGAGAAATTGTACAAATGTATGTTGAATTAGGAAGATTTTTTAAGGAGGGGTCCGGACCCGTTGGACCCCTGTGGGTCCGTTCCTGTTGTCATGTAACTCGTGGATCGCATATTGAACATTTATAACATGTAAGAAGAGAAAACTTTTTGAGTTGATCAATCAGTGTGTGTAATCTCTGTTTACATACGTGTTGTTAAAAGCAATAATAATAATAATAATAATAATAATAATAATAATAATAATAATAATAATAATAATAATAATAATAATAATAATAATAATAATAGGAATCGGGGAGATCATTTTGCTCACCTTGTATTACCTAGTATAATTCAAATTTTAGAGTTAATCATAATTTTGGGTTGTATCTCATTCATCATCCTATTGTCGTCTTGTCAGTATCGTAATGAAAAACTTGGCGAGGGCATACTTTAACACCAGTTTTCTTCTAGTAGCTGATATAGTTAACGTACAGTAGGTTTACAAAAGGAAAACATAGTTTATTTTTATATTTTCTCAAATACTACGCATGAGAATTTACGCTCACCCATAATACTTTGTTGAGCTCAATCATATCCATTGGTTTGTATGAAAGACTGGACTTTAGCTGATTGGTCCGATTGCTTCGAATCGGGCCCCTCACTAGAGTGTAATTTACTGTCAAGTGTAAAAAAAAAAAAAATGAATAAATAAATAAAAGCACACAAGAACATACATCCAACATGCCCCTTTCCTTGATAATCCCAGTTACTTTGGCATCTAGCAAATCGAGCTTTTTTTTTTTTTTTTCAAGCTGAAAGCGATCGAAACTTAGTTGAGATGATCAACTCAGCAAGAAATTTGAACACTTTGTCAATTCTCGTCCATTCAAATCTGAATTTGGCAGGAGTTTGAACTTAGAAAAAAATCTAAAATATTTTGCAGAATAAAAACAAACAAGAAAAATAAATTTAATAAAAAGATATAATAAAGACTCATTTACAATTTATGAATGTCAAGTGCTTTTAGAAGTTCAAAAATGTAATTTGTTTCAAACAGTAGACTTAAATTTTCATTACTTTTTTTAGAGATTTTTTTAGTAAATCATTTCACAGTCAGTAAAAAAAGCACTATTATGACTACATTTTTGAGAAATATTCTTAGTTTCTTTTAGGGTTAGATGTATGAGACTCTATATTAAAATGTAGCTTTGATTTTTTTTTAGCACATCCAGGGATTTGCGTACACCAGATCGAGGACCACAGTGTTACATAAACAATATTGTGATGGTCGAGGAGCTATTTCACAATGAAATTAATAGTGTCCAATGTAGACAGGTAGCTGACCAGTAGCGGTTCTAGAAGGTAAAAACTGGGGGAGCCAACCAGACCCCAGACTATGATAGGTATAATCATGTGTTTACTATATACTTTCAAAAATATATAAATAATAGCTTAAATTGTTTTTGTCACTTAAAAACTGGGATGGGCTGGCTAGGCTAGAACCATCATTGTAGCTGAGCCAATGGCCATACCACAAATATCCCATAATTTCCCTTTATTGAGAGTTTACTATTGATATAATGTATGTAATGGAAGTAAAACGTGTTCCTTCCTTTTTGTTCTTAAAGAAAATTGTTCTCTAATTTATACAATAATATTAATAATAATAAATAAAATATATAGGAAGAGAAAGTGTATATGAGTTGCTCTAAGAACGAAATTGTGATGTGACCTAATTGAGCATTGCGGTTACCTAAAACTTAGAGGTTACTAGGTTGATTACACGTTTTGTTTTTGCTTTTTCACCTTGACCCTCACGCTGCTTATATTAAAAAAAAAAAAAAGTACCAACTAAACAAACATTCAATGTTGCGAGACTGTTATTTCTTTACAACTAACCAATGGTTTATTAGAGCTTTCTTTTTCTTCTTCTTCTTCTTTCCTCTGGTTTCAAAACAATAACATCGGTTAATAGGTGAAAAAAAAACTGAAGAAAGTGGCGCCCGTTTTTCCTCGTTTAAGTAAAAGAATACGAAACAAAAAGAATAATAAATAAAAGAAACATATCCGGTATGTTCAGAGTCTGTGTACCATTTCTTGGTCATAGACGACGCCGTAATATAAGTTATTTACACATAGATTGAGAGCAGATTCTTTTCTTTTGATTTGTGAAAAACTAAAACTATGCTGACAAAAATAAAAGAGGTATTCTAAAGCAAAATCATAGCAAGAACAAAGAATTTTACTTTGGAAAGTTGTAATGTTAATTGAAATCATTTATACGCACATACACATACAAAACACACACATGAATATTTACCTGTGAGCTTTTAAAACTATAACTATAGAGAAAAGTGTAAATACAAGGTTTGACAACAAAGTTTCAGGACTAATGCTAGAATATTCTTGTTTTGCAGAACATGAGAAGATTTATAAAGACAGCATCTGTACCTTCTAAACATCAGTAATCGAAAACATCTTGCTTCTCATTATCATTGACTCTTACATGGAACAAAGGGCAAATATTAAATTTTGTCGTACGTTAGGAAAATAATAATAATAATAATAATAATAATAATAATAATAATAATAATAATAATAATAATAATAATAATAATAATAACATAGACTTAAAAGATGATCAGAATTGTTTATCGAAAGAGTGTCGTATTTCCTAGTCTTGCGTTTGAATAGTACACCCGTTTTCATGATGGATATAAAGATTTATTATTATGATAGAAGATAATATGGAGCGTGTTTTCGCTACCTGCTGTAGTCAGACCGTGAGCATGTTGCAAGCTGTATAGCTCATCAATCGCGAAATATCCTACAGATCCTGAAAGATGTGGGGAAAAGAGAGATATATGCTAGGTTTGTGCCTATTCCTTTGATTGAAGAGCAAAAATGGTTAGGGGTCGAGTGATTAAGTTCATGGAGTCGGTTTCTTCGTTGCTGGATCACATTACCACAGGCGACGAAACCTAGTGCTATCAACATGAGAATCGATAACACTTGGAAGCAGGGTGTCTTCGATGCAATGACATATTTTGGGGCGATAACCCTAAAATAATACAATGGATCTTAATATAACGAATATGGATTCATGTATATTAATGCACAGTTTATCATCTTCGTTTAATAGTTTAAATTTCTCTAAAATTTTTGCAAACAAACCATCCTATCGCCGCTATCAGCTTTGTATCCTGTACAGCTTGCTTTCTTACAAAATTCGGGACGTAGCAACGCTGAAGAAACCGCTGCCTAGTGTCTGCATTCAGAATCGTATCACGTGTACGTATTCACATTTGCTCCTTTGTAACAGTGGATTAACGACCTAACAGGCACGTTTCGTTGACGATGAACTTACCGGTTTCGTACGTGTGAGCAACAAAGTAAATGGGAATTACATTAGCAATGATAGCAACCATTTTGTAAGTGTGGGAATCAATTGAAAAATAGGCTGTCATTGCTCATACATCTTTCATTTATTTTGCTGAGCGATGTATTGGAGTAACTACGAAGAAAACTATCAATTTTTATTTTTGCGAGCATTTTTGTTACAGAGTAGAGATATTATCGTAGATTTAGGATTTAGGATTTAGATTTCTGGGTTTTCGGCATCTAAGACCATTTAGCCCTTCACGATTTGAGGGATGACGTTCTTCGGCGAGCACACAATCCGGGGAAAGGGAAGGAAGAAAGGGTTGAAGAAGGAAGGAAGCGGCTTGGGACCTATAAGTTAGGTACCACCCCGGCATTTGCCTGGTGTGAATGAGGAAAACCCAGGAAAACCTCATTCAGGGTGGCTGGCCTGAAAAAGCGTGTTACACTTTTTCGACCAAGTGACTCCACCAGGAATCGAACCCGGAACCGCTCGCACCGAAAGCGAGAGCGTTAGCGACTACGTTACGATGGCCCCCTTATCGAACATTTGTATGTAAACCTAAAATCAGTGCAACAACTGTGGATTTAAGGTTAACCTCCTGATATTCCGCGTAGAGCCGGCTCTACAAAAAATTACGACATTTGACCGTTCGTTCCTGCGGATATCTCGAGCTTTGTTGAGTTGAAACCTTTTGCAGGGTAATTTCTACAGTTCAAATTTTGCTTCCGTCAGACGAACAATAGACGTCGCCTTGCAATTGGACAGCAGTTAAGATTCCTCGTGCTTCATGTGCGATTCCATCTGGACGTCAGGAGGTTAAATGGGAATATTTTTTTTTCAGTATTGCAAATTCATAAAGGACATACTGAAGCTGATTTGTTTCAGCACTGAAAAATGTGTTACTTGCAGTGATAATTTCAGGATGCTCTTCTTTCTTTAACTTTGTATTTTAAAATTGAATGGAGGGTACGATTGGAAAGGGAGTTCTAAAGGGATGTTTCCTCCCTTTAACGTTCCTCTAGATCAGCGTTTCCGAACCTTTTTTAACTTGCGGCACTCTACGGGTGTAACTTGATTCTCGCGGCACACTCATAGATATTATTATTATTATTATTATTATTATTATTATTATTATTATTATTATTATTATTATTATTATTATTATTATTAATTGCAAATATAAAATACCATGTTTTTTTTTTCTGTGATTACTGATCATCTTCTCACAGAGATGAAAGCTCGATCACTGGTTTTCCCCTATGCTAATTCATTTTGCTTATTTTTTTTAAAAAAATGAAATGAAGTCTTTAACGTTCCACGGTTATGCCGGTTAGGCTAAAGGAGACGGTGATAATGAGAGATGAGTGAAATGGTTGAATGAAGAAAGTGGGAGGAAACGGGCGAACCCCGAGAAAACCCACGAGCACGGTGTTTGTCCATCACAAAGTTCACACGGCGCTTTAAAATAGAAAACAATTGCAATGAAATATAAGAATCAGATTTTTAAAATACTCTTTCTTTTTCGAAAACTATATCCAACCTTTCAATAAGAACGAAGATCACTAAATAACGAACGAACAAACAAATGTCTTGTACTTTCAACTTTGCTGTTTTAACCAAAATCGGAGCATATTATTCCAATCACACAGCTTGCGATGCGTCGAAGTCAAAACACAGCTGTTGAACAAACTGTTGTTCTGTCATTCACGTGCGAATGAGTGTTCTACGAACGTTAACTTGACAAGTACTGTACAAGTGCTTCCATTTCTCGGTGTTTATATGACTCAATTAAAGCGCAACATAGCAGCTAACCGTGGAAATGTGTACGAGCCGAAATACTGTCTGCTAAACAGTAATAGATGTATAATAATATATTACAATTAAAGTAACTTTTTCCATGGTAGAAATTCATAGTAATGTGAAATACAAAAATATTCATTCTTTCCCTATGTCTTGCAATTTGGTTGCTATAGAATTAATAATTTTGTTTCGATTTCCTCGCGGCACACCGGTTGGGAAACGCTGCTCTAGATATACACCTATATATTTAATATATAGATATATATCTAGAGGAGATAGTGTAGAGGAGAAGAAGGGTCTAGGTGTACCATTTTGCAAATGTTGTTAGCTTATTGCGGAATCTGAAATCTGAATCTTATATATATATATATATATATATATATAAGGTGTTAGAAAACTTGAGGAAAAGTTGTAAACAATTTGGAATGGAAATAAAGGTTAGAAAGACAAAATCAATGGTGATTGAAGCTAAGCGGTCTGTATCAAATGTAAAAGTAGAAGCGAAGAAAGTAAAGCAGCAGTTGGTTAGTTTCAGACACTTAACCAGTATTATTGGTGAAAACATGAAAAAGAAGCAAGAATAGAAATGGGGAAACAAGTATTTGGGAAAAAAGAAGAAAACTCTGTTTTGAAGGATTTTGAATAAAAAGTTAAGGAAAAGACTCATAAAATATGAAGTTTATTGTACTGTATAAGACAGAAACATAGACATACGGCAAAGGCGATGAAAAAGATTGGAGACTTTCGAAATGTGGGTGTGGAAAAGAAGGGATAGCACATGATGAAGGGTTAGTAACAGGAGGGGAAAATAGAACAATTTTAAATGCTAGTAAGGTAAGAAAGAGAAATTGTTGGAACACTGGTTGAGAAACAACTGAATCTCAAGGGACATGCTAGAAGATACTGTGGCAGGAAAAATAGGGAGGAGATGAACGTTGTTGCAGTTAATGCACAGTATTAAAACAGAGAATTGCTACGTAAAGATTGAGACATAAACTGAATAACATGGCATGGGAACTTGTGAGTTTGTGACAACTGACTTGCTAATAATGAAAGAATACCCATGTTAATGATGTTGATATTATTATATGCTTTTCTAATGCCACTTGACTAGCGGAGAGGAACTTGAAAAATTAGCGTGCAAATATTAATAAAAATCTTTGAGTACGATTTCTACAAACTACGTTTTAAACAAACTATTTATAACTCTCGTTCCGAAAATTTGGTCTTTCAGTCTCAATGGAATTCGCTTGATCTTTAGTTTTCCCACTGTAGCTATGCACACAAACTAATTAATGCAATACAACTTTAAAAGAAACAAAAGAAAAAACTCTTACTGGAATACGATTCTGCAACACTTGTATTTGCCCTCTGTGTGCGCATTAAATGCTTAACCTAAAATCTTCCAACAACTTTTTTTTTTTTCTTTCTCCTCATGAACAAGAATTTCCTCTGTGGTTGCAACTAAATCTATAATTTTAGCCCATAAAGGCATCCATTACTTTCTGTTTCTCTCTGATTACAGAGCAACAACTGTGCCATTTTACACCATTTTATATCAGGCACTTCAGTAGCATAAATGTTGTTACGATGTCATAATTATGAATTGTTCAATCTGGCATGGCCAGCTCTGAGCTAATCAATTAGTATTCATACGACCATTTACCTATCTGTACGTACGGTAATAAGTGAATACAACATTCTGTATATCTTGATGTATATTTTATACTAGCATCAGTTACCTGCTTCGCTAGGTAAAATTAAGAAAACATAGTAATGTGTTTCCTTAGTCAGTCACTTCTTACTATATATATATATATATATATATATATATATATATATATATAGATAGATAGATAGATAGATAGATAGATAGATAGATATAGATATATATCCATCCTTCTCCCCACCCACAATTTTTGCAGAGCTCAATTTGGATTTAAATGGCATCAGAAGTGTCACTGTTCATCTTAGAGACCTCAAAAACTATAGATTCGACACTAATATCGGTCATTTTCGATCATTTGTAAATGACTTTCCCCTCCTTTAAGTTACATCGTCAAAGTTGTGTGACAAAAATCATCTCATGTTCGAACTTAATCTAGGTTGAAAATTTGATCGAGCTCGGTCGGACGGTTCAAAAGATTAAGAGTCACAAACATAGTCACTTTCAATTTTATAATATAGATTGCTTTGTAACAGAGACATTTCTAGTTAGATTTAGTTTCCAACGGGAAAATTTCAAAAAAGATAGAAAGTGTTGTTTATAGAAAATAACTGCAGCATATAATTTTTGAAGTGTAATTTTTCTGTATAATCACAGGAACAAATGCGTACAAATGACATTTATTGAAGAAAAAGATCAATAAACAATTTATAAAAATAAACAGTGTCAGTGTCATGTGTACATCAAAACAGTAGCAGTGAGTGTCATGTGTATTATCTGTCACATAAATTTATGCATATATTCCGCGGGATAGTATCTTTTGCCCCTTACTAGGAGAATGAAATTTGGTACACATTCCTTGCTACCACCTCGCAATTCATTTAAATGTTTTAAAGGTTTTATAAGCTCAATCCCTAACCAAACCGATAACTGCATGATCTTTGTCTTTGCAGTTAACACAAGACACTACAGAAATGTCGCAGAACTTAATAAAACGAAAAAAAACAACGTTCTTTCACAGCATGAAGCTGACGGTTATATTTATAGAGTGGATGACTTGTGTATCTTGTTCCGTAGCTCGTTGGATCCGTCTAGAATTTCCATTCCCGCGACCCGTCTTCGAATCTTCGTCCAACTTGTTTTTTATTTTTATTTTTTTCATTGATCAGGTAAGACTCCAGTAAAAAGGAAAAATATGGTTACAGTTTAAGGTGTGATTCAATATTCTGCTAATATTTATTTATATATTTCTTGTCAAGCGAACAAGATGAAGTAGAATTTTACAAGCGTAAAACTATTCTAGATTTTACTATTAATAAAAACTATGAGTAACTTTACAGATTAAAAATAAATGGAATTATCTTCAATTGTAGTCCATGATTAGCTCTGGTCAAGGAAATGGATATCAGTTGTTTTGTGCGTGGTCAGCACATTGGCTTCCATTATCTTTAATTCTGGAATTAAATATAATTAATTTTACTTTTTGATATAAAATACTAAACCTTTAGTTCTTAACGAAACAGATCATACTGCAAAATGTCAATATGGCATTACATTTCGTTATATAAAAAAAAAAAAAAAAAAAACGAAAAAATAATACATTTATACTTGAAAAGATCGAAGATAATAATTATGACACATATTATGAACAATTCTATAATAGAATTACGCAATGATTTATAATAAAATAAACTGCAATGACATGCACAGTATTTGAATTAAGCAAAAATATTTGTCCTTATATGCTGAAATACAAGTTTCTTGAATAGATAGGGAAACTTCATCTTGAAATATACACCACGAATTTGATTCTCGATAGAATCTGAAATATGTTAATAACTTTAAACCTTGAAGAACACAACACAAGTTTGACATCCCATAGTTATAATATTGTTGTTACAAACTGACTAAACTAGCGATAAATACAGGGAGAAACTCACTGAACCAGCTCCTGTTTTCCGGTTTTTATACAAATTAACGTATCTATCGCCGGATTTTTGGTCAAAAGATATTTGTTTTTCTTTGCATATATTTCAAGGAGAACATATGAAGTCAACATTTCATTAGCAAATGTAGCAACTGATCAAATTGGACAATGCCAAAAATAACCTACTTTGCCTGTTAGAACCTATTTTTGGTGGAAGTTCCTACATCATTTTTTTAAGTGTTTGAATACTTCGGAACGTTTTACAGAATGCTTGTTATCATACATATATGTTTGTTTTGTTTGGTACGAAATAAAAAGTCTATTATGAAGAAATGGTCTGCAGAGCTCTTTCTAGAATGTCAGTTATTAGTTGTAGTAGTAGATTTGATTTTAGCGTCCCATTCAGCATCGAGGCTACCAGGTATCCAGGTCCGGTATATAGACATTGACTTACAGTTTAACGTGGGATCCGAAACAGATGAGCTCGCGCCGAGAATCGAACTCCGCTTTTAGAAAAAGTATCTTATCATAGTCAGTTCTTACCCGTTGGGGTTGGAACATACCCTATTATTATACTGGTATTGGGAAGCAGTGATGAAACTGGCTAAGAATTTCGTGACCTGGAAGCAGTCACACTCGTGTCCCGGTATGACCGGAACAGAAATGGGGGCGACAAAACGTCGTCATACACACGGAGAATTAGTATGATACTGTTAGTCAAATTTACATGCTTTCTGCTGGTCTAGTGGCCAGTGCGTGCGCTTTTTGGTTCTTGTAGTATCGTGTTCGATTCCCATTAAGGATCAATTAAAATGTTACTTTAACTAGAATTTATTTTCATTAATCATCCGTCTCCCTTAGCCTAAAGAACTTAAACGTTGAGAAAAGTATGTGGGAAAAATGTTAAATACTATACAGGTGCCAGTGTTTTGTAATCTATTGACAAAATGATAGAAAGACAGGAAAGAAAATCTATTGAGAACTGAAACTGAGCAATGTTTTAGCATTCATGCTTAATTTGCTACTAGCGTGACACATTAAATTCAATGTAATATAAATATTACACACAAAATTCACTACTTGACTGTTGATAACATGGAAAATGCTAGGTAGTGTTAAACATTAAACATAACACCTCATTTTTATATCAATAAATAACTTTAATAAATAAATAAATAACAAGACAGTAACAATACTATTAATCTATATCTACATAGTATGTAAATGTAAAATACGCTATCATACCGAAAAATGGCTGAACCGTTTGAAATGAATTTTATTAACATAATTAACATCTACCTCGGACTGGGTTGTTGTCACGCCATTTTTATTAAATTTCCTATCCTAACAGAGGAGAGGGTGTTAAAAATTTATGCCAAAAATAGAATGTCTAACGTTTCTGAGATGAAACTTGATATGTAAAAACCTTTTTTAAATCGAGAGTGCAAGTGTGCGATTGTCTTTAGAAATTTCGATATTAAGTGAAAAATAGGGGCAATTTGTATAATTTTTGCTCAATATTTAAGAATGATGACATTGAAGTTGTGCCTTCTCATACCGTATTTAGCATTTGGTCCAGTCGGGTTTCTAGAATTCATTAACATATACAGGGTGTTTCAAAACAATACCGACCACTTTTGAAAGGTGATTCCGGACACCAAGACAAGACAAAAAGTATAGACCAATCTGGGTGCACAAATGGTTCCTTTCGGAATTATAGGCTGCCGAAAACATGAAAAATTGAACTTTAAAGATCCATAGCCCCAATACTATGGGACCTACCGTAGTCGGGTCAAGACTTCAACAGTATGTGTCCCTATCCAAACATCCAAGTTTCAGAATTCTGCGGTACTTCCACAACAATTTTTATAGAGGTAGTTGGTGTATATTTCAAATTATATTCACGTAGTCAAACTCCCTCTATAAAAATTATTGCGTGAGTACTCTAGGATTCTGAAACATGTATTTTTGGATAGCGCACATATTAGATCCTAAGTGAAGTCTTGACCCGACTACGGTTTGTTCCATAATTTTGGAGCTACGAACCTTTACAGTTCATTTTTTCACGTTTTCGGCAGCCTATAACTCGGAAAGGAAGCATTTGTACACCAAGATTGGTCTATAATTTTTGTCTTATCTTGGTGCCATACATGCAGCGAGATGGGATCTTTAAGACGCTTTTTTCCACTATTTCTGGCTATTGCGCTCCTCCAGTTTGTAATATTAACACTTTAAATGTGCACTACTGCTTCGCGAAGGAAGCCCCAAAGTTCATTTACCAAAGTCCGCTTTCCCCTTGTTAGTTATCTCTGGTCGGGTTTTTCTCATACTACTTTCATACAATACATGAGGAAAGAATATTAAAAATATATTCCAAAAAAGAGAGTTTCTAACTAATCTCTCATCATAGGAAAATGAAACTCGGCATTTGAACTCCTCCTTACGTATCTGTAACGATAAGGCCCATCTTTTGTAGAAATTCCAATTCTAGCAAAGAAAGCAAGGCAACTGCTACAATATCTTAATTTTCCATTTTGCGTTCATAAACTGGCAGAGTAAGTAAGTATTTTAGCTGTTTATAATAAATCTAGAGGATTGCAGTTAGCAGTCTAAATCTAGAAGTTAGCAGTTGGATTCACTTGGATCTTTCTCATTTCACTTCGATTGATATGCTATTCTATTGAAGAAAAGGTTTGAATATTTTGCAGCAAATAATATTTCCATAAGCTTATTCTTCTCGTTCGAAGAACGAGCATTTCAACTAGTTTGTGTCTGACCTTTAAAAATTGCTTCAGCCTATATTTTTAAACGAATTGTGTATTGTATTTCTTGATTTTTAGAATATATTTACGGGTCTTTTGAACCCGTATTAGGAACCTAGAAGCACAATTTTAGGAAGATAAAGATCAAGTTTAATTATTCTATTGGTCACAATAGTTCAGTGAGCGATCAACTTTACACGCAGATTTGTGTCTTTAATATGTTTTGGGTTACGTGGAACTTGCTCCATGCATGGCTTGTAGATTAATAGAGACCTTTTACAGTTCATAAACCAATCATTTTTCCTCAAACTGATAGTTCTAAAATTGATGAATTAGTTCATTGGGAGTGTAACATCCCTTTCAGCACCGAGACTATATGAGACATGCTTCTACAACTTAACTTGGAATACTAAACTAAATGAACTCCCATCAGGAGTCAATCTCTCGATAAGATTGATTCCATAAATGTTATATTCTTTTCATTCTCACGAGAGTATTCCCAAATAGAGTGTGACATTCCAGAATACGTACTGTCCCCATACGGTAATCGTCGCCAACACCTAGCGGCTCACTTGCCCGTAAATGTCGATCGTCGATATAGCGACGCGTCGAAGGATTGTCGCTAGTGTGCCATTGGCGGCAGGGTTTCGTCAAGTCGAAACAGACATCTAGAGTCGGGGTGTTGAAGTTACCACCGCGTAACAGCGAGAACTTCATTTGGGTCCGCGCTGTTTCGATTCGTTACTGAGAATCGCGACGGGACCAACACGAACTATCGCCAGTCATGTGCGGTTATTATTATTATTATATATATATTATTATTATTATTTCCTGACGAATTGTTCGTAAAGTGAGCTCCGGGGGTCAAGAGTAACCGCTGCCTCTACATCATGAAGTAGAAAATCTTGAGGCGAGTACGTATAATTGTATGAATTTAGATGACAACTGTTGTTGATCATTAGAAAGTGAATATGGGAGAACTATGAAACAAAGTAAATAGACGCGCATCGTTTTATTATAAAATTACATGGCGCACACGCGGTGACGGTTCGCGCACACGCCGGAATACTTATTTAAAAACTTTTTTCTAGTGTTTTTTCAACTCACCTTGATGTAAACAAATTACGCATACATGCGATTTAACATATTTTGGGGGAGTAATTTTGTGGTTTATTGGCGTTTTGTCACGTCTCTACCGCTGATGGACCGCTAGTGGTATAAATTTCAAAACAGAAGTGGGACCACCGCGGATCGTCGCTGTGGGGCCGCCAAGTTTCGGCGAGATGTCGTTAGTTGCCCATCGGTGGTCCTCCGACGCTTATGGCATGGGAGTCTTTCCACTCAGTATGAACACAAGTTTATTAATCATGTCCTCATTAAATAGTGAACATGATTTCTTTTTTCAACATACTGAAATATCTAATAATAAAAACAAAATATGCTAATATTGTTTCGTTCCTCTTCTCTCTATGTTTTCACAGAGACCAGAATTTCATTGATAACGTTGTGTTTTTAAAGATGTGTGTTCAGTTTACAGGTAAGACAGAGATACAACAAGCACTTGAAAGCGCCTCAGGTTATATTTGCTTTGCTTTTCTGCGTACTGGCGACTCACCAACTTGCTACTTTCATTTCAATTACTTGTATATTTAGTTTCGGTTGTAAGCTTATTTTTATATTTTATTAGTTGAAAGAAATCTAGAACATCCTTATTTTTGATCTACCTAGGTAGAATCATACTTGCAGTTTTATATTATTACTTTAGACAAGAATAAGAAAAAATCTAACAGAATGAAACCATATATTAAACTCTAATACTACAAGTAATGGCTGTTCCTTCGACGAAAAGAAAACACTACAAGTAATGGCTGTTCCTTTGACGAAAAAAAAAAAGCGTGCTTGATGAAGATTCGAACATGAATCAGTTGATTGGTAGGTTAGTACGTTAACCATTAAACCGCATACTCGAGTGCCTGTTTTCTTGCCATACACTTTAAACATTCAGCCTGTGATTTTTGCTTCTGTCGACTTACCATATAACAGTTTCTCTGCTTTCCATACATATCCACTATTCGTGGTATTTGTTGTGTAAATTGCATTTGCAAATATAATATGCTTTGTTGTTTTGCCAGGATCAACAGCTTTAAAAGTTTCTAAGGTCAATTGCATTAAGCGAACTGATTTTCTCACATCTTCCTTCGGTTCAAGGGGCAAAAGATACTATCCCTCGGAAAACATGCATAAACTTACGTGACAGATAATACACCGCGTCAAGGAGGGGTTTGGTTTATATGGCGTGATATTTTCTCAATTAATTATGAAACTGGAAGAGGTAGTTGGTGACTTCCACGTTCAGTATTAATAGATTAATTAAGAGTTGAGATGAAATAAAGTTTTCGGACCCTTAGTTGATTGCAGAAAATCGGTTCTCACTATCTATTACCGTTTTTTACACTATAGCTATCAACGTTAAAACCAAAAGTAGTTCATTTCTGTTAGTCCTGCTTTGAATAAAGAGTTGAGAGGAAAGATGAGACTTATTCTTAGAACGCTGATTTTTTTAATACTTCTCTCTATCTGTTATTGCTTTTGCTGTATGTAAATCAATATTAAAACCTAAAGTTGTCATAGATTTCTTCACTAGAGGTCTTGGGAAAGAGTTAATAATGGAGATTAAATGTAATCTTGGGTCACTTAATCGATTGCAAAAAAATCGCTTTTCGCTATGTATTACTGTTTTTACTCTATAGTGATCAACGTTAAAACCGTAAACGCTTGATTTCTGTCACTTTGAGTAGATCTAGATGCCTCTCTTTCATCAAAGAACTCTGTTCCTGACTTTAGACCATCTACACCTTCGTCCAAAATATTTCTTTAAATTTCTTGAAATACAGCCTCAACTCAAAAAAAAAAAAAAAAAAAAAAATGAAAAATGAGATCTATTTTTAATACACATAATAAACATTGAGTGACCTACTTTTACTTATCCGAAGCCTCCTAAAATATTTCTTAAGGGCCTTCACTACAGCGAAATTAAACTACCGCTAATTTTAGAGTTTTTCTGTAGTATCTTCAAAACAAATAAAAAAATATTCGAAAAGTAGAAACGTTGTGAACTAGACAATACGATTTTGCTTGTGATACCTTTACCACAATTCGCCTATCTACTTTTGGTATGCCACTATTTACAGAACCCGCAAAAAATGCTAAATCTATCTACAGTTTCAAATCGAAAGGAGATAGATGACTTGTGATAACGGTATCACATGCAAAATAATATTGTCGAGTGCATTACCTTTTTCCTTTTCGAATATTTTTCTTTGTTTTGAAGGTATTACAGAAAAACTCTAAAATTAGCGGTAGTTTAATTTCGCTGTAGTGAAGACCCTTAATATTTAGAGGCAATATTTATATGTCATTTTTGTCGCTCTGCTTTTTAACATCGCGGTAAAACTTGCAAACACTAATATCTCACAACGTGAAAATTTGAGTTGTCGCGGAATTGAAGCCGAGGTTCAATATGTTCTTCATGGACACAATTTATTCAGGTTTGTCTTTACTCATAAACCTTGCAATCAAGGCACACAATCACCTTGCAAAATTTGGACTTGTCAGGATTTTTGGCTCTCGAGCTTAAGCGGTGTACGAAATGTAAGGTGAATGCATAAAAAATTCGATTATATCGGATCTTGAATAGGCTATACTACTTGTTCAGTGTAGATACATCCAATTTCTTCCAACTACTAAACTAGTGATAAACTACAATCAAGTTTAGTGTTTCAAATTATTATTTCTAACTAGTTTCATATAAGCTCACAAGCTGTTGTGACTATTATAGGGTTTCCCAAACTGTGCGCAGCGGCGCCTTGGTGACTCTTTTCTGGCTTACATGAGCGTAGCAAAATATTTGGAATAGATATTTCACTGAAACGACACTCAATTTTAGAAATGTCTTAAGGGGGTAGACTACTAAATATTTTTCAAAAGCTAACAATTTTTCTTTTGCCAGTTTTTCGTAAGTGAAAAGAGATAATGAAATGTAACTTACCTCAGTAATAGATAATGTTATTCTACACCCGAAAAATATGAATCGGAAGATTTTTCAGTGTTGCCATCCATAGAAATTACAGTGTGACCAAAAATCTAGGTTATGGCAGCGACTAGAAAAATAAAAATAAACGGCAATTGATGACTTATCATGCTGTCTGTGTTCCTTGTTAACTACTTTTTAAATAATATTTGTATTTATTTTGTAATGAAGAGTCCTACATAAATAATTTTTAATAAACAGTAGAATTAAAATACATTTGTATTTATTTTGTAATGAAGAGTTCTACATAAATAATTTTTAATAAACAGTAGAATTAAAATACAAATATTATTTAAAAAGTAATAGTCTGCCCCCTTACAATTATTTGTATTTTGAGGTTACATCAACAGTTGTGAAAGATATTACATGAAAAAAAAACATTCGTGTATTTAAAATATTTCTTTATATATATATATCATGTATATATGTGTGTAGTTACTTATATGTCTCAGGTACACCTGTGTTCTCACCTGGGACGTAGTTCGAAAATCGTGGACAATAAGAGTTGAAATGCACCTTGTCACAAGCACTGGTACATGTTCCATTATATAAAATTTGGAGGTTCGGTGCGCAAATGAAGGAACTCCCACAATGAAGAACGTAGGATCTCTCTCCCCATCAGCCATGCATAAACTGACCATTAATAATCAAGCTGTGCATTAAAGTCTATGAGACGTCAACTAGGTTAAGCAGTATTTAAGAACAACGTATGAATATCTATATAATGTTTTTAATTGAAATCAACTCTAAAACTGTTAGCAGCCTTTTTTTAAAATTACATCTTACAATTGGAACGTATTTATTACGTATTATCTTCTTCTTTATATTTGTATACAATTCTCATACTTAATCATATTATTTAAAGCATACTTCATCATTTATTTCACATATCGTATTTCTTTGAGGGTTGTTTCATGAAACTAGAATTAAATTCTCACTAATATATGTATATAGACAATCAATACTAATATATAAACAAAATACTAACCTAGTTGTTCCAGCTCGAACTGATTTTACTTATTTAGTTTTCAGCTGATTATTAAATTTTAAATAGAGGCCTAAACATAAATACAATCATAGTTGGTTTTAGCTTTCGACATTGGATCCGAGGATTTACTCGTTTACAGATACATATTTCTAGTATATCTATTGTCAATCAAAATCACAAATGTCTTCTTCACCCTTATTTTATATACCTTGTTCTTCACCATATTTGATAATATCAATTTCTTTTAATTTCGATTCGAAAATTGTTTTAATATTCTTTTAGATTTTAATTTAAAGATCATCTGATGCAGACCGGTATGTCTCTCACCATCTTCCAAGAATCGTGTAATGCGACTGTTCAGCTATAAAATAGCGCCGCATTACAGAGTGCCATAAATCGAAAACGGCGTGAAGCACTGAAATATTAATCTACTTGTTACATGGATATCGGAACTCTTATTCAATAGTATATTCTGGATAAGTATATGTGTCCGACGACGAATTATTTTAATTTATGTTGTACTACTATTATTTTGAAAAGTTTCAAGTATTTTTGGGGGGATCAAAGTTTGAAATCAATTTTTCATCCATGTCTACCTGACGCACATTGGGTCAATGTGATAATTGTACGCTGGTAATATACAGAAAATGAACCAATTTTAATACACTTCCGTTGGGGTAACAATGGGCCAATAGTATGCCAATTTTAAAGTGTTGAGCTAGTCACGCGCTGACAGCGGACCGATATTACGTTTTGTCGTTGACTTGTCGTATAATGAACAGATAAATTTACCTTCCAAATACTGCTTACCCCATTAAAAAAGAAAAAAATCAAGTAATATAATATTTCATTAAAAACACTGACCTATGCTTTATATACTAACTTAGCTTTGAAATATATAACAAAATATGACACTATGGGCCTTATGCAGAGTCGTTTCAACGCGTGATTAGTGCCATACTAAAGAGTTTGACTAACATATGTTTCATACACTAGTCAGGCCTTTAGTATTACGTCAAAACAATTGTGCATAAAGTCCTACCTATAACTTTAGCTTTAGTTGTTCTAATGCAATAATTAAAGGAATTCATAATGAAAGAGAGCGTTAATGAAATTATCAATAAGGACAACTGAAAGTCTAAAGAAATATACCTATTAATCTGGTAAGTTGCAATTTCGTTCAGGTGTTTCCATTTTTCTGATCACCATCTGCACATGTCTTTGCCAATTATACACATACTACCATTATAAGAAATACCGGGCGAATTCGTTATCAAATTATATTCCTACAACAACTTATTTATAGACATGCGACAGTAATTTTGGACATGAGTGTACTTATTCGGATTAAAGAAATACTGTACTTTACTTTTATAGATGTCAACTATTATTATTATTATTCTATTAAATAATGTATAATATGGAAAATAATTTGCATGTCTCTTGTGATGATACGTGTGTGCTAAACGTTTTAAAAATATATAAAAGTCATAATGTTTTCCAAACCGATAATAAGATCCTTCTGCTACTTTCAAGAGACGAACACAGACTCATTCCGTATAGGAAAAAGCCAACAAAAATTACTATAATAAGAAATTTATGGTTATTTATTTTCTTTCCTTAAATAATTCTTAACCCTGTATCATCATTATGTTATTTTGAAAAAAAAATATTACTTTTAAAAAATGACACCACTACTTTAAAGGTGCGCCGAAAATTGGTTTGTGGCTGATTGTTACACAGGACATGCATAAAGCAATTCTGCATGACCTAACGGTATGATTTAACCAGTAATGAGTTCTCCGTGAACAAATCCAGAAGTGAAAATTGCAGTATCACGGCTACCTTCTGGCAATTTCTTTCTTTCTTAACACTCATCTGTGCTAGTCTTTATGCATAGTGTTTGTACAGATGGTTGATGTGCAAAAATATAGCGTAAGTAACCTCGTCTTGACCGACAAGCTTGCGCATAACATGCAAACTTTAGCTGAAATTTCTTTTTTCTTCACAGCTACATACCTTATTTACGCATGACAAGCCGTTAAATTTTAAATTCTTTTGCATAGACAGGTTAACATTTTTTATGAATAGAAAAAAAAGAGAGAGGAAGAAGTGGAAAATAAATTTTTGCTGTCCACACCTAATTCTCACATCAATTTATTTTATTTGCAATTTATTTTATTTTATTTTTTATATATATTTATTTCTTTTAAATCCCATTTATGAAATCATTCTTTAAAGTCACGCAATATTTAATGCACATCATGATTTGGCATATTTCTAATTTCATTTTTCAAAATTTCCAAGCTGACACTAATTCTTTCTTAGCAAGTTTCAAAATATTCTCTGTAGTTTTTATTTTATTAAAAAAGAAAAAAGATTATAGCAGTGGGTTTTGCACAGAAAAAGTTCAATTTTACTTTTGCTTTTAGGGACAGGTATCAATGTTTCTTAAGGGACACACACACACACAAAAAATGAACACCCTAAAACCAATCCGATCCTATGATTGTTTATTGAGTGATTTATTTGACAAATTAAACCCAATAGAGGCTTATAAGCCACGTCCATCCTTTTTGCCAAGATGTGTTTATATACCACACCCCTCTTCAACAATACGATCAGCTCAGTGTTTATATGCCACCCTTATCCTCAACGGAACGATTGACTCTGTGTTTATATCCACACACGTTTCTAAAGGATTATATAGTAAATTGTCATCATCATCATCATAACATGTATTCTAATGCCATTATTGGCAAGTCATTTGCCGCAGCTGAAAAGCTTCTATGCTCCACAGTCTTCAAGTAACCTCTTCGTATTCCAGTACGATTTCTCTGTTTGGATACCGTTCAGTTGTATGAGTAGTTGGTGAGTACGCCTGTGTCACCACTGGATCCTTCGTTTTTCTGTAAGTCTTAACATATTAACATTGTAACTCTGACACCAACAAATTCTGCTTTGACTACCTTTTCTTTTATGCTCTTACCAAGAATCTTTTTCCACTCTATTCGGTGAGTAAACATTATAACTGCTTTCATTACCTTTATATCTAGCTTCACAAACTCCTACAAGGCCAGATTATTTTGTTTATTTCTTCTTTAAGATTTTGTATTTTCCCTTCTGTAGTGGGATTAACGTCCTACAGTTATGTCCCTATCTTATTTATTTATTTATTTATTGTTCTTGAATCTGATTGTCTTCCTTTCTCTAGCTATCTTCCTTACAGTGTTACTCTCTCGTCCAATAGTCCTTTCCAAGACATTTCCCTCCCGGAGATCCGGATAGAGTGAAATATTACCTCCGTAACTATAATTTGATCTGCGAAAAACAAACATTGTACAGTACATATGTTATCTTTCTGTTGTCATCTAAATAGGGAAATTAGAGTGGAGTTTCCCATTGTCTTATATCCGGCAGAATTCCAACCGTTAAAGTCACTCTGACCACGGCTAGGACTAACGTCCAAATAGACGTACCAATCACTTTGATTTCTGCCAACTTGACTATTGGAGAACTGCTGCCTACTCCCGGAACAGTCTTCGTCTGTCTTGTACTCGACCTAAAGTATAATGCAACGTACGTTATAAATAGTCGGTTCATTCCGGAGTGACTGACAAGAAATCTCATCAAAGAAACTGCATTAACAATAAAGGCTTTTTCTCCAAGCGTATTTGTTGTCTATTATCACAAAAAAGTATTCACAGCCTCTCTGCTGGAAAGGGACGCTAAACGAAAATCAAATGTAAACACTAAATGAATATTAGATTTTTACATTGAAAAGTACTAATAATACATACCAATTCTGTTTTTTTCTTCTTCTGTTTTTTCATTAAATTTCTCACATAAGGTTTCACACACCTTATTCCATGCATCTCGTTTTTTATTTCTATCTCTATTCATTTCGCACTTTAAATTCCATATCTCGTGATATTTTTGTATTTCGTTAATGAATAGTTCTTCATTCAGTTCTTCGCTTTCCATTTCTGCGGGCGCGGGAAAGTCTGCACGTGTGGCTTGCCTCATTGCCAGCAATGGTTTTCCGACCCGCAACACCTGTGCGGACTCGCTGTGAGCCAGCAGTCCCCGCAACTCAATTTTTGCCCGCTGCGGGCCCGCAGCAGAGTCGTGCGGGAAAGTCTGCACGTGTGGCATGAATGATATGAACCAATGTATTTCCGGCTCGCGCGGGTCCGCAACAGAGTTTTCTGTTGCGGGCCCGCAACAGACTTTTCTGCACGTCTGAACCGAGACTAAACCATTTCGGTAGAAGTG
Source organism: Thermobia domestica (assembly GCF_964235325.1). Lineage (NCBI taxonomy): Eukaryota > Metazoa > Arthropoda > Insecta > Zygentoma > Lepismatidae > Thermobia > Thermobia domestica. The sequence continues at coordinate 55,638,202 of NC_137460.1, read as the reverse complement.
ACCTTTCTGATAGTGAGCTAGCGTCGAGGTAGTCCTAAATTTCGCTGTAGCGCACAATGCTCCCTGCCTGACACGTAAGTGTCTTCGTAAAAGTGGTGTTTTTTGGGTGTATAAATGACAAAAGAATTAGGGATTTCATTATGAGAATCGTGAATTAACCTTAATATTATACAATATTATTCATATTGGATAAGTGGCCACCTCGCTGTTCTAATTGTGATGTAGACCAGCGGTTTAAGAATAAGCTGACAATCGTGAAGCCAAACCCTTCAGACGTTCGAATTCCTCTGAAGAGCATGTTTGTTTTTCAACTATTTTCGAACTTTCAGTATTCATGTCCCTGTTTGATTAGCGTAGGTAGACTTTAAAATCGGGAAGTATTAGGAGGCAATTAGTGTAAAGAATCCCGGTTGGGGCAAACTAATAAAACAAAATGGCTACCGCACGTGCCTTTGGTGTACGGGGTCCCGGGGAGAAGTTAGATATTTTATTTAACGTCCTACGCTAATACGAGGTACGAAACAGAAAACTGAATTGTGGCTGTATTACTAAAACTAATTAACATAATGCATATTATTTTTGCAAGGATAAACTACAGTACTTCCCCTACCTAGTACAGTACCGGTAAAGTGGATTCACCAGGCCAGCCATTAGCGAGAAAAGCGACAAAGGGTGAACATGTATGTTAGTGTGTTGGCGGAAAATGACGACCTTGAAAGTTGAACAAACGCTTTTAAACATCAAGTTTCTCGTGAAACTTCGAAAATCTGCCACTGAAACATTTCAAATGTTGAACGAAGTTTATGGTGAAGCCTGCATGTCAAGGACACAAGTGTTTGAGTGGCACAAAAGGTTTTTGGAGGGTAGGGAGAGCTGTGATGATGATGAATGAACAGGCCGCCGTAACTGAAAGAAATATCGAAAATGAGGATCAAACTGCTACGTTACTACCTTGAAGTGTTAGGAAAACTTCGTGAAAACGTTGAAAAAAACGACCTCATTTGTCAAAGTGGCCGGATCTTGCATCAGGATAATGCATCCGCTCACAAGGCCCTATCCGTACAACAATTTTTGGCTCGAAAAACATTGCAGTGTCAGAACACCCACCGTACTCGCCTGACACCTTGTGATCCCCCCCCCCCCGAAAATCAAATCTCAACTGAAAGGAACGAATTTTACCTCCGTTAATGAGGTTAGAGAAAAAAACGAAGAACGCACTAAAGACCTTACAGAACATGACTTCCAGATATGTTACATACAATGGCAGCAACGAATGACGTGTGTTGAAGCAGACAGGGACTACTTTGAAGGTGACAGCACCGACAGCAACCAATAATGTTAAGTACTCTGAGTTAGTACTTCAGTCCGTTTTGTGTGTGTGTGTGTGTGCGTGTGTGCGTGTGTATGGTGCACCTCGTACCGTGTAGGTTAAAGGAGACGGATGAATGAATGATTATTAAAGAATTGACTTAATGAGAATGTGGAGGAAAAGGAAGAACTCACGTGTACGATGTTGACACTACAAACTCAAATGGTTTGGGATCGAACAAAGGACCCCTCACACCAGAGATGAGCACTCGACTATTGAGCCACCGTGCCCCCCATTAAGTCTAAATATATGCCTCTATTCTATAGAGCGTCCAATTCGAATTAACTGACTAAAGATACTAGTAATAAACGGCAGATGTCTCTGACTGGGCGTCACTCTAAAGACCTAATATTAAAGTCACACCAATAGATGTCACTATTACCGGCGCAATTGCTTGCTTGTCTGACCTTAATAGATGTCGCTACCTATTAAGATATTGCATGTCTTCCCCGTAACAAAGTTCTTGAATAATTGCATAAATATGGTAGGGAGTTTTGGATAGTAGTGGGTAAGTACTACTATTACTACTACTACTACTACTACTACTACTACTAATAATAATAATAATAATAATAATAATAATAATAATAATAATAATAATAATAATAATAATAATAATAATAATAACGATGTTAACTTATAGTCTACAACGGGCGGAAGGATCGGGCGAGCTTAACTCAAAACAGATGGTGAATCTCGTATTATTGTATTTATGTTTCGCCTTATTTGACTCAAAACGTATAGAGAAGATCTCAACGAATTTATTCCAACAATTTTCATTGAAATCTAAGGATAGTAATAGGTTATGGATAATCATGCTACGATTGGACTGGATTGGAGCTTAGCGTCCCGTTCAGTAGCGAGACTATATGAGACGTGGATCTATAGCTCAATTTGGGATTCGAACCACATGCGCTTTCTGCCGGTAATCGAACCCGGGTCTCCCATATTAAAGGCGCTTACGCTATCCACATAGGTACGAGGAAGCCCAAATAATTATGCTTAGAGTTTAGAATAACGAATATATGTATCGTAAAAGTTCAAGAAAGCTGTGTGAATAAGTAAAAAGAAATTTATTTTAAGTCATTCGATTACCTAACTACTTACCTGAATATACATTTTTCATGCACTAGAAAGCGTGTGTCGATTTCGAGAAAAGTTATTTAGTAGTGTCCGTGTCAAAAATTATAATTATTTCGGAAAGGTGGAGTGGTGTGGGGCTAACAATTGTTATACGTACAATGCAATGGGTCTGTCATTTTCGTACGCAAGAAAGCAATTTAACTTTTCCTCGGTATTCGAAAAAATACAGTTAGACAAGGTGACCAGACGTCCCGATGCAAATTCTATACTCTTCCGTACCAACACTCATTGGGAAGATTCAGCCATGTCTGGAACTTCTGAATATTCAAGTGGAAATTGAGTGTTCTGTGGTTCAAGTGGGAATTGAGTTCGATTTCTGAGTGCTCAAGGAGTTAAAAGTATTGTTGGGTAGTACTTAAGTTAGAGACGCTGTGTTATCATTCTTACTTGTGTATTTTGTAAACTGAAAACACTGTTGAGTCCCAAAATACGATCTGGAAGTCACATATTTACCCCCCCCCCCCCACGTCGCCGATTGGTATGTGTCCCGTTTTTGCAAGTAAAAATTCTGGTCACCTTGAGTTAGAACAATTTCGAAGAAGAGTTGCTGGTAAAATTCTATACTGAAATTGAATTCATATTACCAAGTCTTCCTACTACAGAAGCCAGAGGGCTGTATAGGTTTCAAATATATTTTGTATTGATCATTTTCTCTCTTAATCCGAGAAGAATGTGTGGGCCTAACTACTGTCATACAAATGATTGATCTAAGGTCCAAATACAATAAACTCATCGTAAATTTGAGCTGAGAATATTAGTTAAAAATTATCAGAAAATGATCGTATATGCTGTTAGATTTTTTTTAAAAAGTTTATCTACGAAGAATCCCAGTTATGAATTTTCTATATCTAATGTAATGGTGCGTGAACTTGTAATGAGTTAAGTATTGCACAGCAATTACGGCGTCACAGCTATTAGAATCATTTCGGTCGGAAGAAGTGTCCTTAAAGAAACAGTCAAATATATGACCCCGGGAACATCCGGAGAAAATGGTCATTTTACTCTATGCCCATTTATAGGCTGTTTTGATATCAGTTCTGTAAGAAAATCTCTATTACTAAAATAATTTTATATTTTTTTCTTTTTAATTTCCTAAAGCAATAAAAGAAGAAATACAAAAATAAATGTGGAAATTGAAGTTTCTCTTTTAGCAACATTTGCAATTTAATTTTCTGTTTTTGTTCACTTTTTTGTACTATTTCGCACTAATTGACTCTTTGTTTTGCAAAAAAAGAAAACGAAACAAAAAAATTGCAAGTTAAATAGCCCTCATGACCTTGTTACACTTTTCAAGCATTATTTCAAGAAAGATTTCTTGAGATCATCAAACATATTGTATTTCCTCTACTTAAAATGGTTCATTTAAAAGACATTTATTTATAAATTTTAGTATTTATGGGTCATGCTTTTGTCTAAGTTAGAATTGCAGAGTCGTGTTCTAAAAATAAAATCTGACCATCTTCCTACCGTCTTCAAAAGCGCGTATTCTCATAACTCTACTAGTAATGTTAACCTGAAACATAAAATCCAATCTCGAGAAGCGAGAAGTCCTATTTTGCCTCTGAATTTCTCACGTCCTACTAATTACAAATATGAAAGAGTATGAAAACTATAACTTTTGTGTGTTACTCACTTTTTACAATATCTAAGTGTATTATTCGTACATTTCGCTCTTCTATCTTCATAAAACAATTTATGAACAAATGTTTTTCTTAATTGAAAACAAATACATTTTGTTGTCACTGTCTATACCAGGACTTTGTATCATCACTTCTACTGAACGTAATGATAAAAACTTATTTTCCACATATTTTGTGAGAAACGTCTTGGAAGTTGATCGTTTCTCGTTTGTTTTTGTTTTTTTAACTTTGTCTTTAATTAATTTGATCATTTATTTTATTTTATTTTCCATTTCTTAAATAGCCGAGCGCAAATTGTGTGTCTTGGTGTTTAGTTTTTGAGCATCGCACAATTCTTGCTCCCAAAGAACCGTCTCTTTTCTACAGTGTGACCACCCAGCAAAAATATTTCGTACTAACCTATGCAGAAAAAGGTACTAGATCTGGGGAAAAAGTACTAAAATTTTATCTGCTCCTGTTTCACTCTATTTATGACATTTTACGATATTAATATCTTACTAGGTTTTCGGTAGTTCCCCTCTCCCTGTGGGTGGAGCAATGACCTTCCACGTTCTTGAAAGAACCTTTAAATTGTTTTCAATCAAATTTCCATGCAAACCGTGCAAACCACTTACACCCACTTGCACAAAAGCAAATGAAAATGAAATGAAATCTTTGAATTTTACGTCCCACGGTTATGCCGGTTAGGCTAAAGGAGAAGGTGATGATGGGTAATGAATGAAATGGTGGAATGAAGAAAGTGGGAGGAAACGGGAGAACCCCGAGGAAACCCACGCACACGGTGTTTGTCCACCACAAAGTTCACCTCTGGGTCCCCAAGCACCAGAGGTGAACGCTCTACCACTGAGCCCTCGCGGCCCCCCGCACAAAAGCAAATAAGGCATCTTATTTTCAAATATTTCCGTACTCCCCATAGAGTTTTATAACTCCCTTTCTCTCCCTTCTCTCTCTTCTCTTTCCTACAGATGGTATCTGCCGTACCTTTTCTTCGTATTGTTATCGCTGGTGACATCTCACCTTTCGAAATTGTAACTAGTGCTACATGGTTCATTTTCTTCCCCCCACCCTGACACTTGCCCCCAAAGCATTTTCCGTAATTCATAAACGAGCACTAGGTCATCATCCCGTTTCCCGAGCCCGAGCTTGATATATATATATATATATATATATATACAGGCGAAGATCCAAGGGGGCTATAGGGACTATAGTCCCCCCCCTTGACACTCAGGCATACACTGGATAAAATGGGCTTCAATCCTGCTTTACACTGGATAAAGCCGCAAACTATGGTTTATCCCCTCCCTTGGCCATATCCTGGATCCGAAGCGAGGAACCACTAACAAAGCCAGAATTCCTTCTCGTTGGAGAAGGTGATCAGATGGCACCTATGCCCCACTTCCGCTCTTGTAAACACCACTGTTGAAAAAAAAAAAGTCAGAAAAAAATACCAGGAACAGTGAAATTTTCGTACATTTCCAAATTTTCATGAGATTCTTTTTTCTCTTCCAAATGTATTAATGAGAAAAGAAGAGGAGGAGAAAAGTACTAGATTTGTTGGTGAACGTATTAGAACACTAAAATATTATTTAGTACGAAATCACCAGAGGTGGTCACAGTGACCACAAAAGAACTATTCAGGAGATCTGATTCGTTCGCGAGCGACACATCACCAGTAGCAGCGAGTCGAGAAAACAAATGTGATAACTCATTAGATGCGTACTACCACAGCCTTCTATATATGTACCATGAACATATAGAAGGCTATGGTACTACCAGGGGTGTAGCCAAGTGGGGGGGGGCATCGCCCCCAAATGAGTTCCTGCCCCCCCCCCCAAATGACCAACCTTTAAACATCATCGTAAGATCACCTCGTTTCAGTCACTTAAAAATAACAAAGTTTACATATAATTAATAATTTACTGTAAAATAGTATGGAAAAATACTATTTTACCATACCAATCGAAAAATAGTATGGTATCTCTTCCTTACACCGATCGGAAAATAGTATGGTATATATTTTCTTTTCACAGCAGATTACACAATTTACTGCGATTTATATTTGACAGTTTGAAAACAAATGTTTTAACAAGGTACTATAAATACTACCATACAACAATGGTACTAAACTGATTTGTAAGTAGGCTGGCATTACCTTTTTTGTATGCTGTAACTAATGTTTAAAAAAACATTTATATCAGATGGAAAATTAGGTGAAAACCACGTTATTCGGTTTTTCAGTTTGGATTCCAATTAATCGGTAATTTTCGATTATTTTTACATCACATCCCGCTTAGGAGTACTAATGGGGACTAAAATTTGATTTAAATGGCATCAAAAGTGTCATTGTTCATATCAGCCACCCCGAAAACAATGAATTCAACTTTAATTCGAGGATTCGATGCCCGAAACTTATCTATGTTCAAAATTTGATCGTGATCGGTCGGGTGGTTCAAGAGTTAACTTACAAATGTAGTCACTTTCATTATATATATATATATATATATATATATATATATATATATATATATATATATATATATATATATATATATATATATTTCCATTATTTTGGAAAGTTGTGAACTATATTAAAAATTATGTTTCTTTTTTTAGTGACGAATAATAAATAAATATTTTTGTCAGGAAATTTTAAAGAAGTTAAGTGAAATTTCAAAGAAAATCACTCTTATGAAGATACAAGGGCTTAAACTAAAATAGTTATGCAGAAAGGTGTAACGTTTGGCGGGGACTGCAGTTATTGGTTAAACATAATAAAAACTACTTGGAATATAATTTATGAAGAAAAAACGAATAATAATAATAATAATAATAATAATAATAATAATAATAATAATAATAATAATAATAATAATAATAATAATAATAGTAATAATAATAATAATCTAAAAACCAGCTTTTTAGTTTTCCGGAAGGAAACTAAAATTTTCCGTTTTTTCCAGGCCTCAAGAGCACTAGCTGCAACAGAATTTCTTTGGCTTTGTACATTGTAGCTGCCCCCCCCCTAAAAAACGACGGGCCCCTCCTACATAAAACTGCTGGCTACACCCCTGGGTACTACCTAATACTGTTTTATTCAAATGAAAGAAGAAATATACCGAGGCATGTTATCTTGTGTTGGAACATTTTAAAAGTACAGCGTGCTCATAAAGTTGTGTAACCTATATTGTAGTACCGGTAGTTGCGAAGGAACAATAAAATCGCTCAGTATGGAGTTTCGCCACATGTTATCGGAAAATATCATAAAATGCAAAATATTGATGTTATTTTGCGGTTATTACCATCGTTGTAACTTCATTTCCGTATTTAAATAAATGAGTGAGCTGAAAGAAAAAAAAATATAACAATATTAAATGAGTTTTAACCACGCTGCATTGAGAAGTTTCGTACTGTAATTCAACTTCAGCTACAGTTCAGTCAGCGGAGAAAATCTGTCTTCAACATTGTGGAGGGGGGGGGGGTAGACCGTTCCCATAATCTTTTATTTTAAACGATGTTCAAAATATTTATGAAGTTGAAAAACAATGCTGTGGAGGACCAGAGGAGAAGAGTTGTCAACATTGGGAGGCGGGCAGATTTGAGGCTTATACCAGGGGAATATCAATTTCATCTCCGGACATAAATCATCACATTTCTCCCCCAAAAACACATTTCAAATCGGATTATTGGGGGGAACAGTCCCCTTTAGTTCCAAAATTGGAGAAGACATGTCCCCCTCATTCCGCCGGGATTTGCGCTAATGAGTTCAGTGTAGGCTTACCATATTTTAAAATAGTAAAACGGGGGATTTTAAACCGTAAGTACTGATGTTAACTTTTGTATTACAAATACTGACCTGGGATCCTTCGGATCCTTTTTTTTTTGTGTGATTTCTTTGTTAAGGGACACGTCCAATGTACTTTTCTAAATAGTGTTGCCACGAGACGAGACATTTCTCGTGTTTCGTCTCGTCTCGTCTCGTAAACGAGACGAGACACGAGACGGGACAGAACCCTCTTAGACGAGACACGAGACGAGACAGACTACTTGTCCCGTCTCGAAAACGAGACGAGACACGAGACGGGACGGGACGTCTCGTGAAATGTCTCGTCTCGTCTCGAAAATGAAAACGCTGGCGGGAATGGCCAAGATTGAAATTGTCAGTGATCATATAGATTGCAAAAGGAAAATCCCCTTTGTGAGAAAACATGTAGAAAAGCCTTCATAGAAAAGTGTCCTCTGTCTATTGAATGAAACAATCGTGATACATGAGCTTCCAGGAATATCATCCTTAATGTCTTGTCCCCAATTCCCCTTGCTGTAAACTGAGGAATTCTCATTTTTTTTTATTTCTGGCTTGAATGATGACAAACAAAATCAAAGACAGGGAAGATTTTTACAAGGTTAAGAAACCGAACTACCACCACCATCTATTCAATTTGAAAACTGGGTAAGGTCTACACTTGTCTTTATTCTCTGGTGGCGGTATTCTTTTTGCTATATGAACCGAAAACGGCAATTTAAGTATGTCATCTTGCAACTAAAATTTTGTCTTCTCTCTCTCTCTGACACACACACACACATACACATACAGATAAAAACACACTTTTACCATTTTACCAATCGCTCGCTTACTATACAGCAGTCATGTTGTAAAATTCACCTCTTCGTTTGGAAGGCGCGCGGAGGACAAAGAAAGCAAAGATATTATCGACGAACCCTTCAAATTGTTTGCTTTCAGCAAATTTATGATACTAATAATAACACTTCAGGTAAAGAAGTTTTACAGGGGGACCTTCGTTTTGTAACGCGGAAATGTTTGATCTGACCAGAGTGCAAAATTGCCCTCTGCTTCCATGTTCAGAGGAGGGGAATACTTCCCTTTCCTAGTGAATAATATTCATTAGGACCTGAATTATCTTCAGAAATTGTTTCTTACAGGCATATAAAACCTCTCGAACTTAATAAGTTTAAAGAACATTTGGTATAATATTCATGGAACTCCGTTGAAAACAGAAAATATCATGAGAATGATCAAAATTCGAACATTGAAGAACATAATTAACAGAAAAGAAATAGGATACCCAAACCATATTTTTAAACCTGCTATAAAATGTATATCCTATATTTTTACTAATTCCTTACTCCAATTAAAGTATCCTGGGGAGGATATTCTCTCCATTTTTTTAGACTGAAATCCTTTTATCCCGTACGATTTTCCCCCTGACACAATACGAAAAAACAAATGTTAAAATCCATACACATGACCCTTCCGGGACTCAACCCGGGGCCTTCAAGCCGATGGTCTATCGCCGCAGACCGCTCGGTTGGTATGAAGATGTACTTTGTATGATTGCGAATAGATCCCGACAATATAAGAAACTTTAATTCCAAAATGGCCACCCAAAAATCAACTTTTTTTTTTTTTTTTAGCCACTAGCTAATCTGGGTGTACTGTCATGAGTTTGTTACACAAACCGGGCAACCACCACATAGTAGCACACACCCCGCGGATATGGGAACAGATTTGAACCATGGAGGTGAAGACTGGACCCAAGCATTCTTTCGTCCGATGTGTCATTCAGCTCCCATTACTATGGCACTTTAAGTAGAGCTTAGTGTGCAGTAACATATAAAATTTCAATCAAATACTTTCCATTACTCAATAAAATTATTTGGTTCCAAGCTTTTTTAAAGAAAAATAATTGCAACAAATCTAAATATGCTAAAATGGAAAGCAGTTTTTGGATTGTTATGGGTTAACACTGTGAAACCTAAAGGCTGGAATATATGAAATCAAAGTATACACACATATCTATCTCTCTATTTATCTATATATCTTTCCATCTCTCTTTCTCTCTCCCTATATACAGACACTATAAAGCAAGTGGGCTGATAATATACGATAGTGTCGGGGATGATGACACTTTTACATCGAACTTTGCTTGTCGTGTAAACATTATTTAACATTAGTGTCTTCATCTTCGACGTACCTATGAGCAATTTACTGTATATTCGTGTATTGAAACTGGTAAAACAAATTTCAATGTTTTAGAATGTAAAAAAAAAAGAAGCCAGGGTCGAGAAGCCTCAGACAACTAACAGCAGAGATATATTATCTTGTAAACTATTTGTCCTTGCCTTGTGAGCTTATTTGAATTTATTTTTAAGACCTTTAGGCAACTTTGGCCGAATGGATGATGATGGGAAAATTAGTGGAATGAAGAAAGCGGTAGGATACTAGAGAACTTCGAGAAAACACACACATTCGAAAAATGAAATGAAATGAAATGAAATCTTTGAGTTTTACGTCCCACGATTATGCCGGTTAGACTAAAGGAGGAAACGGGAGAACCCCAAGAAAACCCACGCACAAGGTCTTTGTTCACCAGAAAGTTCACTTGGCGGGGCTGGGATCGAACCCGAGACCCCAAGCACCAGAGGTGAACGCTCTACCATTGAGCCACCGCGGTCCCCACACACATTCAATGTTTGTCCACCACAAAGCTCACATGGCACTAACCAAGATCGAACCGACAACCACATACACCAGAGGTGAAGGCTTCACGGTGTAGCTACCATGATATTTCTTGTCTTTTGTGTTCTGGGTAATACTTGTAACTTACAAGGGAAGAGAGGGAGATTATATATCGAAGTGGAAGATGGTTTATATACCAATCGAAAGCACTAATGACGCCTATTAAAAAACTGTAATAAAAATTTTCCGAATGCATATACTATGCGAGTTATATGAATATATAGAGTGTCCAGATAATCCGTTTCCACCCCTTGAAATCGCAACGCATGGCGATAAGACAGATGCCAAAACTGGAAAACACGTATTTGATCATTTTTAAAGTACAACGTATCAAAGCAAAAATTCTTGTCACAAGGCCACCCGCAGTGTACTGGGCGGGGTCCAACTCAAAAATTACAAAAGGTAAGGGGGTCAAGTAGCATATCGTTCGAAACTTCTTGGGAAATGAAAGAAGACGAAACAAGTCTCAATACTCTAAAATTACCTTGTGCAAAATGGCGACCGGTCAAACTGTCAGCAAAAACGTGATTGTAAAGTCGATGGCCACCCCCCAAAAAAATCCTGAAACGGTGAGGCAGATGTCGAAACAGGAAAACATGTGTGTCATCATTTCAAAAGTACAATGATTGGGAGTAAAAATATTTGTCTCAGGGTCCTCTACAATGTCCCAGGCGGGGTCATGCTCAAATTGTTCAAATGGCAAGGGAGGTCAAGTAGCACATCGTTTAAAGCTGTTATTAAATGAAAACAGATAGAACAAGTATGGACGCTCTACGATAATACTGTGCAAACATCTTGCATTTTAGTTGTTCTTTCTGTATCCGGGTTTTAGTTTATTTTCACTTTAATTCTTGTACTCAACGGAAAGAAACGAATGCCCCTACTGTGAGATTCTGCTCTTTGAGCCCAGTAATGTCTAAATAAATAAAAATAAAATAAAAGCAAATTAAGACATAAAGAAAAGAAACGACAACATTTGACATCTTTGAGTATAGAACTGACTAGTTAACATATAATGTACTTCCACGAACATAAATAAGTAGAGGTTGGAGCCATCAGAAGTAAAGACTCTTACCTCTACTTATTTATGTTTATGACTGCACAACAGTGATACTTATGCTCGTTATCTGGTTTATCAATTATAAAATGATTCAAACGAAAGAATTCCTTGCACCAGGAAGAGTAAATACGTAGAAATGTCTCAGAATGAAAACAAGTGCCGATTGCAAAATGGAAAGTGAACGTGCTCAGAAAATCGAAATGAAGATGTACATTTTGACCAGCCGCCATTTTACACAGGGTAATTTTAGAGGATCGAGACTTGTTCCGTGTTCTTTTATTTCTCAACAGTTTTATTTGACCATATTTGCCATTTGAAAATTTTGAGTAGGACCCCGTCTGGAACCTTGTGGAGGACCCTGGGACAAACATTTTTACTTTCAATCATTGTACTTTTGAAAAGATGACACACGTGTTTTCCAGTTTTGGCATCTGTCTTACCGTTTCAGTTTTTTTTTCTTTCTTTGGAGGGTGGCCATAGACTCTACAATGACGTTTTTGCTGACAGTTTGACCGGTCGCCATTTTGCACAGGGTAATTTTAGAGAGTTAGGACTTGTTCGTCTTCTTTCATTTCCCAACGATATACTACTTGACCCCCTTACCTTTTGTAATTTTTGAGTTGGATCCCGCCTGGGACTCTGCGGGTGGCCCTGGGACAACTTTGACACATTGTACTTTTATAATGATCAAAAACGTGTTTTTCAGTTTTGGCATCTGTCTCATCGTTTGCGATTTCAAGGGGTGGAAATGGATTTTCTGGACACCCTGTACATTCATATAACTCTCACAGTATATGCATTCGGAAAAATTTTATTACAGTTTTGTAATAGGCGTCATTAGTGCTTTCGATTGGTATATAAACCATCTTCCACTTCGATATATAATCTCCCTCTCTTCTCTTGTTAGTTGTATCTTGATTAGCATGGTGCAGCCTGTTACATTTTACTTTCGTTCCCATGGTATGCTGCTATATTTTTACGAGACAAACGAGACGAGACGAGACGAGACGGGACAGAACCTCTCGAGACGAGACACGAGACGGGACGAGTACATTTTTTCGAGACGAGACACGAGACGAGACATGCTTTACACGAGACGAGACGAGACAGCTTGAAGTCTCGTCTCGTCTCGTCTCGTGGCAACACTATTTCTAAATAAGCCAAAGTAAGGCAAATTTAGTTTTTGCCTTTAATATTTTATTAAATTCAACAAATGTGAGTCTCGAATTGTAAAGTAAGTATTAAAGTAAGTATTGCAGTAAGTTATCTGTAATTGTAAGGATATCTGTAAGGCAAGTTTCCCTCCCCCCTCCAAAAATAGCAAGCGATATATGGCAGATATTGTTCATACGGTTTTCTCTCTAACATAAGAAACACGAAATAATTTATATGAAGTCATGAAGTCATACTTCAAGTGCTTGTCACCTCACAACATTCACAAACGGATTGAGTTGAGTTGATTTTGAGTTTAACGTCCCTTTCAACAGCGAGGCTATATGAGACGGGACCTACTGATTAACGTGGAAACCGAACCACATGAGCTCTAGCCGGGAATTAAGGCACATCCACAAACGAATATTCATTCGTATAGAACATCCAGTACATTATCATAGATTAGAAACACATGAACTACACAAAGAAAAGCACTGTGCATTAGAGCAAATCTCTTATTAGCAAACGGCTCTCCGCACGCGCACTGGGCAAATAGCTCGACAGCCTGAGCCTAAGCGCGAGTTCAAATTTAACTCAATCGCGATTGAGATTGACACAAAGATGTAGCGGTTTACGTTGAATATAACAACATTTTATCAACAAAGTCATCTTAGATTTTTCTCCAATCCAAAAAAGCGGGTGGTTTTCCGTAATTAAGAGATTATTAAGCGGGGGACGAATATAGGACCTGAAAATCGGGTGGTACCTGCTAAAATCGGGTAATATGGCAACCCTAGTTCAGTGCTTATTTGAACTACAGAATGTGTAACTTCCGGAACGGCCGCCGTTTACCACAGAAGAAGAAAACACCACAAAATTTGCATAGTTCATTTATTTGCTTTTAAATTCCACAATCTATGATTCTTTTCTTTAGTCTTAAAAGAGACGATGGAAAAGAAGGGATATTATGATAAAATTGAATAGTGAAAGAATCATGCCGTAAGGAATGATAAGAGAAATATATAAATAATATCTATAATTTAAGCGGGATTAGAACTCGAGATTAGTGCTGCTCACGAGACGAGACGAGACGAAAAATAAGGTTTTCGCAATTTTTGTAGACTCGTCTCGATTATAGAAAAATTCTTTCTCGTCTCGTCTCATCTTATAAATTTATGCACAAAATTTTGCCGCTTTTTTTAAAAAATTATCTACAAAGTTATCAGAATCCCTCTGCGTTACGGAAGAGGTCTACGAAGTGTGTGAAATAATAACTTTTAAACAGTAGTTATTATTGAAATATATTGAGTAATGACTTGCGGATACTTAAACGTTCATAAATAGTCTTCATAGTGTTTGTACAATCATTTTATCTATTTATAGCTTTTATACTATGAATCATTTAAGACTAGTACAGTGTTTGACATCTAACATTTGGATGAACTATAGTATTAGCGCCGAGTCGTGAAGCTTGACCTAGATCTACCGATTTCACCACCCAATAGAACGCGAAGGTGTGTTCCAGTCGTCAACGCCCACCCATCAAATTTTGTCAAGTGTCTTCTCTCGTGATACATGAAAGACATCTCCCGGGAGTACAGTGTTGTCGGATTGGCGCAAAGTTCTGTTTTGTTAATTGCTTTGTGTTGCGTTATATTTTTGTTGTTACTATTCGTGTTATTGTTACCGTTTCAGAATAATTGTTATAGTGGTTATTGTTATGCAGTGCTATTATTGGTAATTTTTAAATGCTTTTTAAAAAATACTCATTTACTATCTTCAAAGTCCGGCAACATTGTTGGTGAATTTCAGCTGTTTGACGTTTTTCCTAATGTTCGCTCGGAAAGCGACTGCACGAATTGTACCGAAGTTTCCCGATATGTCGGAGCTCAAGCAAAATATTTTTATGATTGGTTTAGAGCCCAAGCTTCACGACTCGGCGCGAGTACTATAGTGTTCTCTACGAAAAATTTCTCGCCTTATGGGCACAACCGACAGATGTTTCTTCCGCCAGCCTAATTAATGCCTTAAATCAGCAGTCTTCATTTTTTTTTTTCAGGTTTTGATGTTCTAACTGTGTGATTAGAATCCTATAGCATCCTATAAAAATGCAACTAAAAATAATAGATTATATCGTAATTTAGTATCTTTGATTAAAAGAAAAATGTATCTATGGAACTCCAACTGCCTAATTTATTAAATAACAAAAAATATTTTGTTTCTGTTTGGAATATATAAATAATCAATGGCGTATTTAGGGGAAGCTTCCGGTCTTAAGCCCCCCCCCACCCGAAATTATATTTACTATATTAAAGTAAATTAAATATCTTGCAGAATTTTCACATTTCCAGGAATAAAGTTGGAAAGCCCCCCCTCCTAAAACAAAATGGTAAATACGCCACTGTAAATAATTCTACAAATTTTTCATTTGACGAAAAAACTAAATAAATAGAAAGATGAAATAAATACAAATCTCGAAAGAACTCACCAAGTTTGTCCTTCCCGCTGGTTTAGTGGCTAGCACGTACGCCGTTGGTGTACGAGCTTCCGCGTTCGATTTCCGGTGGGAGAGTCTTTGGAATTTTAACTGTCCTGGTTGTTTATGTGTTCGTGTCTGTGTCATTAGAGGTTAATGGAAGAACAAGTAAAAACGTAGTAATTAGATAATTAAGTTACTGAGAAAGTTCGGTAAATCAGTTAACTTAAAAAAAAAAAAAAAAAAAGCTGATCTAAACGATGTGGGCCAGTAAATATTCACGCATAGTATTTGATAAACTACGAAAAAACTATTTCTTTTGTAAACCTAAAATACGATAACCACTCCACCTGTTGAGATGAAACTGAATACAAGCTGTATCCTTCTCAAGCTTTTCATCATGGTACTAGCAAAGATAGCATTAAGAGGAAGTAAGGTTAATTACATTTATTTGAAAATTATGATTAACTCTTTTGAACTTTAATTTTTATTTAACTATAATAATTATCCAGAGACAAAATGTATGAATCGATAGTACTATATGCATCATGCTCGTATTTTTCTTGCGAATGAGTATCCCATCAATCGAAAGCTCTCGATCCTTACGACATTCAGTGAACTTTGGCTATTGTGGACTTATGTAGCTTTCTAAATTCACCCATTTGCTCATCTCTTTTCCTGCCATTTTTTTTTAAATTAATAATTTGTATTCCAAAAAAACTATCTGTGCTCTAGTGCTGTGTAACATTCTAATTTATATTTCGAAAATCGATGTTGACAAAATGTCGAATCTTCACCGATATATCGATTAGCATTTTTTGATATTTGAAAATTTAAATCGATATATGAAAATATCGCAAGACGTGAATGTATATACATATACCGGTACTAACTTACGAATATACAGCCAAACGGCCAAAAATAACCGTTTCAGCGTGTATGAGCAATGCACCCGTTGAAATCTTGAATTAGATTTTTTCACGATCACTATACTTTCCCCTATTTCCGCATATTTTTGATCCAGCAAACTATCAAAAATGCCATTCAACTATTGTCGAATCACTGAGAAACTGAATATTGGTTTTTGTATATGGCATGTTCAAACATAACTAAACATTTATAAGTAAATAGAAAATACCGAAATATCTTAATATCGACAATACCGAAAAATATCGAGATACCGAAAATTGTCGACGTTGAAATATCGTACAACTCTGCCTGTTTTCTGTGCGTAACGACTAATTTCTACATCCATAAAGCAAAACGGGCAGAATTGTGCTTTCTTAATGTAGTTTTACTTTCAATTTATTCGGTATTAGTTACAATAATAACATGTTATGTATAGTTTTTATTGATAGATTAAAATCGACTCCTCTTTTGAACTCTTAGGCTATATGAGACGTGATCCATTGCTTAAAGTGGAATTCGAAGTATTCGATGTAAGACAATCATTCCCACTTTGTATCGAATACAGAATCAAGGACATTAACAATTTGGCCATAATGGAACACACCCCTTTCAGATGCGCTCTGGTCTAATGGCTAGAGCCTGTGCCCTTGGTACACGGAGCCCTGAATTCAAATCCTAATGGAAGACCCTTGAAATTTGAATGCATTACGTACAGGGGTACAGGGTACGAATTCCATCTTAAATTGTAAATTATGTATCACATAGCCTTCATACTAAAAGGGACACCAGGAAGCATGATACCTTCAAAACATGTGAAACCTCTGAATAACGGACACCAACGGGACATGAATTTTTGTCCGCTATTGAGAGGTGTCCGTTACAGAGAGGTTACAGAAATTTAATTTCTCACAATGGTAATTGTATGCAGTAATATATAGTAAATGCATTATGTATGAGCGTAGATAGGGAAAATTCGATATGAAAATACTCTATTTAGTACGTATTTGAATTACTGGGGGGATGAAGGACAAATTCATTTCTGTTAAATATTATTATTACTGGAGAATGTGTTAATATATTCGTTCTTTGGCGGAATGGATGAAAAGGCAAGTTATTGGAAGCGCATATGTTTATTGACCCAGTCCCAATCACAAAGAATATCCTCTTAGTAAAAGTGAAAAGGAAGCCGGGAAAACCCCAAACCCCAGACTTGTTTCAGTATCATACGTAAAAGAAAAATGTTGCTTTTCCAAAAAAAAAAAAAAAAAAAAAAAAAAAAAGTAAGGGAGGAGACATTGTTCGTTGAAAATATTATTGTAAAACATACAATATTTTGTTATTTAAGAAATTGTCGGGAAAGATGCAAGGCCCAGATGAAAAAGGACTAAATTTGTTAGGGAAGGGAAGTTCTTTTGCATGGAATTCTTGGCCTTACGACTGACCCTGCATGAGTGTTATTACTTATTGAAGTTTTCCTAGGATTTCCATCAGAAAATAGTTTATTGCGGGCATAAACAAAGAAGAATTTCAAGTTCAGCTTGAAGCAGTTCTGTTTGATGGTTCACCAGGTCTAGACTCATGATAGATACACTTGTGGGGAGAAGACTTTTCTGTCTCCTGTAATATATCGCAGAACCGAGAAAAATTCCTGTCCGTTATGACGAGGTTATTGAAACGTTTGGGGGGGGGGAAGGAATGTCCGCGTCCGTATCTGAGAGTGTCCGTTAAAGAGAGGGTTTTGTTCCGTAAGAGAACATATAATTTTGCCGGGACAAAAACTCTGTCCGTATTATAGAGGTGTCCGTTATTGAGAGGTGTCCGTTAAGGGAGGTTTCACTGTATTTCCTACTATTAGACCCCTCTATTTTTCATTTCCTTGTGCGATCACACGATACGTTTTAAACGTCTATTTCCAGTGGCGTATTTAAGGGGGGCTTCCCGAAATTTTATTTACTATATTAAAGTAAATGAAATATGTTGCAGATTTTTCACATTTTCAGGAATAAAGTTAGCAAAGCCCCCCGAAACAAAATCGTAAATACGCCACTGTCTATGTTTATTACTTATACATAATCAACAATTATTTCAAGAAACGGTAACCAGCTTATTTTCGTCGTTAAAAGAAATCATTGAAAGAGATGGTTGACGTTCTAAAACGTAAAAGATTTTGCAATAATGATCTCCGAGTCAATAGGAACGGTAGATGCATTGGGCGTTATGTATCTGTCATTCACCCACATTACAATAAGCAGCTATTGTTTTCAAATGCCACTTAGTAATTTCCGATTTTGAAATAACTAATAAATCGGTGTAAGATTTCTTAACAGTTTAGAGAAGAAGATAATAGGCCAGTGGGCTGATGAAGCTTCGTTGGTTTTTGGTTCACGTGCTCCACCCTTCACTCACTGTTTTTACAATGGCATTTCCTTTCTGTTATAGCTGTATTAAACCAATGGATTGAGGTTTATAGGCTTCCACGTAAATGTTAGTGAGTGGTCACTGAACCGTCAGTATTAATGTTACGTTTCGTTGTATATACGTAGAAATAACATAGACAACGGTCTCATTTCACGCGATTATCGATTACATTAAGGTGGTAATTTTTATTTTAAAGATAATAGTGGATTTGCCAGATGTTTGGGGAACTCACACCATAATAACTTTTAGGGTTTTATATTTATTAATAATAATAATAATAATAATAATAATAATAATAATAATAATAATAATAATAATAATAGTAGTAGTAGTAGTAGTAGTAGTAGTAGTAGTAGTAAACCTAGTAGTAGTAGTAATAATAATAGTAATAGTAGTAGTACTAAGTAGGATAAATTATCATATTGTAACACATTATAACTATAGTTGAGGACCAGGTGCACATCCAGAAATTTTTGTTGGGAGATTTCTAAATTTGAGGACTCCAATGCTACAATACACTGTATCTATGTATTATTGAAGTGATGTTATTCTGCACCCAAAAAGACGATAAGTAACTGTACTCCCGCCTCTATATTCTAAGGAAAATGATGGAACTAGATTGTTTTTATAGGAAAGGAAAGAGTACATAAGAAATATAAGGTTGCAACATCTTAATGCTACATCTTGTGTGCTAGAATTGCTAGAAAGGCATTGTAAATTGAAAGTGAAATGATGATGTGAAGTACTAGATATCAAAATAAATTCACTTGCTATAATTACGTAATTTGTAATCTATGCTTGCACAATGTAATGCTAATGTTCCAATATATGTATATAATTGTAGTTTTACAGTTAAATTGATGCTTGTGACCGGATCTTAAATAAATTGGGGCAAAAATATGCTGTCATCCATCTAAAGAAGTAATTCTGACAGTGTGATCTAATAAAATAAAAGTGGCATACGTGAATGGTGTCCCATGTTTAAAGATAGACGAACTGGCGTGCACAATGCGGCAGAAGTGGGCGCCCATCTGTAGTCAACTTATCTTGCATCGTTTGGCCTAATCCTCGTTTCGCCTAACCAATTATCTGACACTTTTATGACAGATAAATGATAAGATTTGTGTCCGCCATTTTAGGTGAAATAAGGATCCTCGTTTGGCCTAATCCTCGTTTTGCCTAAAACGATGGACTATAAAAAAATCGCGGAAATAAAACTGGAGGGAAATTTCGAAAGAATGTTCCCTACTATGTGAACAACTGAGAAATATTTGATTTAACCATAACTAATTTGTAATTTAGAAAATGCTTTGAGAGTTGTGTTAGGTTATTTTTCCTTTCCATTTTGAGAACAGCTTATTAGATATAGACCCCTACCTCTTATTTAAATTTAATGCTTTCACAGTGTGTATAGTGGCTATATTTGAGATGAGAGAAAAATAATAAGTTACACGTAGTTTACGCTCTGTTATTAACTTCGTTTAAACATGAGTGTTTTAGTTTGTAGTTTGTTTCCAAATATCTGATATTGTTAAATAATACTTACTGCTAATCAGTTTCTTAAAGGAAATATAGTTTGCGTGAGTATAAACCGGAATATGTATTTTACATTTCTGTTTGTTTCGTTCTTATGTGGATGTAGAAGATATTTTATTGTGGGTTTTGCTGAGGATTTCATACTGAAAAGGGTGAGTAAGAGGGAGGAAAAATCGGCAAAAACACCTCTTACACGCTAGCCGTCAGAAGAAAGAAATGGGGATTCTAGCTCTAGACAGGTACTAAGATCGGATGGCTATCCTCTGAAGAAAAGGCATAATTATCTAGAAATGAATTCGCAGAAGGATTTCTTAGAAGAGAGAGACTGGGTGAGGGAAGGTGATTAGGATATTGATAGGAATACTTTCATTTCGACGTATGGGCTCAAAAGCTGACACTCCTCGATGATCAAGACTGATGTCCACAGGTTCGGCTCCTTGCTCTCTCAATGACTCTGGTGGTCCGCTGGTGTCGATATAAAATCAATCAATCAATAATAGATCAATCACTGTCAGTCTTTAATGTGGGCGACAGTACAAATACATAGATTCCTTCACAATACCAGCTTCAACACTTTATTTAAAAAAAAAAACTGTTCATGCATTATAGGTGATGCTATTGTGATTCATTATAATTTTAATTAATATAAAATTAGTGAATATATTGAGCTAGATCTGACAAGAAGTATCTAAATTCGTTCATAACAATGGACAACTTTAATCGAAATGTGATTTGTGACAAATCACTCCGCTGGCAATTTGATCTTTGGATAATTCCACAATCCAAATATCTCACTGTGTTACTAACAAAGAAAAAATAATAATTTCAATTCTGAGTAACCATTAGCAAATAGTTATTGAAAAATTGTTAAAGAAATAAAATGGCTTCTGGTTATTGGTTGTAGGCTTCTGGTTGGTAGATGTAGTTTTGTTTTGGTCCTGGTAAGGGCCGGATATTCTGTTTTCCTGCGTTGTTTTGGTTTCCACCTGAGTGCGTTTGGTTTTCACCTGTGTGATTGGTTTTCATCTGTGTGTGTTTGGTGATATTGGTTGCTGTGTCTTGTGTTGAAGTTTTTTCTAGGTTCTTCTTTTTCCTCCCTCTTCATTCAACTACTTGAAAGTTGTCTTCTTCTCTATTTGGTTTCTTGCTCGTAATCTTTGGTTGGGCAGAGTCAGGCTCGTCTCCATAGCCGTGTAGGTTTCCGTCTGCGTGTGTTTCCTGTGGGTCTGAAGAACAGTGGTCCTCATAAGGCCCGGAATGCTGCTGTCAGGGCTTTGGGCCTGAAAAGGACCATATTACGTCTAATTTGTATGTGTTCGTCTCCCTGTGCAATCTAAAAGGAATAGTACTGAGTTCCTGTCAGCAAAGCCTGTTCAACCTATACGATCAGCGCAAACCTGGGTCCAGCCAACAAAAAACAATGCATATTCCACCTAAAATGCAGTGTATGTAGTTGATCATTGTGTTATTAAGTTCTTTATTAAGTAAAGTATATCTAAGCAGCCTATCTGAAAAGACTGGCTACTTGCTCTCTTCTATGGAATAACTCCTCACACTACACAATACTTTCGTCTTCGAAAGGTGAAAAAACGGTGCTTCAAGCTTCTATATTTTAACTGCGTATGACGGCTCTAGTCAATGATTGCTTGCTATCACACTGCAAGGTATTCACAATCATGACGAGCATATCTCTGCATCTGAAATTCGACCATCTCTACTGGAAAGCCAATGTCTTCTTATTTCTTCGTGAGTGGCTCTCCAACGGGCAAATACTGCAGGTGGTAAAAGGTGATGTCATCATCATCATCATCGAACCGAAGGTTCCCCTTCAAGGAGAAGGGAGGATTTATTAGCACAGTTGCTACTCTATCCTTGTGTAAATTTTGTCATGTGTCCACATGTCTTTACGCCTTGTTTGTCTTTTGGTTTGTCTGTAAGTGTTCCTCGTGGTAGTGCGTTGCGTTTCGTCTGGTGCACTTGATATGTTTTTATTATTATTATTATTATTTACATTTCTTTCCTCCTACTTTTGATATAAAAAGGCATAAGCTGTGTTGTGTGGATTGTTATGTTACTTGTTTGTGAGTGTGGTGTTGAGTTCTTCTGTGTGGGAGAAAGTGTGTGTTTGTTCTGAGTTGTGGGTTGTTGCTATTGTGTTCTTCTTTGTAAGGGAAGTAGTGTTAGATGTTATGTTCTTCTTAGTGTTTGTATGTTTGTGTTAGTGCTACCTATCGTCTCGCATGGAGTAGGCAGGAAATTAGGCTATTACTGTCTCTATGCTGTAGATAGTTTGGCGAATAGTTTTCGGTGAAAATGGGTGAGTTTCTAATTTTGCGTGCATATCTGTAATTGAGTCTTGAAATTTCCTAGGATAGTGGGTTTATTCCCGCCTGCCGATATAGTTCTTCTTTAGGTGATTGGAAAAGGTTGAGAGTTATTCGTAGCCAGTATCTTTCTGTCTTAGCGAGGGCTTCTATATTTTTTCCGCTGTAAATTTGGTGTCCATACAGAAGAATTGATCGGATGATGGTTTTGTATAGGTGCATTTTGTTTTTCGTGGTCAGTGGTGCAGTTTTTATCTTGTCTCTTGTTTTTATGGCAGCTACTTTGGCTCTTCGTTTTGTGTTTTTTATGTGGCCGTTGAGATTAAGTAGTCTGCCAAAAGTGATTCCAAGGTATTTTGCTGTTTTGGAAGGGAAAATATGTGTCCTTCCCAGCATAATGGTTTTATCGAGATCTCGTCTACAGTGCCCGAGAATTATCCTGGCAGTGACGTAGACTTCGCTCGTGCTCAAATGCCATCCCACTGGTTAAAGCAGACGCTTCGTTCAATTCAACGTCCAATCCCAGGAAAGAGAAAATGCGCGAACACAAATACCAACTTAAAAGCACGCTCCGTTCTCTACAGCAGGAAAGCGAAAGGAAATGAACCGAAATGGGAGATTCGTTCCTGATAAATATACTTGTCATCTTTGTGTAACGATAACTGGAGTTTGAGGAGAATAAATGCTACATTTTTTCCTTTTATATTTATATAACTTTCATGGAGAATATGGTTATTTTATATTTGAATTTTATATTATAAGTATGTGGAAAATAATTCTAAATGAAAGCCATTTGTGTTTATTCTGTTCTAACAACATTCAGATTTCAACATGCTACAAACTTTCGTTCTGTTGAAGATAGACACAAATATGCAGTGGAGGAAATGGGAAGAGAAGTCCAAATTTTATTTTAAAGAAACCCCCATGTCTTTACCTATCACGGTCCTTGAGTTAGAGGATGATATGAGAACATGTTTCCTGGTCACGGAAACAGAGCGTGGGGGTTAGTGAATGTAGCTTCGAAAAGTATAACATTTACCAATAGGACACAAGAACAGCGCTTCCAGGAACAACACACAAACAAATTAAAAAACAAAAGCGAAATTAAATTAACTGAAAAGCGCATGTTTTCTTTGTGTAGAGCTGTACAGTCTGTGGTGACTGGTGAAAGTTGTCAATCCTTTGTTTGGTTCTTGTTTTCGAAATGTTGTGTATAAGAATGGGTGATAGTACCTTAAAGAAAGGCAAGCCGTTGCATTGTGATGCAGGAGACTTTGTTTTTAATGTTTACAACTTTTCTTGCAGCAAAGAATAATAAATCCGACAGTGTTCATGAAACCTCCCAAGCAACATGTGTTAGTGAGAGATCCGTGTGGCGAATTGTGAAAGAGAAGGAGTAAAGTCTGGACAACCCGTCGTAACACCCTATAAAGTAAGGCCAAATACACAGAAAAGTCAAACAAATTTAGATATTTCAATGAAGCAGTAGTTCGTAAAACAATTCACAATCTTTATGCTGAAGGCATTGTCGCCACCTTAAAAAAAATATTGTGCGAACTTAAGAAAAGCATTAACTTCCAATTTTCTGAGTGGGAATTACAACAAATACTGCGCAAGTTGGGATTTAGGTTTTTTAAAAAAATTCTATTGGAAATAGAAAACTGCTTCTTGATAGGAAAGATATTGTCGTTTGACGACATAAATATAGGGTCTAATTTGATTTTTTTTCTTAGTCGTAATAATGCACATATATATACTAGTATTATTCAAATACATTGTTATCTAAATTCTCTCTAGTTCGTTACCATCATTATTTTAAACTGTAGTTACAACGTGACGTGCGAAGCGTTCAGTGTACCATCTAAGCATTATTTGTGACTAGCGTAAGTTGGTAGCCTTGCAACTGAGAGCGCTGACGTCACTGCCAAGATAGTTCTCGCCAACTGTAGTTCCTCGTCTGTTTGGATAGCATAGGAGAATCTGTGTCTTTTTAGGGTTAATTGTAAGCCTCCATTTGTGGCACCAGTTGCTGAAATTTTGGATTTCTTTTTCGAATCTATTTAGTATGTGTGTTGTGTTGGCCGCTGTGGTCCAGTACGCCGTGTCGTCTGCATACAGGGCCATTTTGCATTTAGAATTTTTCCTCAGGGGGGTGTCATTTACATATAGTATGTACAGGAGGGGGACAATTGTGGAGCCCTGGGGGATCCCTTTTTCAAGTTTTATTTCTTGTGAAAGTTCCCCGTCCACAAGGACACGCGTGCTTCTGCCCCGTAGAAAGTTATGAATCCAGCGAACTATGGTGGAGGGTATATCTAGATCTGTGAGTTTAACGAGCAGACCGTCGTGCCATACAGTGTCGAAGGCGGAGCTAAGGTCCATGAAGATGGCCCCTCCCCTCTTCTTGTTTAGAGTGGCTTCATTAATGTCGTTTTTGAGTCTCACCAGCTGGTCTACTGTGGAGTGCCCCGGTCTGAAACCTGCTTGCTGGTTTGACAGTTGGAGGCTTTGCTGGAAGTAGCGATGAAGTCTGTTAACTAGAATTTTTTCCATGAGTTTGGAAAAGGTGTTAGTTAATGAGATAGGTCTGTAGTTTTCAGACTTCTTCGCATCTTTTCCAGGCTTGGGGATCAGAATTAGGTGGGCAGTTTTCCAGGCTGATGGCACGTATCCAGTTCTAATTGTGGCAGTGAAAAGTCGAGCAAGGGCTTCATGGAATGCTGGTGGTGCTTTCTTGATGTGTATTGCTTGGATCTGATCTGGGCCCGGGGCTGTTCTTCTTCTTTTCTAAGGCGGCCTGAATTTCGCTAACTTCAACGGGGGCCACAAGCGCCCTTTGGTCTCCCCTGGATTGTCTGTGTGCGTCCTGTGCAGTAAGATCATTGTGGTGGCTTAACGTCGCTTTGATACGTTCTGCACGTTCTTGTATGTTCCGATGTACCCCTTCTATAATTGGGGATTCCGTGTATTTCTTTTGTATTTTGTTTTGGAAAAATGCACATTTTTCCGTTGGCGTGGAGAGGAGTTCCCCGTCGATGCTGTTTTCCATGTGATGTTTGTCTTTATTATTGTTTTGGAGCATTTTCCAAAATTTGCTGAGATTTGTGCTGTATGCTTCTGCCAGATCGTCGCAGAACATTTCAAAGCGTGCCTGTCTGAACGTTTTTATATCGTTCGTTATTTCTCTTCCCAGTTTGTTAATCTGATTTTTGATTGCTTCTGAGGGTGTGTTGTTGTGTAGACGTAAGTAGTGCCTTTTAAGTCGTATTTTCCTGATTATTTCTATTGGAAGTATTTCCCCGTTGTTTTTTCTGTTGGCGGTTGGTACATGCTTTTCATCTGCTTTTTGGATGATTTGTGTGAGATTATTATTTAGTATGTCTATGCCTTCAGGGGTGTCCATGTGTTGAAGATGTTTGGCAGCCTCCTCTATTTCCGTCTTGTAGGCGTCCCAATCTGCCTTTCTGTAAATTTTGAATTTCTTGTTCGGAACAGGTGTAATTGCCACATTTTGTAATTGGATTACAATTCCAGCGTGGTCACTCCTGAAGGCAAAATCTCTTTTGGTAGTCGGATTATGGGTACGCAGATTCCCCACGGTGCATGTCCGGTTTCGTGTCTACTTCTCCAATGCTTCCTTTGCGAGTGGGGCCATCGATATGAACTTTCATTAATGAGGCATTTGCCAAATATGGGAAATTTTTTTTTGCCATTATCGGTGGTAATGGGGTCCCCCATGAGCCTGTGTTGGCTGTTTAGATCCGCTGCTAGGATCATGTGGGATTTTGCCAGATAGTTCAGGAGTGGGAAGGAGTCCTCTATGTTTGTATCCGGGGAATTATAGAGGGTGGTGATGTCAGGAATTACAATTCTTCACTGCACTAGAATGCTTCTTTGAAACTCGATATTTCATAATTTGCTGGTTTTGAATCATTATGGGCCGCTCTCATTGGCTGACCGTTTTCTACGTGTTCATTGGTTTGTTGTTGGCTCTGCTTAATTGGTTTTTCAGCCAATCGGAAACGATCTGTTTTTGCTATATTCTATATAAAAAAAACTAAGTCATGTTGAAATTCAGTATTTTGTGCTAGTATTTACAGGTAGTCGTTATCTTGTATGTTTAAGTTGAAACATGTCAGTGTTATTTGTTTCTAGTAAACGGGGTGGTAAAATCCTATGTTATGAGGATTATATATACCGCATTAACCGACGTATAGGTGAACGGTCATACTGGAAATGTGTAGAAGGATGTAAAGCTACAGTTATTATAAACGGAGAATCTGTAGAATCGAAGGCGGGCTGGCACGCACATGGCCCTGTTAGTGCAGGAATCGAAAGAAAGCGAGTTTGTGAGCGGATGAAAAAAAAAAGCAATTCAAGAACCGACAACGTTAGTTAATGATATTTACAGGTTAAAAAAAAAAAAAGTGATTTTTAAAAATATAATATTCAGGTTAGTTTTCAATAATCACTGTGATAATTTTCTTCTGCTCAGAACAATTGATGAATTTGAATCCTTAGTCAGGGTGAGGTTAGAGTGGGCAATGTCCGGACTAAATTATCTCGTGCCCTTTCTAGTACAGAACGTAGAGATTTTTTAAATTGGCTCAAAACTTGGTACGATATATTTTCAATTTTCTTTAACAAACTAAACTCAATTTCGAGCATTTTACTCATTTCTGCGTATCTTCTTACGAGAAGCACGAAATCTCTCTCACAGTACTTTTTTTTTAATTTTTAAAAATATTTGTTGGTTAATGACGATTCCTCGTAGTATTGGATTTGTGTACCATAATATTTATCAGTAGCTATATTATATCCTATGTTAAAGTTGTTGAGGTTCCTGTCATTGTATGACTGTATTTTAGGATAATTACTATTTCATTTCTAATTCTTTCAAGTTTAATACTCAAGCTTCATAACTTCCAAACTTTCGGTTCATTAAAACAAATGAGTCAAGTAATTATCAGTTTTTGTATGTACAATATTAGTATTTGTTTTTAATTTGTTATGATATATTTCATTCCCAGAATGGAAGTCCTAAGGGGGAATGGATCTCAGGAAGCAACCGCAGAGACACCAAAATTACATAACGTTAGAAACGCACTATACAGGGTGAGAAAGAAAAGTAACACACGATTGCCTAGGACGCTTGAAGAAGTGACTCTAGAAGGGAAGTGGGCGGAAACTGAAGACGGAAGAAATTTCATTCTAATAGATGACGGAAAAGGGCAAGGTCGAATTTTGGTAAGTTTATGGTACTAAGTTCTGACAATTATCATATATGTTTGTAGTATGTACAGTACATAGATGTCAATCACTTAAAAGATTGAATACGGTGTAATTAATTTTTAAAGTAATTTAGAGACTCTGTTGGAAACAAGGGCGCCCATGTTGTAGTTTCCGAGAGGAGGCAGGTATAAGCGACGTTTCAAAAATAGTTTTAAATTTTGCTGTAACTAATGTACAAAATTCTATTGGATTTTCGATATTCTGAAGTACAATTTCCTCTAGGGGGGCGAGCACCCCACCTTGCCCCCCCTGATGGGCGCCCTTGGTTGGAAAATATTGTTGTTTTTCACGGTTTTGTACTTTTGGATATATATATATATATATAATCACGTATGTAATGGTAATTGAAACAATACTTCTGACAAGCACTTTAAAAAGTAAATAATATAAATTACGGTATATGTCGTCTTGGGCACTTGTACAATAACTATTGTACTTTTACAGACTTAGTTTCTAGCTTGTTTTGTTCTTAGCACTAGTAGCTTCTACCAGACCAGGGAACGAAAGGGGATTTATGGCTTTAGTTTCTTTCTTTTAACTAATTCTGATTGTCTGAGGTCATTCTGATCAGCCAATCAGCGTTCAGAGCCAGTTATATTAAGATGCAACTCTTTCTTGTATTGTACCGGTACTGTGAATGATGAAGCCAATATGTTCAGTTAGTTGGAGAAACTATTATACATTGATTACTTTTTAGTTAAAACTTTACTTTGTTCAGAGATTTTATTTTTTGTGCAAGTATTAGATAATTTTATGAATGCGAATTAATCCAAATTACATGAATTTATCAAATTTAGTATATCATATTTATACTCCCTTCTTACTTTCCAGGTTTTTGGAACACACGAGAATCTACAGAGTTTGTGAAACAGTAAGATTGTTCTTCTGGATGGTACTTTCAAATGTGTTCCTTCACTGTTTGAACAGCTATACACTATTCATGGAAGATACCTGGGGCAAACATTTTCATATTTATATTGCTTGCTTCGTAGCAAATCCCAAGAGACTTATGTTAGGTTGTTTACTCTTATTAAGCAAAAAGCAGAAGCTAACCATATGGAGTTTATGATGCGGGATGTTCTTATAGATTTTGAAAAAGCAGCCATGAACGCAATCGCTATATGTTTTCCTTGTGCTACAATTCGTGGATGCTTTTTCCATTTCTCTCAATGCATATGGAGGAAGGTACAAAGTTTTGGATTGCCATGCTTATACAAAGAAGATGAAGATGTACGGAAGTGGATTCGCCGCTCAGCAGCTCTGGCTCTTGTTCCTTTGGATAGTGTGAGCGAAACATACCTTTATGTGCAAGAAAACTCACCAGATGTACCACAGAAAGACGCCTTTCACGATTATATGGTGGAAACTTGGATGGACGATTCTGATGCTTTATTTCCCCCGTGAGTAATTTGTAATATCTTACTTAGACTAGTGGCTTGACTGCTGTATTATAGTTATTTTCATTTTCCATTTGGAATAGATTAACATAGAGGTACTTTTCATTTAAATTTAATAGTACTCTTCATATTATTTTATTTTTATTATTATTAAAGGTTGTCCCAAAAGTTTGTAAACACATGCAAAAACTTGAAATTTTATGCAGTTGTTAAGTGTTTTGTGTGTTTATATCGTGATGGTGATGCTCTTCATTTGTGTATTCCAGATGGCAATTGACAAAATGGAGCTGCGAGTTTTGATTCGCTACTGCTGGAAGCGAGGACTCTCAACCAGAAAAGCTGCAGAAGAGATTTGTGCTACCGAAGGTGAAGGAACAATTGCATATGCTGCGATCTCAAAGTGGTACAAGCGTTTCGAGTCAGGCAACATAAGTCTTGAAGATAAGCCTCGTTCCGGACGGCCGTTAAAGTTGGATGATGGAGACTTGCAAACCGGGTTAGACATTGTGCCTTCAGCGACCACTCGGGAATTGGTTGCTGAGCTTCGAGTTGGCAAATCGACAATTCACCGACACTTGAAGCAACTTGATTTTGTTCACAAAAAGCCGCGCCAAGATCCGCACGAACTCACCGAAGAACAAGCCAACAAACGAGTTTAAATTTGCCGTCAATTGCTCAGTAATCCATTGGACGACCGTTTTAGGAAGCGTATTATGACATCGGGCGAGAAATGGGTCTATCTAGTCCAGCACAATCGAGACAAGCGATGGGTTAAGAAAGGGCAAGAAACACCGTCAGTTCCAAAACAAGATCGCTTCGGCAAGAAAGTCATGTTGTGCGTGTGGTAGAACTTTGAAGGAATCGTGCATTTTGAAATTGTTCCGAATGGTCGTGCGTCAATGCCGAACTTTACTGTCAGCAACTGGAGTGGGTCTACGACAAATTGAAGCAAAAGTACCTGACTCTGATCAACTGAAAGCGCGCGTTGATGCAGCAGGACAATGCAAAGCCACACACCGCCAGGAAGACCAAAGACAAGTTTGCAGAGCTGGACGGCGTTGAAGTTTTGCCACATCCTGCATACAGTCCGGACTGTGCTCCATCAGATTACGGCCTTTTCCGCTCAATGCAACACTTTCTGAAGGGCCGCCGATTCAAATCGTTTGATGAAGTCGCGGAAGCGTGTCAAGAATTCTTTAATTCGAAGCCGGCTGAATGTTACTTCCACCAGATCCGAATGCATGCAGTTCGATGGCAGAAAGTCTTAGAACATGATGGTCTTTATTTTGAGGAATAATGTTTGGTATGTAAATACTTGGCGAATAAAATGTCAATTGTTAGCAAGTGTTTACGAACTTTTGGGACAACCTGTATTATTATTATTATTATTATTATTATTATTATTATTATTATTATTATTATTATTATTATTATTATTATTATTATTATTATTATTATTATTACATTTCAACATGCTATTTGAAACTTATTTTAACGTTCCATTATTCTTGCTGCTATTTATTATCTGATTGCTCGCTTTACCTTCTAGGTTGGTGTGGAATCGCTATGAAAACACGCAAGACAGGACGACGAACAAAGTGGAAGGATGGCATTTCAAATGGAATAGGCGATTCTCCAGGCATCATCCAAATGTATACATATTTATTCAAGAAATGAAACATGAGCAAGCGGAAAACGAGACTGTCATGACTATGTTGGAATTAGGCCAACACAGCGTAGTTCAGATAAAGAAGTGCAAGCGAGCAAATGAACGACTTAATGTTTTGAAAGACAGACTTAAAAACAATGAAATCAATTTATTTTCTTATTTGAATGCTGTGTCGTATTGTATTCATCTAGACTATTAGGTGACTGAAATGCTAATTTACATTTTACTTGTTCACTTTTAATACAAACTTAATTTATTTGTTTGTCATTTTACGTAAAATTTTGGGAAATAAAACTAACGTTCATTCTGAAAAAAAAAAAGAAAGCTTTCTCATTTTACTTTCAACACTTTTGAGAATTCACTATTGAAAGGGTCGTAACATTTTCTTTTTTCTTTTAGTTTAAATCTCATTTTTATGCTCCGAGACTAAGAGAGGCGGTGATGATGATAATGAACGAAAATGATGGGATGAGCAAAGTGGAAGGAAACGCATGAAGCCCAAGATAAAGCTTACAATATGTTTGTAAGGTTCACTTGAGCGTGGTATTTCATTCAATTCAAATGTATCCATTTCGTCTCCTTTAGTCTGAAGGGCATAATTGTGGGACGTTAAACTCAAAGATTTTGTTTTTCAAGTGTATCTATTATTTGTGTAATTACTTAGTCACATAATCTACTGTAAAGGCTTTTTTTTTTTTAGCAAGTATAGTTCACATGACATTGGACTATTTTTCAGTATTTACTCAAATGTAGGAAATGATTTCAAAGCTCTTTCACTACTTTCAGTATTTGTGTTCTTTATTGCAAAATGTTCTGAAGTGCATTAAAGTTAGCTGTGCACGAACACATAGGAAAGGAGCTCCAGATAAACAAGTATTCTTCATATCCTAGTAGTTTTATATATATATATACGTCTCTGCTTCACTTACGCTTTTGTCGTCCCAATGCATTACATTTTGAATTTTCTTAATCTACTACTTTTTATTTTCCTTGGTGAAACTATATATTTCGCATTTCTAGGGAATTTTTTTCTTGTAATTTCCCTCTAGTTGAATTTCCACGATTTTTTTCATTGTCCGCCATTTTAGGCGTAACGAGGATTAGGCCAAACGAGGATCCTTTTTCGCCTAATCTTATCATTTATCTGTCGTGAAAGTGTCTGATAATTGGTTAGGCGAAACGAGGATTAGGCCAAACGTGGCGACACGGTCAGCAATGAACTCGTGCAGGAAATTCACAAAACTGCTCGTAAAGTCTGTCGGTTCAAAACAACTTTCTGTTCGGTTTCCTCAAATTTCTCATGATTTCATCAAATTAACGAGTAGCTTCATTCCGAGGCGGGAGATTTTTTGCAGAAGGAATTTCAAACCTTGTAAAATGTTATGACAAGTGCCTCAATTTGAATCGTGGATATTTTGAGAAGTAATATAATGTAGTACTTTTCCAATGTGTGTAATAAAAGTTCTATCTGCGAGTGTATATCATTGATAAACCAAACGGCGATTTTTTTCGTACTATAGGCAAGAAAGGAAGGCGACGTTTGATCAGTGTACATTTCTAACGTACTGATGAAGTGAAGGTTTTGACAATACTATATATCTGGAACAGTATGAGGCACCTCTGCTACAAATAGTCTTTCCAGTTTACGATTTTATAAAAATGATTTAAATTGGGTAAATTGCTTGAAATGGTCTCAGAAGCTGTTTTGGGCAATGATCTGGGTTATCGTGGAACATATTGTGTAATAACTTGCCGAGAAATACTCTTCACTATGTTCGTACAATTAGATAATCAATTAATAGTTTTTATACTATGTATCAAGATTTGGATGAACTAATGTTGCAGTGTAATTTCTCGTCTCGTCTCGGAAATAGTCGCCGTCTGTAACCATATACTTTTGCCATTCCTCGGCCAACTGTTAAATTCCTTGGCGAAAGAAGTGTGGAGTCTGCAGAGCAAGGAAGTCTTTAAACACACGTTGCATCGCCCGATAATAACAAAATGTTTTTTCTCCTAATGATTGTTCGAAACGCCGGACAAGGTAGTAGTCGATGAGAGAGACATCAGGGGAATACGTGGATGAGGAAGGGTTTCACATTGCAACTCATGAAGACTGTACAACATCATTTGAGCGACATTTGCGTGTGCATTGTCGTGCAACATGAGAAAACCATGTCTTTGAACGTTTCTCGGATGTTTGTGTGCAAAGTTGTGGTGCATCTCATGTAATGATCCTCGTTAATCATTCCACATTGACGAAGAAAGAGATCAGTCAGCTCCATCATAGATCACCATAGCAGCAACAACATTTTCTACAAGTTTTGGAAATCGTCTTGGACTTTGATCAAGATCCAACCACTGTGAAAACGTTTATGATTGTCGTAGTATTTTCATTTTTCATCAAAAGAGTGTAACAATCAGATGCAGAGGAAAGTTTCCTGGTTATACCTTACGATCAGAGAACTGCACGCTTCCAGATGGCGATTCTTGCTGACCGGTATCAACTTATGTAGCACCCATGAGCTCAACTTTTCTTTTTCTTTCTTTCTTTTTTTCTTTTTTTTTTACCTCACCAATTTCACAGAGCTCCCGAATGATAGTAATGTGATGTAGCCTAATTCGTCTGCAATTCAGGGGTGTAACCACGGGGGAGCCATTGGAGCCAGGCGCCCCAAATGATTTCGTGTCCCCACCCCAAATGACCAGTTTTTGAAACATCATCGTAAGATTACCTTGCTTCAGTCATTTAAAAATAACAAAGTTCACATATAATTAAAAATTTACAGTAAAATAGCATGGAAAAGTACTATTTTGCCATACAGATCGAAAAATAGCACGGTAACTCTTCCATATACCGATCGGAAAATAGTAGTGTTGCCACGAGACGAGACATTTCTCGTGTCCCGTCTCGTCTCGTCTCGTAAACGAGACGAGACGGAACCCTTTTAGACGAGACACGAGACGAGACGGACTGCTTGTCCCGTCTCGAAAACGAGACGAGACACGAGACGAGACGGGACGCCTTGTGAAATGTCTCGTCCCGTCTCGTGTCTCGAAAATGCAAACGCTGGCGGGAATGGCCAAGATTGAAATTGCCAGTGGTCATATAGATTGCAAAAGGAAAATCCCCTTTGTGAGAAAACATGTTGAAAAGCCTTCATAGAAAAGTGTCCTCTGTCTATTGAATGAATCAATCGAGATACATGAGCTTCCAGGAATATCATCCTTAATGTCTTGTCCCCAATTCCCCTTGCTGTAAACTGAGGAATTCTCATTTTTTTTTTTCATTTCTGGCTGGAATGATGACAAACAAAATCAAAGACAGGGAAGATTTTTACAAGGTCAAGAAACCGAACTACCATCCCATCTATTCAATTTGAAAACTGGATAAGGTCTACACTCATTACAGGCTGTAGTTGAAAGTTCTGGTTGAGATGGCGGATTCTCTGGTGGCGGTATTCTTTTTGCTATATGAACCGAAATTAACCGAAAACGGCAATTGAAGTATGTCATCTTGTAAATAAAATTTTGTCTTCTCTCTCGTTCTCTCTCTCTCTCTCTCTCTCTCTCTCTCTCTCACACACACACACACACACACACACACACACACACACATACACATAAAAATACACTTTTACCATTTTACCAATCGCTCGCTTATTATACAGCAGTCATGTTGTAAAATTCACCTCTTCGTTTGGAAGGCGGGCGCAGGACAAAAAGAAGCAGATATTATCGACGAACCCTTCAAATTGTTTGCTTTCAGCAAATTTATGATACTAACAATAACACTTTAAATGAAGAGGTTTTACAGGGGGACCTTCGTTTTGTTACGCGGAAATGTTTGATCTGACCAGTGTGCGAAATTGCCCTCTGCTTCCAAGGTTCGCCGACCCTACTGTTTCTTTCCTCTTTTAAGGTCGCGGCATAACTACCCTTCTTTGAAAACCGAAGATGCAGTAAAATTGTGACGTCACGGCGGGAGCAGAAACAGCTTTCGCCCAAGGTTCTTGTCATTCACCCTTGTTTGTTTCTTTGATTTTTGCAGGAAAGTGAGTGATTCTTGCTTTCCTGTATTAAGAAAACATTAATTACTGTAGTGCTCGTGTTAGCATATAAGCATGTCGAATTCTACACTAAGTATTTGTCGCAATTATAGTAGAAATACTACGGGTTCCAAAGTTATTTATCATGTATTTCCCTCGGTTCCTTTGCGGAAAGTTTGGCGAAAGAAATGCTGTCGGAAAGATATCTTTAAAGTTGAAAACGCCAGCGTCTATTCCGATCATTTTATTCCCGAAGCTTATGGACATAATTTAAAATGTGAGCTTCTAAATATTCTACCCAAGAAAAAGTTTAAACAAGACGTGCCTTCACTAAACTTACCTTTACTATACGGAACCGTGTTGATGTAAATAATGAAAGAATTAAATGTACGGAAGTTAGGTGTTTAAAGAAAAAACAAATCAGACATTGGGGTGCAGCCAGATGAAATAACTATTGTGACTGAAATAAAAAAATAAAAAAACTCTTTGTTTATGTTATTTTTCGTTTGTTTTGTGGAGAGTGAGGGGCATAAACCAAAGGAAGAGCTCTCCTTTTTGCGTAAAGAGAACGAAAAACTGAAGTCTAACAGTATGTACAAAGCCAAATAAATATGTTTACAAACGAAGTTAAAAGAATTGGAAAGCAAATATAATAAAGAATTAATTTCAAAGGCCAGTTCTAAAATATAATATTGTGATCGTTTCAAT
Organism: Thermobia domestica; assembly: GCF_964235325.1. Classification (NCBI taxonomy): domain Eukaryota; kingdom Metazoa; phylum Arthropoda; class Insecta; order Zygentoma; family Lepismatidae; genus Thermobia; species Thermobia domestica. Next base: position 55,602,528 of record NC_137460.1, on the reverse strand, counting down.
AAAGTGGTTAATAACCGGTGGTGGATATATTATGAAAAAGTTTTATACAGGGCCAAGTAAATATGCTAATGAATGGCAAGAAAAAACTAAGATGGATTGATTAAGATATCATTCGTGCATTAACACAACATGCCTCATTGATAAATTATACAATCATCTGCGGTTACAAGTTCGAATCCCCGTACCCAATGTGTCAACATTTCGACGTTGTATGATTGCGAATAGATCACGACAATATAAGAAACTTTAATCCAAAATGGCCACCCAAAAATCAACTTTCTTTAGACCACTAGCTAATCTAGGTGTACTGTCATGAGTTTGTTACACAAACGGGGCAACCACCATATAGTGGCACACACCTCGCGGTTATGGGAACAGATTTGTACCATGGAGGTGAAGACTGGCCCCAAGTATTCTTTGGTCCGATGTGTCGTTCAGCTCCCATTACTATGGCACTTTAAGTAGAGCTTACTGTGCAGTAACATATAAAATTTCAATCAAATACTTTCCATTACTCAATAAAATTATTTGGTTCCGAGCTTTTTTTTAAAAAAAATAATTGCAACAAATCTAAACATGCTAAAATGAAAAGTAGTTTTTGGATTGGTATGGAAACCTAAAGGCTGGAATATATGAAATCAAAGTGTACACACATATCTATCTCTCTATTTATCTATATATCTTTCCATCTCTCTCTCTCTCTCTCTCTCTCTCTCTCTCTCTCTCTATATATATATATATATATATATATATATATATATATATATATATATATATATATATATATATATATATATATATATCTTTACAGACACTATAAAGCAAGTGGGCTGATAGTATACGATAGTGTCGTGGATGGTGACACCTTTACATCGAACTTTGTTTGTCGTGTAAACATTATTTGACATTAGTGTCTTCATCTTCAACGTACCTATGAGCAATTTACTGTATATTCGTGTATTGAAACTGGTGAAACAAATTTCAATGTTTCAGAATGTAAAAAAAAAAAAAAAAAAAAAAAAAAAAAAAAAAAAGCCAGGGTCGAGAAGCCTCAGACAAGTAACAGCAGAGGTATATTATCTTGTAAATTATTTGTCCTTGCCTTGTGAGCTTATTTGAATTTATTTTTAAGACCTTTAGGCAACTTTGGCTCACCCCGAATGGATGATGATGGGAAAATTAGTGGAATGAAGAAAGTGGTAGGATACTAGACAACTTCGAGAAAACACACACATTCGAAAAATGAAATGAAATGAAATGAAATATTTGAGTTTTAGGTCCCACGGTAATGCCGGTTAGGCTAAAGGAGACGGTGATGATGAGTAATGAATGAAATGGTGGAATGAAGAAAGTGGGAGGAAACGGGAGAACCCCGAGAAAACCCACGCACACGGTGTTTGTCCACCACAAAGTTCACTTGGCGGGGCTGGGATCGAACCCGAGATCCCAAGCACCAGAGGTGAACGCTCTACCACTGAGCCACCGCGGTCCCCACACACATTCAATGTTTGTCCACCACAAAGCTCACATGGCACTAACCGAGATCGAACCGACTACCACATACACCAGAGGTGAAGGCTTCACGGTGTAGCTACCGTGACATTTCTTGTCTTGTGTGTTCTGGGTAATACTTGTAACTTACAAGGGAAGAGAGGGAGATTATATATCGAAGTGGAAGATGGTTTATATACCAATCGAAAGCACTAATGAAGCCTATTACAAAACTGTAATAAAACATTTCCGAATGCATATACTATGCGAGTTATATGGATATATAGAGTGTCCAGATAATCCGTTACCACCTCTTGAAATCGCAAACGATAAGACAGATGCCAAAACTCGAAAACATGTGTTTGATCATTTTAAAAGTATCAAAGCAAAAATTCTTGTCACAAGGCCACCCGCATTGTACTGGGCGGGGTCCAACTCAAAAATTACAAAAGGTAAGGGGGTCAAGTAGCATATCGTTCGAAACTTCTTGGGAAATGAAAGAAGACGGAACAAGTCTCAATACTCTAAAATTACCTTGTGCAAAATGGCGGCCGGTCAAACTGTCAGCAAAAACGTCATTGTAAAGTCGATGGCCACCCCCCAAAAAATCCTGAAACGGTGAGGCAGATGTCAAAACAGGAGAACATGTGTGTCATCATTTCAAAGGTACAATGATTGGAAGTAAAAATATTTGTCTCAGGGTCCTCCACAATGTCCCAGGCGGGGTCATGTTCAAATTGTTCAAATGGCAAGGGAGGTTAAGTAGCACATCGTTTAAAGCTGTTATTAAATGAAAGCAGAAAGAACAAGTATGGACGCTATACGATAATACTGTGCAAACATCTTGCATTTTAGTTGTTCTTTCTGTAACCGGGTTTTTAGTTTATTTTCACTTTAATTCTTGTACTCAACGGAAAGAAAGGAAATGCCCCTACTGTGAGATTCTGCTCTTTGAGCCCAATAATATCTAAATAAAGAAAAAAAATAATAAAATAAAAGCAAATTAAGACATAAAGAAAAGAAACGACAACATTTGACATCTTTGAGTATAGAACTGACTAGTTAACATATAATGTACTTCCACGAACATAAATAAGTAGAGGTTGGAGCCATCAGAAGTAAAGACTCTTACCTCTACTTATTTATGTTTATGACTGCACAACAGTGGTACTTATGCTCGTTATCTGGTTTATCAATTATAAAATGATTCAAACGAAAGAATTCCTTGCACCAGGAAGAGTAAATACGTACAAATGTCTCAGAATGAAAACAAGTGCCGATTGCAAAATGGAAAGTGAACGTTCTCAGAAAATCGAAATGAAGATGTACATTTTGACCGGCCGTCATTTTACACAGGGTAATTTTAGAGCATCGAGACTTGTTCCGTGTTCTTTTATTTCTCAACAGCTTTATTTGACCATATTTGCCATTTGAAAATTTTGAGTAGGACCCCGTCTGGAACCTTGTGGAGGACCCTGGGACAAACATTTTTACTTTCAATCATTGTACTTTTGAAAAGATGACACACATCTTTTTCTTTTTTGACATCTGTCTTACCGTTTCAGTTTTTTTTTTTCTTTGGAGGGTGGCCATAGACTCTACAATGACGTTTTTGCTGACAGTTTGACCGGCCGCCATTTTGCACAGGGTAATTTTAGAGAGTTGGGACTTGTTCGTCTTCTTTCATTTTCCAAGAAGTTTCGAACGATATACTACTTGGCCCACTTACCTTTTGTAATTTTTGAGTTGGATCCCGCCTGGGACTCTGCGGGTGGCCCCGGGGACAACAATGTTTGCTTTGATACATTGTACTTTTATAATGATCAAAAACGTGTTTTCCAGTTTTGGCATCTGTCTCATCGTTTGCGATTTCAAGGGGTGGAAATGGATTTTCTGGACACCCTGTATATTCATATAACTCACATAGTATATGCATTCGGAAAATGTTTATTACAGTTTTGTAATAGGCGTCATTAGTGCTTTCGATTGGTATATAAACCATCTTCCACTTCGATATATAATCTCCCTCTCTTCCCTTGCTGGTTGTATCTTGATTAGCATGGTGCAGCCTGCTACATTTTACTTTCGTTCCCATGGTATGCTGCTATATTTTTACGAGACAAGACGAGACAAAACGAGACAAACGAGACGAGACGAGACGAGACGGGACAGAACCTCTCGAGACGAGACACGAGACGGGACGAGTACATTTTTTCGAGACGAGACACGGGACGAGACATGCTTTGCACGAGACGAGACGAGACAGCCTGAAGTCTCGTCTCGTCTCGTCTCGTGGCAACACTAGAAAATAGTATGGTATACTCTTTTGTTACAGCAGATTACACAATTTACTGCGATTTATATTTGGCAGTTCGAAGACAAATGTTTTAACAAGGTACTATCAATACTACCATAAAAAATGGTATTAAACTAATTAGTAAGTACATTATATTTTTAGTGCTGTAACTAATAAGTGCTTTAAAACACATTTTTTATCAGATGGAAAATTTGGTGAAAAACAACGTTTTTATTCAGTTTTTCAGTTTTGGATTTCATTCGCTCTTTTTAATGCTACTTGGTGTAAAACAGAAAGTGAGATATACTTGTTAATAAAATAATTGTTTTTTAGTCACGAATAATAAACAAACATTTTTGTCAGGAAATATTGAAGAAATTAAGTGTACAACGTAATTTCAAAGAAAATCAGTGTTATGTATAAAGGTAAATAAGAAAGTTCTGTCGCTTTTTGTGAAGGTCTTTGCTCAATTGGCCCTCTCATCGTGAGTTGAATGCGAATGGAGATAAGGCGAAGGTCAGTAGTTGGTGTGGGTATATCCAATACACTATCTGGTTGTGGCAGTTCAGTTACTCCGTGAACTTGCGTAAGGACAGAGCGAACATGGAACCTCCACTGAGCGTCATAACGGCGTGTATGCTATACGAGTTCAAGAATGTTGATATGTGATGAGAAGTGGGTGCTGTATAAAGCTCCACGGCGCCATCATCATTGGTTAGCATGCCATGAACCGGTTCTAAAACAACCGAAACCAGCACTGCACCAGAAGAAGGTTCTCCTGTGTTTTGTGGACTGCTCGTGTATTCGTGCATCAGGAGCTACTACCAGCTGGTCAGAGCATCAATGCAACTGTGCACTGTCAGCAGTTGAGTCATGTTCAAGAAAAACTCAAAACTGTGGAGTCAGCACTTCTGAATCGCAAAGGGATCCTCCTATTACAGGACAACTCTAAGTCCCACGTGGCTAGGATGACTCGGGACCAGGGGTGGACTGGCCATAATCATGTACCGGCCCGATGGCCGCTGCACCCACCTCACATCAGTGCCTTTGCGCCAGTAGTAATCGCATGACTTGGCCTAACTTTTTGGCCCCTGGGTCCCTGCCTCAGGACCCATGGTCCCTGGCCCGGGGTCAATGACCTAGGGGTACCATGGCCCACCCCCTAAAATTTGGCAGGGGTACATAGGACCACCCCCCAGGACCCATGGTCCCTGGCCCGTGTCAATGACCTAGGGGTACTTAGGACCACCCCTCTAGATTTTGGCAGGGGTACATAGGACCATCTCCTTAAATTTTGGAAATTGCCAAATCTAAAAATTTGGTATGGTAGCCTAGGACCACAGTATGTACCTCTATCAGTATTGGGTGTCTATGTCGTTCCCTTTCATGAGTAAAAAATTGCCAAAAATTCAAATTTCGGGGGTTTTTTGACCTAATTTATCCCCTTTGATGAGGTATTATTACCCTATATGGTTATATGGGCATATACAGGGATTCATTACCTTTCATAAGACATGGGTATATTGGTGCACCCCTTTAAATTTTTGGGAGGTGTACCTTGGCCCACCCATCAATTTTTGGAAATTGCCCAATTTAAACATTTTGGTACAATAGTATAGAACCCTAGTATGTATTACTGTAAATTTGGGTGGTCCACTTCGTTCCCTTTTTAGGGGTACAAAATTGCCAAAATTTTAGTACAACCACATGTTTGGTTTTTTGGCTCATTTTATTCCCTTGGATGAGGTCCTATTACCTTATATAGTTATATGGGTGTATACAGGTGTTTATTTCCTATTGTAAGACATAGGTACTTTGTGCACCCCGGCAGGAGTGCCTTGGCCCACCCCTTAAATTTTGGAAATTGCCCAATTTAAACATTTGGTATAATAGTATAGAACCCTAGTATGTATTACTATAAATTTCGGTGGTCTACCTCGTTCCCTTTTAGGGGTACAAAATTGCCAAAATATAAACGTAAGCATTACGTTGTACCACGTGTTTGGTTTTTGACCTAATTCATTTCCTTGGATGAGATCCTATTACCTTATATGGTTATATGGCCATGTATAGGAGTCCATTCCCTATTATGAAACATAAGTACATATGTGCACCCCCGGGAATGGTACCTTGGCCCGCCCCTTAAGTTTTAGAAATTGCCAAATGTAAACATTTGGTATCATAGTACTGGACCCTAATATATATTACTACAAAATTTGGGTGGTCCACCTCGTTCCCTTTTAGGGGGCATTTTGTTCCGCTTTAGGAGTGAACATGGATACCTTGCAATCGTCCCGAGTTCGATTCTTGGAAATGTTGAATTTAATGTCCCCACCGATGATGAGAAATGAGAAAACATCATAAACTTACTTGCTTGCGGATTGAAGCAGAGACCTCACACATCAGAAAAAAAAACGCTGAGGCACCATGCCAACTTCAGTGCAAGCAATTTTTGCGTATGAAAAAAGAACATGAACAGATTATGTTACATTACTACACATTTCTGCTCGTTGTTACGCATAGAAGCTTGTTATTGTGAAATTGCAGAATCTGCTTATACTACATCAGCATTTTTTTCTCAGCTGACGGACTTTTAAAGCTCAACTTTACATTTATGTCAAAGACAGTTTCGTAACATATCGATGAGTGTTACATTTTTCAATCAAGTTTAAGAAAAATGAATCACATTTTTAGATGTGGTAATTTGAATGTCGTAAGAAACTAACGAGTCAACGGTATGATGTCATTATCAAAATTGCGATACGAGATGTCGTAACGATTGATGTGTAAGGAGAAAAAACGTGAATAATGTCACAACCAATCAGATTGCTTCTTACATCACGTTTCGGCTCATGATACATGATGAAAGCTGTGTTTTCTTTGGTTCTCCGTGATGTCATTGATTCATTTTCCTCGTTTCTGATTGGCTGATAGTGTTGTCACTTTATAGTTGAACCGTTTCAGACCTAAATAAAATTCTTAATTTCATTTTCAAATCCTACTTCCACGAAGATCTTGAATGAACGTAGATGTACCTCTAGTGACAGCGTGACTTTACTCCGTTCCTTGAATTTGAGGTAAGTATCGACTGCGTTTTTTTAACATCAATGGAGTGCTTTTGCATGAGGATAACATTGTTATCATTGTTTTATTTTAACACGAAATATTTAGCAAATGGAAGAATAACCCTCACTTACTTGACCGGGGATCGAATTAGGAATCCCACACATTAGAAGCACGAGAAAATTGTTGATTTTGGTTTAGCGTCCCTTCAGTAGTGGGGTGCTAGGAATACAGCTTAATGTTGAATCTGATCGCATACTGGGTGTTGAACCCGTGCCAGAGGAACGTAACGCTAACCACTTAGCTCAGTTTCTGAAAGTAAACAAAGAAACTACGCACGAATTTGTTCCCCTACAACGTGAGACGTGGACTTGCAGTTTAATGTGGGATCTGATCTCCCGCCGAGAAACGAATTCGAGTCTTTCTTGTCTTAGCTCGAAAAAAAAAAAGCAAGCGCATGAGATTTTGTTTTCGTTTCATGTTCGTCATACGTTTTAAAGTTCAGTGTCAGAGGAAAAATGCTTACTACTACAATGATTCTTTCAGCACAGTTAGAAAAACAATTTCATTCATTCTTTTTATCACTACAGAAACTTAGGTCATTTACATGTTGATGTTGGTCCGGGTTTGATTTCCAGTATGACGACAATAAAACGTTTCAGTAGTAGAACTATTTGAGATATGATCATTCTTTTAGGATTGATCGTGTAGTCATTTTGATAACGTAGTGATCTCTGAATTCAATTTAATTCGGGCTTTTTTTTTCTCTTTTCGTTTTAGATATTTGTTTTTCTTTGCCTATTCCTTTTTTGCTTACCTTACCTTTTTCCCTATTTGAATATGGCTACTTCTGGCTTTACTGTCTTGCGAGAAATCAATAGACATTATCGGCGTTTTAATCTTGAAGGACGAATGCTGGAAATTCAAATTAATGCTCCGACCAGTGGCACCGATATTGTGGAGTGGGTTCAGACCTCCTTTGAACAGATGTTGGATTACTTATTGGAAAACGTCGACGAATCATCGATGGTTGGATTATCGATTTTATCCCACGATGAGAAGAACAAACCGTTTTATCTATCTTTCCGGCATGCAAGTAATTTGACACTGGAGACTTTATGGGCATCCTTTGATCGCATCCTTCAAAGTAACGATAGTTTTCTCATGAACGAACCGTTCATTGTCCATTTTCATCATGTGGATGTGCCCCGTGGATTTGGATTGGTGCGTCGAGGTCTTTTATCAAACGACGAATTATTAAAGTGCAAGAAAGGCATTCTACGAGTAAAAAACACCGACAAGAAATGTTTAGCGTATGCAATTGTGATTGCTATTGGCCTAAAGAAATATAAGGATACGAACAAGAAACTGTACAGACAATATCACAACCAGAGCAAGTGTGTTGTTATTCCAGCCGTACATGAACTTTTGTCCAGATCATCAGTGAATTTAGACCATGGGGGATCCGTGGAAGAATTGCGACAATTGCAACGCTACTTGACAAATTATAAACTTACCGTATACACTAGCTTTTCCGGAGAAGATATTCTGTATGAAGGGCCTGGTGGCGAAGACAAAATTCCAATCAATTTAATGTGCATCAATTCTCATTATGACATCATCACGTCATTAACGTCTGTTTTTTCTACCAACTACTATTGTGCTGCATGCCACAAAAAATATGATCATCGTAATGCACACGTCAAGAACTGTTCGGCCATGTGCGAGAAATGTTTGCAGAAACCGCCATGTAGTAAGACCAATACGGAGAAGCAGTGCCTAGAATGCAATCGTGAATTTTATGGTGAAACATGCTATACAAATCATCTGACTCTACCATATCATAAAGGCCAACCAATATGCAAGATGGTGAAACAGTGTGCCAAATGTTTACGCATTTATTCGTTTGTCCATACAGGGGAAAGAAAACATGATTGTACAGATTATTTTTGTAATGTGTACCATAAACACGTTACGTCTACCCACCAATGCTACATGAAGCCTGATACGACTCAATTAAAACCTGGAGTTCCATCAGTGTTACATGCCAAGAAGGCTATGATTGTCTTCTATGATATTGAAGCCACACAGGATACTTTCTTCGATGAAGACACGTTCATTCATAAGCCCAATTTACTGGTGGCCCAACAAGTATGTTACAACTGTGTTCAAGATGAAGATATACATCATCCGTGTGAAGTTTGTGGACAGCGAGAACATATTTTTCAAGATGATCCGATCAATGCCTTTCTTGCGTATTTACGTCAACCACGACCCAACATCAAACTTATTGTATCTTTGGCACATAACTGTAAGGGATATGATGGTCATTTTATTCTTAAATCTTTAGTGGAAGAACATGAATTGAAACCTACTTTGATCTTGAACGGAGCAAAAATTTTAAGCATGAAAGTGAATCACTTATCGTTTATTGACTCTTTAAATTTCATGCCAATGGCTTTAAGTAAATTATCCAAGGCATTTCATTTACCCGCGACCAAAGGATATTTTCCACACTTTTTTAATACTGCTGCAAATCAAACGTATGTGGGAAAATTACCGGACATCCATTATTATGGTGCAGATGAAATGAAAGTGGATGAACGAGAGAAATTCATGACATGGTACAACGAACACCAGAACGATACGTTTATTTTCCAAGAAGAATTGGTAAACTATTGTGTCCAGGACGTCAACGTACTTCGAATGGCTTGTATATCTTTCATGACCACTTTTGAACAAGAAACTCACGTCAATCCTTTCCTGGAGGCTATCACTTTGGCGAGTGCGTGCAATTTAGTATTTCGACGAAATTTCTTAAAACCCAATACTATTAGCATTCTTCCTGCACGAGGATATCGTCACAGAAACAATCAGTCACGGATTGCTTTGCAGTGGCTTGCCTACATGGAAGAAAAAGAGGGTCATTCAATTCTACATGCGGCCAAAGGCAAAGAAGTTTATGATGCTGGTTTTCATCTGGACGGCTACTACAAAGATCCCGACACTAAAGAGGAACACGTGTATGAATTTGAAGGGTGCAGATTCCATGGATGTCCTCTATGTGTCCCTACAGGCCGTGATCAACCCATTTATGAGAACTCCGAAGAAACGATGAACTATCGCTACGAGAGAACACAGCGTAAAATGAAATTATTACGATCCATGGGATATAAAATACATGAAATGTGGGAATGTGAATTTTGTCAAGTGTTAAAATCCAATCCAGCATTGGCCTCTTCTTTAAGCACACATCCTTATACTAATAAGACACCATTAAATCCAAGAGACAGCTTCTATGGTGGCCGTGTTAATGCCATTAAATTGTATCACGTCGCAAATGAAAATGAAGGCGAAGAAATAAAATTCTTGGATATCGTTTCCCTGTATCCTTATGTGAATAAATGTGGACGGTATCCAATAGGGCATCCACGAATATATCTACAGGGAGATCCAGAAATGCCCGACATTCAAGATGTCAACGGATTGGTCAAGTTGAAGATTTTGCCTAGCAGAAATGTGTTTCATCCAGTGCTGCCATTTCGCTCAAATAAGAAGTTGTTGTTTCCACTTTGTGCTGCCTGTGCCACAGCATTAAATCAAGATTCTGAATGTACACATTCGGACAGTGAACGAAGCCTAACAGGAACATGGGTGTCCTATGAAATTCAAAAAGCCATTGAACTTGGGTATCAAGTCATTGAAATTTACGAAATTTGGGATTACGACATCACCGTATATGATCCAGAAACCAAGACTGGCGGATTATTCAGCGAATACATTAACACATTTTTGAAATCTAAGCTGGAAGCTTCTGGATGGCCTGCCAATTGCGTCACCGAAGAAGAAAAGCAGCAGTATATTCAAGTGGTACAACAACGGGAAGGCATAACTTTAGATGCAGCAAATATAATGACAAATTCAGCACGTCGTAGTCTTGCAAAACTCTGTTTGAATGCCTTCTGGGGACGACTCGCTATAAGAGACAATTTCAGCCAAACGACCATCATTAACGACCCCAAAGAACTGTATCAGAAATTAACTGCTCCAGATATAAAAGTCAACCAAATTTTACCTGTTAACGATTCGATGTTATACCTTTATTGGCAGTATGAAGATGATGTTCCAGTACAAAATCACAATGCTAATGTTGTCCTTGGAGCATTTACAACGTGTCAAGCTCGTCTGGAACTCTACAAATATTTAGAACTGCTGCAAGAAAGAGTACTATATTTCGATACAGATTCCGTAATATTCACGCAGCGACCATCACAGCCCACAATAGAACCAGAAGTATTTCTTGGTTCAATGTCAAATGAACTGGAATCAATTGGACCAAAAGCATACATTAAAAAATTCGTGTCTGGTGGCCCAAAACAGTACGCCTTGGAAATCTACAACCCCGACACGAAATCAACCAGTTATGTATGCAAAATTCGTGGATTCACACTCAATTATACTGCAAGTCAAAAGCTAAATTTTAACAGTCTGGAGCAAATGATCATAAATCAATCGAATGAAAAAATCTCCATTAGCACGCCGCACAAAATTTACAGAACCCACGATCATCATCTTGTCACAAAACCTGAAGAAAAGAAGTACAGTTTCAACTATAAAAAACGCCGATTAATACCAGACACATACGAGACATTGCCCTATGGGTATAAAAAAGCCAGAACAGAATAACAGCCATATTTTCCCCTAATCCCACCAACATCACCTCCCAAAGACGGGGCAAAGAATCAACGCAACACGGGACATGCTTCAACGAGGCCACAGCGGAAACAAAACTCAGATGACATCACCTTGCAGAAACCCGTGGAGAAAAAAAAAAGGAATTCAGGTACGTCACATTTGCGTTTCTTTTCTCACCTCACTCTCTCTTGATCAGTTAGTTCGATGTTAATAATCTGTTTTTCTTCTTTCACAGGAAACAAAATAAATATTACCATGTATATTCATATGTTTTATTTTCTCTTTACAGAATTTGTACCCGTCACGGACACGTCTTCCTTTGAAGAAAAAAGAAATTCTGTATTCATTTTCACATGCTAAAAATAAATGTACAAAAACATGATTCTGTGTTTTTTATTTCACATCCTAAAATCAAATTCTTTTTCCTGTACTGCGATTTCAATTTCTTTTTTCTGAATCAGTTTACCGGTAAAATAAATCAATGTTTTACGAAAAAAAATCAAACTAAATTTTTGTTTCAGAAAATTTTTAGTGTACGAAAAAAAAACTGATTCAGAAAATTTTTGTGTACGAAAAAAAATGTTTTCAGAAAAATTTTTTGTGTACGAAAACAAAATTCTGTTTCAGAATTTTTTTTGTGTGTGTACAAAACAAAAACTGTTTCAGAAAAATTTTTATGTACAAACAAAATTCTGTTTCAGAAAATTTTTTTTATGTACAAACAAAATTCTGTTTCAGAAAAATTTTTGTGTGGAAAACAAAAATCAGTTTTCGTCACGAAACTGCTCCGACTAAATGAATCGATTCATTCTGATAGTGTTGGCAACACTGGAAAAATTTCGGTAAGTATCGCTCAGACCCTGAGTTACAGCGAACACAACTAGATTCGAACCAGCAACCTTACATGTCTGATTCATCTCTAAATACAGCCAACTAAACAATAAGATTATGTGTATACGTCAATGCTTTGCACTGAGTCAACAAGGTTTTCTTCAAGGTCAAAGTTGCACACGAAGTAAAAAAGATGACAACGCAGATCTTCTATCTTTCTATATGAAACATAAACCTAGTATAAACTGCTCGCACTGAAATGTGTAATGTAACATAATCTGCTCGTCTTCTTTTCATACGCGAAACTGTTCGCACTGAATGGAGTACGGCGGCTCAGCGCTTCAATCCACGACGAAGTAAGTTCATGTTTCCTCCTATCATTTTTTCATCATCGTTTCAAGGGGACGTTAAACTCAACATTTCTTAAACTAACACACACAAAAAAAAATCGAACTCGGGACCATGACATAGTAATCAACAAACTGAACTTCTCAATGGGCCATGGTGACTCAGCTCTTATTTCTGATGTGTGAGGTCTCTGCTTCAATCCGCAAGCAAGTAAGTTTATGATGTTTTCTCATTTCTCATCATCGGTGGGGACATTAAATTCAACATTTCCAAGAATCGAACTCGGGACGATTGCAAGGTATCCATGTTCACTCCTAAAGCGGAACAAAATGCCCCCTAAAAGGGAACGAGGTGGACCACCCAAATTTTGTAGTAATATATATTAGGGTCCAGTACTATGATACCAAATGTTTACATTTGGCAATTTCTAAAACTTAAGGGGCGGGCCAAGGTACCATTCCCGGGGGTGCACATATGTACTTATGTTTCATAATAGGGAATGGACTCCTATACATGGCCATATAACCATATAAGGTAATAGGATCTCATCCAAGGAAATGAATTAGGTCAAAAACCAAACACGTGGTACAACGTAATGCTTACGTTTATATTTTGGCAATTTTGTACCCCTAAAAGGGAACGAGGTAGACCACCGAAATGTATAGTAATACATACTAGGGTTCTATACTATTATACCAAATGTTTAATTTGGGCAATTTCCAAAATTTAAGGGGTGGGCCAAGGCACTCCTGCCGGGGTGCACAAATGTACCTATGTCTTACAATAGGAAATAAACACCTGTATACACCCATATAACTATATAAGGTAATAGGACCTCATCCAAGGGAATAAAATGAGCCAAAAAACCAAACATGTGGTTGTACTAAAATTTTGGCAATTTTGTACCCCTAAAAAGGGAACGAAGTGGACCACCCAAATTTACAGTAATACATACTAGGGTTCTATACTATTGTACCAAAATGTTTAAATTGGGCAATTTCCAAAAATTGATGGGTGGGCCAAGGTACACCTCCCAAAAATTTAAAGGGGTGCACCAATATACCCATGTCTTATGAAAGGTAATGAATCCCTGTATACGCCCATATAACCATATAGGGTAATAATACCTCATCAAAGGGGATAAATTAGGTCAAAAAACCCCCGAAATTTGAATTTTTGGCAATTTTTTACTCATGAAAGGGAACGACATAGACACCCAATACTGATAGAGGTACATACTGTGGTCCTAGGCTACCACACCCAATTTTTAGATTTGGCAATTTCCAAAATTTAAGGAGATGGTCCTATGTACCCCTGCCAAAATCTAGAGGGGTGGTCCTAAGTATCCCTAGGTCATTGACACGGGCCAGGGACCATGGGTCCTGAATGGTGGTCCTATGTACCCCTGCCAAATTTTAGGGGGTGGGCCATGGTACCCCTAGGTCATTGACCCCGGGCCAGGGACCATGGGTCCTTATGCAGGGACCCAGGGGCCAAAAAGTTAGGCCAAGTCATGCGATTACTACTGCGCCCTCCACGGGAGGGGCTAAGACCCGTCTTAGCCTCGGGAAGGCGCACAGTTTCCTCTCTGAACACAATTAAAAAAAACAAAGCTACATAATTATCTTATAAATTTGCTAGCCTTTGGCCAGCCAGGGCTCCACCCCAGAGCCCGGTATTTGCTCGGCCTGCGGCCTCGCTCTTTCTCTTTCTGGGAATGCTATTAATGATATTAGATTTACCCCTAAAAATATAGATTTGACTCTAATATCGATCATTTTGGATGAATTTTATATATCAACCCTCCCACCCCCACTGCTCTGCCCCCAGTTCCCGTCTTTACTCGGCCTATGGCTTTGCCCTTTAGCTGAGTTTGGGTGTTTGTATATCTTTCTTTGGGTTTCTCCAGGAAATTCAGATATTTTTGGAAGAATTCCAGAAACGACTTGGGGTGTACTTGGAACAAAACCCAAGCGTCCGTCTTGAAGCTATTAGGATAACTCGATGGAGAAGTAAAAGCAACGCTGCTGTAAAAATATTTGGACACTTTCATTACTGAGCACCCGACCAAGGATGCCAGACCAAGAAAATCAAAACCAGTATATGTGGAACTCGTAGCAGCTCTTTATGTGAGATTGGCAACTCGCAAGAATTCAATTTCAAAGTCAGACATGATGCAATGGCTCTCATTCAGAAGTTGTGCTCCTTTGACACTATCATTGTGGCTATGATTTTTTTATTGATTTTTCAGCATACCACACCTTTATCAGACTACTTGGAAACAGAAAACTTAGACTATGTCCAAGCATGGCACCTGATATCCTCAACTCAAAATAGGTTGAAAGAAGCTAGGGATCAGTTTGACAAAGTCTACAAAGCAGCAGAACACTTTGAAACAGAAATGTCAAATAGTATTGAGGGACTCATTACAGATGTTCCAAGTCTAGAACAAGTTATTATAGAAACAGAATTGCCTGAGGTAAGATGTAGAAAAAGAAAGAAAATGGCAGGGGAATCAGCATCTGATGAAGTAATTGAAGAGTGTAAATACAGATTTGAAATAACCATTTCAACTGTGTTCTAGACCAAATTTCTAACAGCATGCAGGAACGATTTGCTGAAAATCAAAGCAGATTTAGAGTGTTTTGATCCTAAGAAGTTCAAGAGTTTAAGTCTGGCTTCGTTGTCACTGAAAAGAATAAGAATTACTTCCTGATTGTGAAGAGGGAAAACTTAAAGAAGAGCTTCTTTCGTTTTAATCAATGTGGGAAGAGTTTCCAAAATCCCTTTATGGAACCAAGAAAAGAATCAAGAAGCTGTTGAGGTTCGTACGATTGAAGAGGACAACTTTTCTGAAGATTTCATGGAGGATGAGGAGGAATATTTGGGGCCGACTGACGATATTGTGGATTTAAGGTCCATAAAATGTGATGGAGTGAAGTGCAATTCTTGCTTTAAGTGCGCATTCGATGTGATTCTGCAGTACAATATGTACTCAGACTACACAGAATTATTCAAAGTTTATAAGTATCTCCTTACATTACCGACAACATAAGTGTCCTGTGAGCGAGCATTTTCAAAGCTCAGATACATAAAAACAAGACTCCGTTCAAGACTTACAGATGAACATCTGGAATCATTGTTCTTGATGAACTCAGAAAGAAACATTCTGACCAAAATAGACAACAATCTTATTATTGACAAAAAGTGTGAGAAAAGCAAGGAGATGTGAAGGCTCCTTCAAGCATAAAGCAGTGACTTTACTTTCATTTTCCAGTTTTGTTTTTGAATTTCGTTTTCCGCTAGGTAGGTATATAATTCTAAATTTACTTTTGTTAATTTGTAATAAATGTTCTATATATACTTTTTATCAATGATTTTAAAAATAGATGAAAAATAAATTAATGTTATGATTAACATAGCTTTAAAAGGACAGAAGTATGAAAAGTAGCATAAGCCCCAAACTTAACTCAAATCTTCAGTTATAATTTGGCTGTTAACAAATGTAGCAGAAGAATTTAAACAAGTGGTGTGATTTTTGTAGTCTCAGTTAAAGTGTGAAGATTTATATAGACCTAATATATTTAGTACTCAAAGTCTCTGTGTTTGTTCATGAAAATATTGAATTTGTATAATTCTGCAGTAGCTAGTTAATCTTTTGTTGTTTTTTGTGTACTAATTTTCCGGGGAAAGCCCCCCGGCACTTCCTTTTATTAGGAGGGGGTATTCCATACAAGCGAAAGCCTCGGATGGACGGCGCCCTCCCACAGTATGTGACCGCGCCCTTTTTACATAACCAGTCCACCCCTGCTCGGGACACCATAGTACGCTCTGGATGGGAAACACTATTGCATCTGCCATGCTCCCCGGACATTGCACTGTCCAATTATTACCAGTTCCATTCCTTGGACAATCACCTTAGAGGACGCCAGTTCAAATTCCTAGTAGAGGTGGAAAATGCACTTGGCACTTGATACTTCGCTTCACGGCCCACCAATTTCTACCGCGATGGAATCCATGGGCTTCCAGAATTTTGACAGAGGGTCGTAGATGCTGATGGGGACTATTTTTGATATTCCAGGTACGTCTTAGCCCCAGGCGACATATCGATGTTGGAAGGTGATGGGTAAGAAAGCGATGGAACTTTCTTGGTTTCCTTTATAGATAAGTTCTGTGTACAACGGCTTAAATTGAAATAGTTATGTATATACAAAGGTATAGTCTTTGGTCCGGGGTAGTAGTTCTTGGTTATACATAATAAAAAATACCTTGAATATAATTTATGTAGAAAAAGCAAATAAATACATAAATAAATAATAAGTTAAAATAACAGTGTTTTTAGTTTTCCGGAAGAAAACAAATTTCGGTTTTTCTCAGGCCTCAAAAACACTAGCTGCAATACATTATATTTGGTTTTGTACAGTGCGCAGCAAGAAACATGCAACATGAGCATGTAAGTTTATTGTGAAACGATGAAGTCTTTTGCTCCAAAATGTGTGTAGGGGAGGACGCCGAGGTTTCTCCTGGCGTAATTCGTGCCACTTAGACGTTATGTTGATTCCTTACGCTGTTAGGCGTAGTTTCACAATAAACATGCTTATGTTGCAGTTTTTTTTTTTTTTTTTTTTTGCTGCGGACTGTACATTGTAGCTGGTCTTCCTTCAAAAACGACGGGCCCCTCCTACATAAACCGGCTGGCTACTCCCCTGCTGCAATTTCACGAAAACCTCGCTTCCACATCCAAACGTGATGTTGGTTGGTGCTCACGGGACTCATATTGCAATGCAGTGTCGCCAAAACGAGATTTGATAAATCAATGGTGAGTTGTGTCATTCCTTGCCCGAACATATAAAGAAATATCGTAAAGAAAAATCACTTGCAATTGTGTGTTCTCTTTGGTGCATTTTCATACGACTCTGTTCAACAACGCACTGTCCCTTGATTGTGTGTGTTGTCCCAGTCTGTTTGCTGGCTGTGTATATAATTTGTAATGTCAGACGTGTGACAGTTCATCCTTGTGTTGTGTTGTTGAGGTGAGTTTCCCACCAGACGTCAAAACTGATATTTCATTCGCACTGACCTAACCCATATTTCAGCAATGAAGTCAAGTTGCGTACTATATAGTGATAGCTATACGTTATACATACTCTATTTTGTTAGCAATACGAGGGATGATTCAAAAGTAAATGATAAACAGATACTTGTAATAAAATGATTTTGCTTCTCTATACCTTCATTAGTTCTCTGTAATATATTCATTTCAGTACGAGCAGTCGAGACCGTAATGCGAAAGTGTAAACAAACGGAGTAAAATTTGTCGTCAGCAGTGGCGTATTTACGATTTTATTTCGGGGGTGGCTTTGCTAACTTTATTCCTGAAAATGTGAAAATTCTGCAAAATATTTCATTTACCTTAATGTAGTAAGTAACATTTCGAGGGGGGTACTTAAGCCCGGAAGCCCCCTTAAATACGCCATTGGTCGTCAGGTACCTTTTCTTCAAAAAATTGTCGAAAGATATATATACTGACTTGGTAGAAACTTTACTCCTCTTTATTCCACAATTGCACGATGGTGCAAGAAGCTTAAGCTGGGCAGAAAAATCATTGAACATGAATATTGTGAAGGTCTCCCTTCCACGTCCCTCACCGAGGATAACGTCAAAAATGTCCAAGACGTTGTATTGGCAGACCGAAGAGTGACTATCAGAAATTTGACTGAGGTCACAGGGATCTCATATGGTAGCATTCAACGAATTCTTACCAAAGAACTGCACATGAAAAAAGATCTCCGCTCGTTGGATGCCGAAAATGTTAACCAAAGAGCAAAAGAAATGAGTTGAACTTACAAGAACGAACCTAAAAGGTACCAGGGTACCAGAATGACGAAGAATTTTTTGTCGCAATTTATGATATAGACAAACCATGATCCATCGTTTTGATCCTGAGAGCAGAGAACAGTCAATGGCTTGGAAGGGGGCGCTCTCACCAGCGCCGAACAAACTCAAAGTACCAGGCTCGACATGAAAGGTTATGGCGTCCATTTTTTGGGATGCTGAGGGAATAATTATGGTGGTGGAAGAGGGAGCCACTATCACGAGCTCTTACTACGCAGACTAGATAAGAAAATTGCGGGAGGGCATTAAAGAAAAAAGCCGAGGCAAATTATGAGCAAGAGTCTTGTTTTGTCAAGAAACCCATCTACACATGAAGCTGAAGTTTGATGGTTGCCATTCGAGAAACAGGTTTGGAATTGCTTGAACATCCACTCTATTCCCCAGGTCTAGTCCCCAGTAACTTTTATATCTTTCCCTGGCTGAAAGAAAAAGCTCAGGAGAAAAACGTTTGAAGATGATAGCAAAGCAACGGACCATTTGGAAGCATTTTGGGAGGTTCAAGACAAAGATTTCTTAAAAGGGTACTGAGAGTTCAGAAGAAAGATGGACTTGTTAGGAGACTGTGTAGAAAAACAAACATAATTTTAAACCATTACCATTGTACTACATACTCCTTATAATTATTTTTGGATCATCCTTCATATATTGCTTTGCTCATTAGTATAATCTTCCTGTTTATATAGTTCATATATTCCATTACATAACTAGCCAACGTCAAATAATAAAAGAACATAACTATATTCGTGATCTGCTCTTAACGCTTGCATTAATAATTAGCCAATAGATGTTCTCGTATAATTGCATTTAGAGATTGCATAGACGGGAACTTTGAAAATGACCAGACAACCATTCCACTGCTGTTACTTAAATCGTGACTTGCAGCTGTCTTTATCTTGACACAGAAGAAGAAAAAAATAAAGTGAAATTACAAAAAACACCTCCCAATGAAAGAGATGTATGTACGTACGATATATACATGCATCTCTGGAATCGTGCAAGTTAATTCCACATACTGATGCTGACCACACCTCATGAACACGTCTGTTTACTAAAGTATCTCCATCCACCTTCCACATCGCCATATGTATATTTTTTCTCTTTCTTTAATTTTGTGCATTTCACTTAAATAAATTATTAAGTTCATCGACCTTAGGGCTCCTGTTTCTAGCCTATATTTTTGTATGTTACATAAACTAAAATTTTCATATATGTGCTGCACAATTCATATGCTTACTATAATGGTATCCCAGAGAGAACTATAATGTATTCTTAACAAGTATATGTGGGTCGCTAATTTATATTTATGAAAGCTAAAATTGCATTCATTCAACCTGATAATTTACTTGTGTGACAGACATTACATTGAGCTGACATTCTGAATAATTGTCAGAGTAAATTATACGTTGTCACTTCTTTGAGTGTGAAGTACTTATACCTACCATTTTAGATTGTCATTACTAATATATATTTTTAATTGACTTCACTTTATACAGTAAAATGCTGGTGTAACGAACGCCAGTAAAACGAAATGATCACATTTTTAATTTTATTTTTGAGTTTAATGTCCTATGATTATACACCGAGGCTAAGGGAATTGGCGGGTTGAGGGATGTACGTATGATTGTTTGGCCGCACCAATTGTTTCACGGACGGTGGGGCGACGTGAAGCCAGAACATAGACGGTAACGTTAATATGTGCAGAAACTTGTGCAGACATATTACTATTTCTGATTGTGTTGATAGATTCAAATTGTATGGCTCTCATGGGCTTATTTTGTAAACTCAGCTGTTAATCTTGGTATCTTTAACAGGCACAAACATTTCAGTACAAATAGAAGAAAGCTAAATAAACCTTAAGGCACCGGCGTTACGGGGACAAATAAATGATTTAGTGGTAAGACTCGATCATAAGTTAACTGTCTGTCGTCTTTCGGAACACATATTGAAAAAGAAAAGTTGTAGGTTATATGATAACTTGTATCATATATTATGTTTTAATTATAACAAATACCGTACAAAAGGAATAATATAGAGATGTTTCGTTCGAGGAATTCTTTTTACTAGTGTTACCTATGTTAATTATTATATTGTATTATGCACGGGGAGAATAAATTTATGGAAAATATTCAATCAAATATCAACTTAGGCTGCTTAGGTTATTCATTTCAACGAAAAGTAATGATAAAAATCCTTAAGAGTCTTCATCCCGGCGAAATTAAAATACCGCTAATTTTACAGTAATTATGTGATATCTTCAAATAGATAAAAGATAATTGAAATATGGAACAAGAGCGCCCTAGACAATATTAGTTTGCGTGAGGTACCGTTATCACAAGTCACCTAGTGGCTTTTTGTTTTCAGCTGTTTAGAAACGCGAAAATAAATGCCGATTTTCAAAATGGCTCGAAATCGAAAGCAGATAAGTGAGTTATGATAACGGTTTCTCATGTAAAATAGTATTGTCTAGGGCGCTCTTGTTCCACATTTCAATTATCTTTTATCTATTTGAAGATATCACATAATTACTGTAAAATTAGCGGTATTTTAATTTCGCCGGGATGAAGACTCTTAATATACTCTACTTTTGGCACAAATATTAAAACACTCTACGCCCGTAGAATGCAAGCTTTAATCGAAGTGACATGATAAGTCCAGGTTGATACAGTTCTAACTTTGTTTCAAAGGTTATTTCAAATTGGTTAAGCATTTTCCGGACTCCAAAAACTATGGACTCGACACAATTCTCGGTCATTTTGGATATTTTATTTTTCACCTCTTCCCACCCATCTAGTCGATGGGGGCTGAGCATTGACTTTAATTGGCATCGAAAATGCCGGTATTCATCTCAGGAACCCAGAAACTATGTATTCGACATAAGTATTGGTACTTTAGATTATTTTTACATGACATTCCTTTCTCCCCTTGGGTTATCTTACCCACAAAGGGGACTGAACTTGGACTGATGGCATTGGGGAATGTCAGTATTCATATCAGCAACGTCAAACACTACGACAACATTAATATCTGTTGTTTTCAATTATTTTTATATGTCACCCCTTCCTACCCTGAAGCTAGGGGTGTCTTACTCCATAGTATCTTTTCCCAGGTTGTCAATCATGTGTGTACCAAGTTTGGTTGAAATTGCTCCAAGTATTCCACAGTTGTAGAAGAACATGCATATTTACGAGGCGCATGTCAAAAAAGGGCCGATATTTAAAAAAAAATGATAGAAGAAATGTATTGTGATTAATATACAAGTAAATATCCTTTTTTTCTACATAGTCACCATGAAACCACAAGCTTCTGTATACTCTCTGTGTAAAAGTCTCCTATCTGAAAGTACAACCAGTCCAGAACTGATTTCTTGAGCACTCCACTGTCGTTGAAACACTTCGATGCGAGCCAGTTTATCAGGTGAATAAAAAGAAGAAATAGCTGGGACAAAAGTCGTGGATGCAAGAGAGATGATTGAATATTTTCGATCGAAATCTTTGAATTGTCTCAACAGTACGAGCAGCTGTGTTTTGGCAAGCGTTCTAATGGATCAGAAGAACTCAAGCGCCTAGCATTCCTGTCCGCGATTTTGGATGACACGTTGCAGATTATTCAGTGTTTGGCAGTACACATCTGCTGTAGTTATTCGTCCTAGTTTCAAGAATTTCACAAGAATCACACCTTTAAAGTCCCAAAACACAGTTGCCATACTGTGAACTGATGGTGTTTGTTTGAATTTCTTTGCTTTAGGATAACCAGAGTGCCGCCATTGAATTGATTGCTGCTTTGGCTCCCTAGTTCGTTCGATATCTAGGTTTCATCCTCGTCATCCTCCTCAGCGGGCCAAAAAAATCATTTGCAGCTGTCGTCCTACGCTCTTTGTAAGTGTCTATCAGCAGTTTTGACATTCACCTTGCACATACGTAGTTCGTGATGACTCAGCTTGTCAGTCTCAATTCTTAAGTACTGTTTTCGCAGACACTTCTGAAAACTCTTTGGCGACTTCAGTTATTGTGGACCGGTGATTGGATCTCGTTAACGCGTTCCATCCGATCGTCCGTCTGAATTCTGGACATTCCGCTAAGCTCGTCGTCATGAACACTTGGGACGCTCTTCCCGAAACTGCATCATTGCCTGACATATTTCCTTCATTTATTAATGTCGGTTCGAAAAAAAAAATGGCACATAACTTCCGTTGAATATCAGCTGCTTTCAGAAATCGTATGAAAGGTCTCACGTCACATTTCGCGGGGTTTTGAATTACAGGAGTCATTTCACCTTACTGCTACTCGTACGTACGCAAGCTTACTCGGACGATTTTGTCTGCTGACTAGGGCATGTTCCAGCGCATGCTCATCTTCATCAATGTTGCCAACCCCGCGTAAAAGATAATTGGCCTATTTTTATTTATTTATTTGACATGTGCCTGTTCCGGCGTTGCTCCTGTCAGAGAATAAAAAAACTGAGTAAAATAAATATCGACAAGCAATGTATTCAATTTCCAGGACAGGCAGCGTGCCCATTGTTGCCTAAACTTATTCTCAAATATCATTGTGAATCTCACCAATCAGCTTATCGACACTAAAAATTATGGATTCAACACTAATCACAGTAATTTTGAACATTTTATTTTCCACTCCCTTCTCACGTCATGCCGATGGGGGCTGAACTTGGAATTAATTGGCATCGGAAGTGTCATTATTCATCCTAGTAATAGGGAAAACTTATGAATTTTGACACTAATATTGGTCGTTTTTCAGTTATTTTTAGATGTCATACCTTCCCATTCCAACTGTTAGGGTAAGGTAACCAAATTCTGACAAGCGAAAAGTAGGACACAATATAATAGTATATGATAGTTTACTGCGTAGGCAATACACATGTCCTTATTTTATTTAATGTTAACCTTAAGTTAATCAAGTACTGAACAAAAGTATTGTAATAAACACAACTCCAAATGCTTTGATGAATGGCAAAGTAGTTTATTTAGAACTAGAGTGAAACTTCGTGTAGAGCTAAAGACTTTTTTTGTTTTAATCGATTTTCGGAGCATGGGGTTATTTTAAGGAATGAGAGAAAATTTAGACCGGCACGAGGGAACTTCTATTTAACTTGGTTAGTATCACTGTCGTAAGTTGAAAAAAAGAAAAAAAAATCCTACCTTACCGATACCTCAACAAACTCTTCTCAGGAAAATCAATGTATTGCAAAACAATGTTTTGTTGATTGTTTTCCTTCCCTAAT
This sequence comes from Thermobia domestica, assembly GCF_964235325.1. Classification (NCBI taxonomy): domain Eukaryota; kingdom Metazoa; phylum Arthropoda; class Insecta; order Zygentoma; family Lepismatidae; genus Thermobia; species Thermobia domestica. The sequence continues at coordinate 55,578,671 of NC_137460.1, read as the reverse complement.
CTTTTGAAGGGTGTTTAAAAAAATACAGCGGTTCATCGTTCAGAAAGAGAGTGCCTGTGATTCAAAATGAGGTGAATAAACAATGAAACGTTAAAATATTGCAAATAAATTAACTTACAACACGCAGAGTAGCTCTTTGAAAAACAGTACTGTTCTGCGAAAATCAGTACGTCTGGTTACTCTACGTTAGGGGTGCTAGAGGTGTCTTATCTTCACTGGTGACTGAACTTTGATTTAAACGGTGTCTGGGTGTCACAATTCATCTCAGCGATTCTGAAAACTAAATTCGACATTAATATTGGTCGTTTTCCTTCATTTTTATGTCACCCCTTCCAAACCCCCTAAGGATGCTAATAGTGGCTGAACTCGTACTAAAACATCAACGGGATGTGTTACTGTTCATATCAGCAACCTCAAAATTTATGGATTCGACAGTAATATTTGTCGTTTTCGATTATTTTTACATGCCATCCCTTACGAAGTGTTTACCCCACTTGAGGTTAAACTTGAACTTAAATGGTATCTGGAATGTCACTATTCGTCTCAACGACCCTGAAAACTATAAGTTCGACATTAATATTGACCGCTTTCGATTATTTTTACATTTCACCCTGAGGGTTCTAAAGAGTGTTAGTGGTATTTTACCCCCCCTCCCCAGAATTTTATTTCAGACTGTAAGTCATTTGTAAGTTTGGTTGAAATTCTTCCAAACATTCCAGAGTTATACTGTAACATAGACACATATATATACATTTTATATAGATAGATAGATATTACTGAGTTCTTATTTAGTTTAATGGTTCCCAATCTGAGGGCGTTCCCCATTGGAGGCATGAAAACCCGGCAAGAGAGAAATAATCAACTAGCAGAAGTGAACAGTGAAATTATGAATAAATAAATAAATAACATTTTATAGTGTTTCTGGTCTGTAAACAATTTATAACAGATTTACAAGCAGCCAAGAATATATACTACGAGTAAATATATGCTTTTTCTTACGGTTATTTAACGAATGTTGCAAGAAAGATGCGCTAAATTAAATAAAGGTCAAAGGCAAAATTACTATTGAGTAAGAACTGTGGTTTCTTTTAAGATCAAGGGTGGAATAAAATAATCATTATAATAGTATGTAGAAGTCTTGCTGCAAAATAATGTAAATTAGTAAGAATATGACATTATATTATTATTATTATTATTATTATTATTATTATTATTATTATTATTATTATTATTATTATTATTATTATTATTGTTGTTGTTGTTAATGTTGTTGTTGTTGTTGAAAATTGCAGAATTCAATGTTTCATCTGAAATCGCAGAAGCTCCTTATGACCAACAAGTGGAAAAAAAGGGGGTCGTGAAGTATGAAGGATTTACAGAAGAGGGCGCTTGCTAAACAAAGCTGGGAACCCTGGCTTAGTCGAATTATTAGCGTGCTCAATTCCCATGTGCGTAGTCGCTGGTTCTATTCTCGATGTTAGCAGCATCATCAGGCAATATAAGAGCTACCGGAATTAAGAAATACCGAACTCCGGTCCAAAAAGTCAAATTAATGGCACCTGAGAATCAATGTGCTAGTCACACATCACTCAGTTGAGTGCCATCTGACGGGATATAGACCATCTAACGCCATATTTATGACCTTTTCAGGCCAGTATATATAATAATATACAGTGGAGCGGTGCGGTGCGGTATTCAAATGTTAATTTGATGAGGCTTCTGCTAGGTACAATTTCTTTATAAGGAATGAATTTAAGATACGTTAACAACGAGGCTAAACTCTTATAAGTAAAAAAGGGTGCTTAATACTGTAAATCATTCGCATAATTTAATAATAAGTTATCTTCTTTTATAATATATCTATACATTATGCACTTCAACCACATTTAAGCAGTAATAATTCATGTAACACACTGTAATTAGAAGTCAATTAAGAGACACATTCAGAAGCTGTTAATCATTTGGATGAGATATTTTTTGTTACATTTTTTTGAGATGAGCTTACATAAAATGGATGAAAGAAAAAAAAACATTTTCTTGCGTGACCTAGAAACTTAAGTTGAGCACTTACACAAGTACTGTATATAATAGATAGAACACATAATCTGTTTGGTAGCAATAGCTAATTCTGCTCAATCACTGCTGTGCTTGTTCTTATGTAAGTGCTCTTTTACTCCACCCGATTGCCCACCTTCTTTCGTCTTCCTTAAGAAGTCATTTGGTAGATGTCGGCACCTTGGATGTACAAAAACTAGTTTTACTTCACGTTCCGATAAGGTGAAAGGTTACCAATTCTTCTTGTACTTCTACACGATAATGCATGTTATGAAATGAAGTTTACTTGCTCCATATCAAGCGATTCTACGTATATGTATGTTGTTCTATCTATGTATCATCTAAATAAAGAAAAAAACCTGCATGATCACAACTCTTTTGATCACAAAACTTGTTGTTAGGTTATTGATTGCTGTCAGTTGTTTTGCAATGGTGATGTGTTGGTGGACGAAAGTAAAAACTGTGCTAATTGGAAGACAAGAATATTTTATGCATTTTGCGAAGGGAAATTCCAGTTTCTAGTGTAGTTACTTCATAGATGCAGGCATTAGTATCATAGGTTTTATCTTTAATGTCAGCCATTTTTTAAAATACGATTCAAAGTTGCCAAACTCTGAAATTATGTATTTCCCTTTTAGATGCGCAAATATCTCTTCAACGAGCAACACATCAATTTGAGATTTTTGATGTTTTATGTAGAAATAGGAATTATATATGGTCTTTCGGCGTCTAAGGCCGTTTTAGTCTGTGACGTGCGAGAGATAACGTCCCTTGGCGATCACAATACCCGGGAAAGTGGAGAAGGAAGACAGCGACCTCGGACTTTCGCGGGCGCGGATAACCATCTCGGCATTTACCTGAGTGAATGAGGGAAAACCCAGGAAACTTTATCTGAAACAACAGTAGACTACTTAGAAGAAATATTAAAATTCTGTAAAAATATAAGAATATTTCTACATGTTGTATATGTGCAACGTTAGCGAAAAATGGGTGGTCGAAAAGATCACGAAATCGTTTCAACACTCCAAAACACCTCAAGGAAACTACAAAATACACATTTTTCATAGTTGTAATTTTACAACATACATAATCCTCCTCAAGGAAAACACATTTAGCTACTCCAGGGATGTTGAAGCTCTTTATTCCTTATAGAACTGTTCAGGCAATGGCGGACTGGCACATAAAGGGCCCAGGCGGGGATTAATCATAGAAGCACTCTTTTTCCATACACACACACACACACAAATATATATATATATATATAGAGAGAGAGAGAGAGAAAGGGGGGGAGGTGTTGAGATGTTTGCGGCTGAGATTCATAGGGATTAAAATACGCAATAAACAATACTATTTTGTAGCAATAAAATATAGTATACTCTAAATGTCGTACACACCCTAAATATCTTAAATTCCCTAAATATAGTATATACTACACTACCTATGCAATTTCACAATTATTGAAGTTACAAAAAAATGTATAATATAACTACATACAATGCGAGAGAATTAATTCTCACATGACTTCGATGCTAGTACACACGAATGGTAATCTAAATTCTTTGATTTCTATTGACATGTAAGTTTAATATTCGGTTTAACTTATCAGGCTTGGTATGAATAACGATACGAAAAAGAATGTAAAACAAAAGGCTAACTTTTAACATTGTTTGATTACTGCATTAGTATTCAAATATTTCTATAGATATCAAAATAATTGACAAACCCTAGAAATACTCCATATGTAACAATAGAAAGCTAATACACCTCTTAAAATATACCTACAAAATATTTTCATCTACTTACGAAAGAAGCATTATTTTCAAGTTTGTTGAAGTTGCCACTCTTTGAATAACAGAATCATAGTTCAGTTGGTGGCTACTTAGCTCTACATTCACAATTAACAAAGATCTCAAGACGACTGGTCCCATTAAGGACCTTAATCTTCTTTTGATTAATTTCAATTTTGAGACAACTCTTTCATACGTTACTTGGAAAAAATGAAATCTTTGAGTTTTACGTCCCACGGTTATGCCGGTTAGGCTAAAGGAGACGGTGATGATGAGTAATGAATGAAATGGTGGAATGAAGAAAGTGGGAGGAAACGGGAGAACCCCGAGAAAACCCACGCACGCGGTGTTTGTCTTGAGTTTTACGTCCTACGGATATGCCGGTTAGGCTAAAGGAGACAGTGATAATGAGAAATGAATGAAATGGTGGTGAGTTACTTAATACAGCTGTATTCAACATAGATACATAATAAATATGACGTTATGTCAGTTCTGCTCTTTGGGATTCATTCTTTTTAAAATAGGCCATTAAACTTCGCCTGCCAATTGAAGTCTCGTTGTTATTGGTGCACTTCTTTTTAGAAGAACGTACCAGGCACTCGATAAAACAAATTCTAAAAGCGTATGTGGCTATAGCAGTACTACACGGGGCCCCATCAACGATCAAAGGGGCCCTCTTGGGCGTGATAAAGGGTCCCCATCATATATAACTGTTTTCATAGAATTAATTATACTTCATTGGTAGTCAGTGAAATTTATTATTATTATTATTATTATTATTATTATTATTATTATTATTATTATTATTATTATTATTATTATTATTATTGAATCAAGGGGTCCAGGCGGGAATTCCCGCCTTCCCGCCCGGGTCAGTCCGCCCCTGTGTTCAGGAGCCTATTTCTCTAAGCTAGTAGTCTTATATTTTTTCTTACAAGTCATAAAAATATCATTAGGGATGCATTCGAGTCGAGTCGAGTCGAGATTTAAGCCTGTCTCGACTCGACTCGAGAAAATGTTGTCTCGACTCGTGTCTCGACTCGAAAATATGTTGCTGTCTCGACTCGTGTCTCGACTCGACAGTCTCTGTCTCGACTCGACTCGAATTCGAGTCGAGACGTCTCGAAATTCGAGTCGAGACAAAATATATGAGTTAAAATATACACACACATCAGCCAGGCCATTATGACTACCTGCCTAATTGTTAGTATGTCCACCTTTTGGCACGAATAACAACGGCAACGCGTCTTGGCGTGGTCGCAATGTTCCTCGGTGGGTCGCTGGAGAGAGTTGGCACCATATATGCACACACAGGTCATCTAATTCCCGTAAATTCCGGGGAGGGGGTGATGCGCCCTCAGGTCACGTTCAATCACATCCCAGATGTGATCGATTGGGTTCAGATCCGGAGAGTTTGCACTTGGAACTCGCTCCTGTGTTTCTCGAACCACTCCATCACACTCCTGGCCTTGTGACATGGTGCATTATCTTGTCGAAAAATGCCACTACCGATGAGAAACATGGCCGTCATGAAAGAATGTACGTAGTCTGCAAGCAGCGTGTGACGCCTCGGTCGTCATGGTGCCTTCCTCGAGCTCCAATAGACACATGGATGCTCACCTGAATGTTCCCCAGATAATAATTAAGCCGCAGCCAGTTTGTCTCCGCCCCCGAGTACAGATGTCAAGGAGCTGTTCCCTTGGAACACGACGGATTCGCACCCTCACATCGTCATGATGAAGATGATATCGGGATTCATCAGATAATGCAACGCTCTACCATTGTGCCAAGCTCTAGTGGCGATGGTAACGTATTCATTTCAGTTGTAGTTGCCGATGTCGTGGTGTTAACATTCGCCATCGGTAGGAGTGTTCGGTGCACCGTGTGTTCAGACTAGTGTTGTAAAGGTCTGTGAAAAAAACAGAAATTTTGGGTAAAAAAAACAGTTTTTTACGGTTTTCCCGAGCTGGGGAAAAAACGGAAAATTTGGGTATTATCAGAATCATCATTTTTGCTAATCACAGAATCATTTTAGTTAATATGTTAAATCAAACATATTTCATAGAGATATCTTCATTGTTATATGTAAAATTCCGGAAATTTTGAAACCATTAGAAAAAAATCATTTGTTCGGAAATATTGGCAAAAACAGGAAAATATAGTTTAAAAACTATTTGTTGGCCTGATGCTAGTAATCTTACTTGCTGTAACATGTCTGCAACATATACAGTGGGAAGTCGAAAATTCGAACTAATTGGGACCACAGGTAGTTCGGATTTTCAAATTGTTCGGATTTTCGAAAATGACCAAGAAAATGCCATTTAGGCTTACATATACTGTACGGTATGTTCTTCTATCGATACAGTGGTGATTCAGTACATACAGTAATTACAATACCGTACGTAAGGCTACTTACATTTAATGTTTCTGAAGAACCTGCTTGTACTCTAAATAACACTGTTCTTGTAAGTCACACTTAAAATTTATAGGCCTAATAAAAAAAATAAAAATACATGACGAACAATTACATATAAATGAACTTTTGTAAAAACACTGACTTCACATAACGTCGATGGACACGCTATTGTTTGTTTCTCGCGTTAAGACAAAATGTAAAAAGCTTCTAGGAACCGCGTTCGGATTTTTGACGTTAGGATTATCGACGTCCTACTATATATGCAATGTATTTCGCTAACGGAAAAATACTTAAAGCAACAGGTTTTAGTTCTACTTTACACACATATACCGCACAAGTGAGTAAATTTGAGCAGCGAGAAATATATTAAGTGAAACTTCCGTTAGTTATTATTACAGACTAGCAGAATATCCGTTCTTCGCACGGGGAGAATACGTTTCATTTTGGACGCAAAGGGCACCAAAACTGTCCCCAATGAAGTTGTGAAGCCCCAAAACTATGAATTTGACATTAATACCGATAATTTTCAATTATCTTTACATGTCACCATCCCCCTTAGAGTACTAATGGGGCTGAATTTGTGGATTTAAACGGCATCTTCTGTTCATCTCAGCGAGTATGGATTCGAGGCCATTTTCGATCATGTATGTATATATAGGTAGATATATATACATATATACACACAGAGGCGGATCCAAGGGGGCTGTCGCCCCCCTCTCTTCACACTCAAGTATACACTGCATAAAATGGGCTTCAATCCTGCTTTACACTGGATAAAACTGCAAACTATGGTTTAGCCCCTCCCTTGATCATATCCTGGATCCGCCACTATACTGTATATAATTCTCAAAAAAATTAGGGGTTCAGCTGAAACATCACACAAGACCTTAAGATAGTGTATGAATAAGCTTGTGTTTGACTCATATATATCTTACAAAAAGGAATGCTTTAAGATACATTAGAAAAATGGGGCACATACTGGTGTTGGGGCACGGAAAACCTTGTTCACATGGCTCATGACACAAGACGGTTATGTGTGTACCTCTCGAACTGCTCACAAACAGGCAAGGCAACAACACTGATTGTTCCTTAATATGTCATATGATCACTTCGAATAACCAACAGAGCCTCGCACCTGCGTGGCATGGATTCAATCAGATTATCGATGAGTTCTTGGGGAATGTTGTGCCACTCATCCAGAAGAGCGACTTCCAGCTCTGGAATGGTTAATGGATTTACTGGCCTAGCGGCAATTCGTTGCCATGCATATTCCAGACATGCTCAATTGGAATGAGATCCGGAGAGCATGCTAGCCACTTCATCCGAGCGATACCCTCAGCATCCAGCATCTCATCCACTAACCGAGCTCTGTGAGGATGAGTATTGTCATCCATGAAAAGGAACGAATCACCAATGGCACCAGCATAGGGAAGAGCAAGAGTTTTCATAATCTCATCCCTATATCTGAGAGCCGTCAAAGAGCCATTTCGGATGATGTGGAGCTCAGTACGCTCACCAATGCTGATTCCTGCCCACACCATCAGTCCACCACCATGATACTGGGATCTTTCTCGCACAAACATGGGATTCTGTCGTGTTCCACAATCTCTCCAGATGAAAACACGTCGATTATCAGGCTCCACACTGAATCGAGATTCGTCAGAGAACAAAACATTGCCCCATTCATTGCGTCCCAACCCACGATGTTCCTTTACCTTCGCTCTTCGATCAACACGGTGTCGTGCAGTTAATGGGACACACACCATAGGCCTACGTGCGTAGAGACCACCTTCTCGAAGGCGATTGCGGACCGTTTGAGTGGATATTGTGCGTCCTGTTGTTGTTCGGAAGGCTTGCGGGAGCAGAGTTGTATTCTGACGCCGGTTTTGACGGGCTGTTAACAAGAGATAACGATCGTCTCTGGCTTTGGTTGCTAGTGGACGGCTCTGTCTTTGTCTTCTTCGAACACTTCAAGTTGTTTGTAATCGATTCCACAATCGGGAAATCACACTTTGTGCCACTCCTATGGCATGTGACACCTCCCGCTGTAACTGACCAGCTTCCAACCTGCCGACAGCTCGCCATGCCAACGATTCTGGCAAATCACGTTGTTGCGCAATTTCACTACGTAGATTTGTGACACACTAAACACAATGAAAACAAAGGTATCCTGGAGCTGGAATGTATTGGCAGCGCCACACTACAAAATGATATCTGTTAGCGCCACGTCACTGATTACGTGCACAGATGTTCCAAACGGTTCGTTTGCACGTTGGGCCTTCAGGATTTTAATCTGAACTGGACAAGATACAGTGTTCTTACATTATTCGTAAGAAGTTTTACATGTGTTTTCATCTGATTCCCTAATTTTTTTGATCAATATATATATATATATATATATATATATATATATATATATATATATATATATATATATATATATATATATATATATATATATATATATATATATATATATATATATATATATATATATATATACACAGTGAAACCTCTACTAACGGACACCTCTGTAAAGCGGACACCTCCCATAACGGACATATTTTGTAATCCCCAAACACTGTAATAGGAAAAAAACATATTGGCAAACCTCTCTAAAGCGGACACTCTCTAGTACGGACACGGATAGTCTTTTTTGTCTTTTATAGGTATTATTTACCTCCGTATTACGGACACTTTCTCTGGAAACAAGTTGGAAAGTGCAGTAAAAATACATTTTTCATACGCAGTAAAAATACATTTTTCATACGTATGTCACCAAGGAAGAACATGTGGGTGTGACAACATTTTGCCTCCTCAACTGTCTGTTCAGCAACCCAGAGGAAGGGTCTCTGTTTCACAACACCCTTATATCCTTTGTTTGCATTCCACTCCCACCCAACCTGCTTCAGAAAAAAAAAGTGATTGACAGTTGCCCACTGTTTGGAATGACACATCATTCTACTGTCCCGCTGGATCTCTAACCAAACAGGAAGACAAGTTTGGTATTTTTGCATTTTGCACGGGTACGCATATTGTCTTTTTAAAAAAGTCATTGCTGGACTGCAATTAACTCACAAATTAAAGCAACACACCGAAACGTAGTAAGTAGAGATAAGTATAAAGTGCAGAGAACTATAACATCTTATTCCCATGTTGTGCCTCGAATTGGATGGCGCAAGATAATGCAGGTACAGTAACATTTTGGTAATATTCATAAATATGTGATTCATGCAAAAAAAATCTAATTGCATATTACCTTGTTTATTAATTTACGTAAGAAAATATTGAAACCTCTCTAAGGCGGACACCTCTCTATAGCGGACAATTTTTGATTCCCCACGGCTGTCCGCTTTAGAGAGGTTTCACTGTATATATATATATATATATATATATATATATATATATATATATATATATATATATATATATATATATATATATATATATATATATATATATATATATATATATATATATATATATAGATAGATAGATAGATAGATAGATAGATAGATGTAGATATATATTAGATAAATATACCCATTCTTCGCATGGAAGTCAAGGCCTGTGGAAGTATTACCCTCATTTCCGCGACCGCGAAAACTATGGATCTGAGACTAAATCGATCATTTTGGATTACTTTTACATGTCTCGGTATATCCTCCCCTCCCCGCTGATTCTCGGTCCGCATACAATGGTAGCTGAATTTGCAAGTGATCACTAATGAAAGTGTCACCATTCATCTCAGCGACCGCGAAAACTATGGATTTGACACTAATATCGGTCATTGTGAATTACTTTTACATGTTTCGGTATCCCCACCCCCCGCTGACTCCCGGCCCACATACAATGGTAGCTGAATTTGCAAGTGATCACTAATGAAAGTGTCACCATTCATCTCAGCAACCGCGAAAACTATGGATTTGACACTAATATCGGTCATTTTGTATTACTTTTACATGTTTCGGTATCCCCACCCCCCGCTGACTCCCGGCCCACATACAATGGTAGCTGAATTAGCAAGTGATCACTAATGAAAGTGTCACCATTCACCTCAGCGACCGCAAAAACTATGGATTTGACACTAATATCGGTCATTGTGAATTACTTTTACATCTCTCGGTATATCCTCCCCCCCCCCCCCCGCTGATTCTCGGCCCGCATACAATGGTATCTGAATTTGCAAATATCGCTAATGGAAGTGTCACCATTGTTCTCAGCGATCACGAAAACTATGGATTTGACACTAATATTGGTCATTTTGTATTACTTTTACATGTTTCGGTATCCCCGCCCCCGCTTACTCCCGGCCCGCATACAATGGTAGCTGAATTTGCAAGTGATCACTAATGAAAGTGTCACCATTCATCTCAGCAACCGCGAAAGTATGGATTTGACACTAATATCGGTCATTTTGGATTACTTTTACTTGTCTCGGTTTTCTCCCCCTCCCCGCTGACTCCCGGCCCACATGCGATTGTAGCTGAATTTGCAAATCATCGCTAATGGAAGTGTCACTATTGATCTCAGAGACCGCGAAAACTATGGATTTGACACTAATATCGGTCATTGTGGATTACTTTTATATGTCTCGATATCTCAACTCCCCCTTCCCGTTGACCCCCGACCCGGTGCCACATAGCATGAATTTGGAAGTTAATGCGATCGGAGTTTCACCATTGATTTCAGCGACCGCGAAAACTATGAATTCAACACTCATATCTGTTATTTTCTACTACTTTTACATGTCCCGGTAAACAACCCCTGAGACCCCCCTGGTTCGAATTTTGACAAAATCGTTTAACTCTGGTCTGGAGCCTGGACCAAGGTATTCGTGACTAAAATTTGGTAACTCTCGGTCAATTTGTCTGGTTCCCAAGCCGGTTCCGGTAAACGCCTCCCCATGAGACTCCCCTGGTTCGAAATTTGAAAACAACTTTTCGTCTTGATCTCGGGCCTAGGCCAAGGTACCCCTGACCAAAATTTGGTAACTCTCGGTCCACTCGTCTGGTCCCCAGGCCGCATACAGACAGACAAACTCACAAACAAACTGTTTATTTTATTTATATTAGACTAGATAGATTCTTGGAAATTATACCAGATTTTCATATTATCTTTCCGAACTAATTTTAAAGACCCGCTCCTACTTATCTTTATATGTATACAGTATATCTATATTTATATCTATATATGTATATAACAAACGCAGGAATTACCCCATAAATAACACTCCTGGAGGACCCCTTTCTCAAACACTTGTACAAACTTCAGTTTTCGTACCGGATGATTACCGAGACCTGGTGGAAAAAAAAAACTGCTTTTGCGTTCGAATTAAAAAAAAATTAGTTCTCCTCAGATTAGTATTCACTGATAATATTTTTATAAAATTTAAATTTGATGGGTAAATCAGTGGACTTTGAATACATCCACATCGTATCCACTGAGTTACAAAATTGTGTACCTCCAGACATGGGCGGCCGAAGAAAATTTTCTAGGGGAACATCTTCAATGTTTGCTATATTAGTCTGGCATTTAATGTGCATGGTTTGTTATATTACGTATACATTTTCGTGAGCCAGGGAGGTTCATTCTTATCAAACACGGAGATTATGAAGGAGCAGATCTACTGTACAAAATATAATAAAAACATCTCTTTCGGATTTCTATTATCCCGCAGTCCAACCCCGAGACGGAAACATAAGAGATAGGCTTTTTGTTTTTAAACAAGATAACGTGTCTAGCGAATGCTTTACATTGTGAAGATTATATTAGTGAAAATTAAACGAATATAATTTTACAACTTAATATACATATTACTAAATGTTTAGCTCCCCGTTGCTATGTTGTTAGCGATGCGCCTTTCTCGAACGAGGTTTGATTCATGGTAGGAGCTCATGTGTTTCAAATCCGACATTAAACTGTACGTTCACGTCTTGTAGAGCTTTGCTCCTAAAAACGACGCTAAACTATAATCTAATTTAATATTATTAATATTAAAAAATAATGACTTATCAATGTGACGTCAATTTTGTAGTCATCAAATCCATTTTATACTTTCACTTAATCCAGTGGATATTAATATAACAATTACGAGACACACGCGCATATAAATACTCAGAAACAAGCACATACACACGTATACATACACAAATATGAACACTTCAAATCTATTTACATGTGTTGAACTGCACTGCATCAAGTATCTTCTCATGTATCTGCATTTTCTGATTCATCCACAGATTTCTTATTTGTACGCATCAATCATTTTAGCATTTTCGGGAAGGTTCAGGGTTCGTTCTTCATTTAAAGAGTTGGTTCTCTGTATTGGAAACAGAATGAGGGGAGGGTGGGGGAATTTATACTTTATGAATGGATAACATTTTAAGAAATATATACAAAACATGCCGCTTCCGATGCTTCACTACAGCATTTCTTTTAGCGGTGAACTACTAGTGGTACCCTGGTGATAATACCCCCTCCCCTCTCAAGTTGTAAAGTGAGAAGGGACAGAAACATCCCAGACACTCAGGGTTCAGTTGACAATAATAAAACTATGGGTAAGTAAACATCTTGTGCAGAGTCACGTTTTGCTTATTTTTGAACATTTCTGTGAAATCAACAATACAACAGCGGAAATACTAACTGGTTTTATTACTCCAACCATCGCTTCAACAAGGGATAATTCCCAACGGTCAGTGTTCTCTTTCTCTTTTTCTGTCCTCGTTTTTATTCTCCACATCTTTAATGAAGTAGGGGGCGCCCAACCTCTCGACATTTGGACGTCTTTTCCTCTTGGTTTCGCCACTTGTTGAAGACAATCACCACAGCACTCTTCGAACACCTGACAAGTCCTGCAGTTTCCGAAATTCTCGTGCCGAGTGTTTCTGAGCGAGTACTTTCTTCAAAATATTATTAAAAATTATAGAAAGATTTTCGAGACATTCGAGTCGAGTCGAGATTTTTACCAGCTGTCTCGACTCGACTCGAGTCTCGACTCGAAAATTCGAGTCGAGAAATACGTTTGTCTCGACTCGTCTCGAATTTTACAAAGAGTGTCTCGACTCGAAACTCGACTCGAATTCGAGTCGAGTCGAGTCGAGATTCGAGACATGTCTCGACTCGAGCGCATCCTTAAATATCATGAAGCAGAATCACTAGAATAACAGTAAAGTTATTTCTAAATGCTAATACTGATGCCTCTAATTTATCATGATTTATGTCCAATTGTGTAATATTTGATTTTTTGAGAAATTGGTCCTTGTAACCCTAAGAATTCTTCTACTGCTTCTATGACGCCATTCTCGTTGGTAAATCGAGCTTTTTCAAGTTTGGAAAAAGGCGGAAATTCAATAGAGCTAACAATGTGGCGAAGTGTGGCGAATAGAATGAATTAGAAACAAATGGAAACCCGCAGTCATAAATTATTGTCGTGACAACCGATAGCGTCGAAGCAAGAACGTTACATTGTTGGAAGAGATCCATTTTTGTAATTCTCGTCCGTTTTCTCCTCTTATTTTACTGATATCTTTCAGAAGTTCAGGGTAATTGTCTCCTTTAATTGTATGATTCCAATCAATACTTCCTCGGGAATATAAATTAAATGAATAAAACTGTCACTTTCCCAGGGGTACCACGGCTAGTGATGTGAGGTGGAAAATTTTCCGCTATATTTTTCCGGAAAATTTTCCGTTCTAAAAAAAATGTCAGTAATCAAGTAACAATTCCTCAGCAATCATAAAATTGGTTGAATTCATGAATAGAAATGTTAAAAATTGAAAGATCGTTTAAAGAATCTGAAAATTTTCATGGCTCAGACAATTTTCAATACTGTGTAGGTACAAGTGAAACAGTTTTTCATGAATCGAAATATTTTCTGTCTTATATGAAAAATTGAAGAACTTTTTATGATTCGGAAAATTTTCATCATTTTGAAGCAAAAAGTAAGACAACTTTTTGTGAATCAGGAAGTTTTATTGCTCTGTAGAAACAAGTGAAAGGAATTTTCATAGATCGGAAAATTTTCATCACGATGTAGAAACAAGTGGAAAAAACTTTTCGTAAGCCGGACAATGTTGGATATTATGTATAGTGATGTTTGATGGAAAATTTTCCATTATATTTAACTGCACATCAGTGATGAAAATTTTCCGATTCATAAAAACATACTCCACTTATTCCTACATCGTTGTTTAGCCGTGATGTAAGGTGGAAAATTTTCACCTATATTTTTCCGGAAAATTTTCTGTTCTTAACAAATATCAGTGATCAAGTAACAGTTCCTCAGTATTCAAAAATTGATTGAAATCATGTATAGAAATGTTAAAAAGTGAAAGATCACTTAAAGAATCTGAAAATTTTCATGGCTCAGACAATTTTCAGTACTATGTAGGAACAAGTGAAACAATTTTTCATGAATCGAAAAATTCACTGTCCTGTACAGTGAAGAAAATTTTCCGGAAAATTTTGAAACGGATTATCTTAAAAAGTTTCATGAAGTGAAAATCTAACGATTCTTCATTCCAAGAATGTTTCAAAAACTTCAATGCGTTCTTCCCTCAGAATCCACCTTTGATCTTACAATATTAGATTTCGTCAGTTTAATAGGCATAATACGGTTTTCTCATAGCTTTACTACTTTTATAGATTTACATACTGCAACATTTATAAATACGTAGATATAATATAAAGTGCCTAATGTAAATTTTTGACTACCCAAAATTCGAGTTTAAGTAACTCATGAAAGCAAATACTGACCATTTTCTGGAAATAAAAATTTATTTATTCACATATTCATTCAGAAGAGAAATTGGATTGGGATATTTATTCTCTACGTACTCGATGTATGTTCCCTGCACATTACACACACACACACACACACAGAGAGAGAGAGAGAGAGACTGTATATTTTAACTTCACAACTTGAAATATTACGAAGTTTTCTGGTTTCCGAAAGCTATTTGGAAAAATAATAATTTGTTGCCGTCTAACTTCCCTCTACAAGAATTGAATTTTATAGCTGAATGTGCAGTTAAATATTGGAAAATTTCCCACCAAACATAACTATACATAATATCCAAAATTGTCCGGATTATGAAAAGTTTTTTCACTTGTTTCTACATAGTGATGAAAACTTTCCGATTCATGAAAATTCTTTTCACTTGCTTTTACAGAGCAATAAAACTTTTCGATTCACAAAAAGTTGTTTTACTTTTTGCTTCAAAATGTTGAAAATTTTCCGACTCATAGAAAGTTCTTCAATTTTTCCGTACAAGACAGAAAATACTTCGATTCATGAAAATTGTTTCACTTGTTCCTACATAGTAGGCTACTGAAAATTGTCTGAGCCATGAACATTTTCAGATTCTTTAAACGATCTTTCACTTTTTAACATTTCTATACATGAATTAAATCAATTTGATGAATACTGAGAGATTGTTACTTGATCACTGATATTTGTTAAGAACGGAAAATTTTAAAATCTTCATATATGCTTTCTGCGTCTGAATGGAACCCCCAAATTTACAGAGAAATCGGCGCCCTTGGATTGTGCTCAAGCTCTTGAGGGTGGGATGTGCACCCCTGACTGAAGGCGTGACCTTGTCTTCTTCAGAATGTTGAAAGATGCATACTATTCAATCAATTCCTTTTTCTTATTTTTTCTGATAGTGTTGGATCGGACCTAGCACTCGTTCAGAGTAACGAATAAAGCAAAAAATATGCCAACATCAGCTTCAAACAGTTCCAAAATTGTTCAGTGACATCTTGTGCAAATATGTATCTACTCAGAAGTCAGAAGACACGATGGAATTCTATCGAGTAGAAACCTCGAGAATCCGCTACCTGTGAGATGCCCATTTGTCTATTATTTGACGTGTTGACAACCGGCGATCTTGTGTAATCATGTTCAGGACGAGGTCAACGTTTTCTTTGCTGATGAGTAACAGGGCCGGATCCAGGATATACTTCTGGGGGGGGGGGGACGGAGAGTTGTCATACTGCTACTTTTAAGGGCTCCAAACTTTGGGATGGGTTTTATTTATACATATAAAATAAAAAAGTTTCCTCTTCTGGGGGGGGGGGCAATACCCCCGATCGCCCCTCCTCGGATCCGCCCCTGATGAGTAATGACGGTTGATACTCTCCCTGACCTTGATTCCTTTGGGAGGCTGTTGAGTATGAAGGGTTATATCGTGATGGATTTCAGATAGTGATGAAAATATTTGACCACAGCGCAGATATTCCAATTTAACTTACACATTTTCAACATCTCACTGACTTCAAGGAATTGGCAAAATAAACGAGAGAAACTTAATAACATGAACATAGTTAATGATAATATGAAAATACATAATTTTTTTTAAAAAAAATATAATATTCTCTTGATTATACTCGAAAACTTTTTCGGTTATTTCCCGTACCTCTTAGTGTATCCTCGGTGGAAATCTGACTTTTAAGGCCACACATATATTTAAGAAGTGTTTAAATTCACACTTAAATACATCAATCACATTATGGCAATTTTTTAAGCTTGTTTTTATCTAAATTGAAATAAGTTCGATGTGAATTCTAATGTCAATAGTATGTTAGCATTAATCATCTTCTTGTCTTATTAGCTGTTTGCATGTGTAATGCATAATATGAGACAGCACATTTTTATTTATGTCAGTGTTACATCATTCAAGGTAGCACTACAAACAAAATTATGGGTAAGAATACTCATGTAGATATGGCCTTGGCTACCTGCATATAGATGAATCATAAAATATTTTATAAATTTGATTAATTAAAAGAAGAGAATAACTCAATTTATTTATGTACTGAAAAAAATGCATTATTTTGAATTTTCGTAACATGAAGATTTACGTTCAAGATTTGACAATGAAGTTCCAGGAATAAGGGTAGTACTCTGTATCTGCTACCGACAAAAAAAAGTTTTTCATGCTAAATTAATGCTATGATATTCTTTTGCAGAACATGTAAGGATTTAATTAATTAATTCAAAAAGAAAAAAAATATCTGTGCCCTTCCGAACAGTAGTAATCGAAGAAAACCTGGTTCCTGTCATCGGATTCGAAGAGAATCTGAGCCCTGG
The DNA here is from genome assembly GCF_964235325.1 of Thermobia domestica. Taxonomy (NCBI): domain Eukaryota; kingdom Metazoa; phylum Arthropoda; class Insecta; order Zygentoma; family Lepismatidae; genus Thermobia; species Thermobia domestica. Next base: position 55,561,318 of record NC_137460.1, on the reverse strand, counting down.
TCGTCAAAGACGCCCTTGTTCACATTATCATGTATTTTTACATGGAAAAAGGGAATTTATCAACTCTGTGCAGCACTCGATTCACTGAGGTTTTTTCAGTCAAAGAAGGAGGTTCAAATCTTTTAGATCTTTCAGGATCTGCACGATCGTTTCGCGACTGATATGCATTACGTTCAGGGATGTCATTTCAGACTTCGCTTGAGGGGAGCAAGATCACCAACGACATAAGACTTTCAAGTTTTGTATTAGCATATTAGTAGACAATCGATTAAAGTATATGCATTCCTCAAACTCTTGGGGGGGGATTTCCCCCCTCCTAAATGACGCCCCTGATTACGTTCTCTCTATCATGCAATGATCTGTCTGCTGCAAGTCGCGAACATGGTCTACACTATTCTCTGAACGACTGGGTGATGGGAGTCCACTTCAGGGGTATCAGAAACATCTTCATGTCCATCACGAAATCAGGTGCACTGTTTAAACGCACGACCACGAGATACGACAATCTTGTGGTGAACAGTACTGATCAACTCATAAGTCTCTGTGATGATTTTCCTAACTTTCAGCAGAACTTAATGTTTACCATTTGTTCCATGTGAGAGTCGATGACAATGGGAACCACAGGTTCTTCCATGACATGTTTAGAAAGGCACAAACACTTTCTTTAAAAATTTTCTCACGTCCTGCAAAATAATCGCTGTTGGAACTATTCGTATATTCCTTGTCAAACCTTGTAATTGAAGGTCTCGCACATCCCTTTCACAATAGCCTAAGAATTTAGCAGAAGCATTATTGTTCTTTCGTGTTACGAAAATATTTGGTCTAGGAATTAATTCGTGCGGTTTTTAATAAAAATTGAAGCTTTATTTCAAAAACAAAGTAAATGAATACGTTAACAAAAATATTGTCCATCGCTAGCCACTACTTTCTCCCATCTTTCAGGCAATTTACGGATTCCGTGTCGAAAGAATTCCTCATCTTTTGACGCAATCTAATCAAACATCCATTTTTCGATATTTTCTGAAGAAGTGAACCGCTGTCCAATCAAATCGTTATTGATGCAATCGATCAAGTAGTAGTCAGACGGAGCAGTGTCTGGTGAATATCGCGGGTGGAGTAACACTTTTCATCCGACATTTTCCAAATAGGTTTTGACCGGTTTTGCGACATGTGGTCGAGCGTTATCATCTTGATAAATAAGTTTATTATGCCTGTTATTCCATTCTGGTCGTTTTCAGGCCAGAGCTTGCTTCAAACGCATTAATTGTTGTCGATAGCGGTGTCCATTAATAGTTTCACCAAGTTTCAGAAGTTCATAGTACACCACACGTTTCAAATCCCACCATATATACAGCATAACCTTTGCACAATGGATATCTCGTTTCGGTTGTGAAGGACCTAGTTCACCTTGCTTCACTCAGGCCTTTTTTCGTTTAGGATTCTCGTAATGAATCCACTTCTCATCACCAGTTACAATTCGATGCAAAAATCCCTTCCTTTTCTGTCTTTGAAGCAGCAATTCGCAAACGGTTTTTCTTCTTTCAACGTCTTTCTTTTCAATTCATGTGAAACCCAATAAGACATCTTTTGAATCATTCCTATGGCTTTGAGACGTTTGGGAACTGTTGTTTGCTCAACTCCAAATGCTTCTGCAAGTTCGTCCTGCGTTTGACACGAATCCTGATCAAGCAATGCTCTCAATTCTTCATCTTCAAATTCTTTTGGCTGTCCAAATTGCTTTTGGTCTTCCAAGCTGAAATCACCGCCTTTAAACCGTGCAAACCACTTCTGACACGTTCGCTCAGCTAGAGCATGGTCACCAAACACTTCCACTAAAATATGATGACTTGCGGTAGCACTTTTCTTCATGTTAAAGCAATGAAGAATAACTCCCCGCAAAAACACTTTATCAGGCACAAAATGCGCCATTTACAGTTGAAGAAAAAATGTTGTTGTTTCCGCTTCAAGCAACTGACATATACTAAACAAGATGCTCAATGACAGTAGTTTTCAACGCATGTTTGGATCAACGAAACTATGGAACAATAAGCTAGTTACGCCATCTTTTGTAAAACCGCACGAATTAATTCCTAGACCAAATATACGTTCTGTATCGATATGCGGAAGTGTTCCTTGGTAAGCTTCCCTGATTATGATGCAGCCGAATATACGTTTGCACGACGGAACAACGTTTCTTTCACTCGTGGGCCGAGTCCCGCTAGATTTCTGAAGAACAATGAATAAGGGCGAAAGTAACTTCGCGGTTGCAGCAACAATTGGTTGAATTGTGTAATGTGTGTTATAGAACCTATTGATTGCACAGTCCACATGGCTACTTTGATCCACGGAGGGCTAAAGTTCGACCGCTATGCATCTCCAGTTCAAGTCCACTCTGATCCCAATTGTAGAGATGTTCTGCTCTAAGATTATCAATGTTTTCCTGCATTAGTCGAATGAAGTTTGCAAATGTTGCTTTGTCTTCTGTGTTTTGCTCCAGACGCGCCATCGTAATTAACTTTGTTACCTTTCATTAAACAATGTTGTGGGTACGTTTAAATGTCAATATGGACGCAGTTAGCGTTGGGAGATTATGTTCCCAGTTTGTTTCTAGAACCCAATGTCATGAACTTTGGATATGTGCAGCAAGGAAAGTTTTGAAAGATTCAAACACAACACCTGACACTCCACATAGTTTGTCTCTGTGTACCACCAGAACCAACGTGTTTCTCTCAGTGGTACAATTGGCTTCTCGACTTAACCCTCTTGTACTTTGTCATGACGTTGCTCAACGACATTAACTTACGTTTTCCACTCTTCCAGTAGTTGACAGGCCCTTTTGTTTGTATTCCAAATTCACTGAGTCCCTATCTTCACCACAGAGAATCCCCATCTTCTATTCTATTGTCATGTTCATACAATTGTTCGTAAAGTTCTACAGTCTTGAATAGTGTATGGCTTTTGGATGTGATAAAATATAAGCCCCATCGAAATAAACTGTGGTATCGTAACTTCTTCATACATTGGGAGAGATCCTTTCATACCTGCAGTTATCATATCCTGGATGTGAATGGCGAATTGAGTTTCATCACTTGTGATACGAGCTTCGTGCAGGTCCTAAATAGACAAATTATGCCAATAATAGTCCTATAACGTAAGCTGGATTGACGCAATTCATGTGAGTGTGAAGATGACAAACGTCACCGTAATACCATTTATCGTTTCAAGTAGTCGCTGTTATTTAATTCACAAGTGTTAATTTCTAATCAAGAGGCATGCATTTTCATGTTATGAACACTACTATTGTCAGACCTATTTATATAATGGTATAAAGTGATTCTTGCGATATAACACTCTCAGCTGCTAACAAAATACTTATATCATGGCCAAGCCACACCATTTTGGTAGCATGTATGTTACAAAAAAAAAAAAAAAAAAAAAAAAAAAAAAGTCATCTGCAATAAACTAACCTCAATAATATACACAATCAGATAATACCTAGTAGTCTAGTACCAATAGTCTAGTCTAGTACCAATCAGATAATAAATCTATGCTCTCACTATACTAATCCTAATTTCATTCAAATTCCAAGTATGGCATAGTGCTCTGTGAAATCTCATCGGAGGTAGAACGATTGTGTATATTTCTTCTATATTATTTCATTGCGAATGGAAGTTTATAGAACTTTTTTTGTATCTTGTATTGTTTGTAATTTCTTAAAGTTTATATGCTGACATGTTCCATACTGGTATCATTATGTTCAAAATAAGGTCCAAAGAACGCAATAAACGAACTGAATTGAACTGTATAACCAAAATTTATGGGGTGTATCCGCCAACAGCTGGCTACACTAATAATTGGGCTTGTTAGAAGAAGAAAGAAAAAAGAACAGTTGACTTACTTTGATACGGAATATACAACTTATACTGCTAAATAATACACTTTTTTTTTAATTTGAAATATATTTTTATATAAAAAATAATACAATAATTACATTCGAAAATACATAAACGGTATAAATACAATGTTAACTGTATTTAATTGACTACTGCCGATTAGATGTACAACTACATCGTCTTTTAATTACATAGTTTATTTATTTATTTTTAAAAACATTTCATAATATAAATCTTTTCTTGTTTGCATACGTCAATACAATCTAGACATAGCCTTAAAAAAATTGTATCTTCTTTATGAAGCTTCAAATAGAGATTACAATATTAGGTTACGAACACGCAAAAAAGTGCCAGCACTCACAAGTGTTAACCACAGCTTTAATTGGTGCGAGTATGACCTTATGTGCATGCAAATACAATTATTTTTTAATTTTTTTTAATGTATTTATGTTTGTTTTTTTTCCCGCTGATTAAGCTTTCAGAAGCCCTTAAGATCGTCATTCTGAACACATAACTTTGACTAGTTCTCTCGAGCCAATTGTTGCTGATGTATTTTCCAACAAATTTTGTGACGGATTTTTCAGTCCTTTTACGAATGTAATTAAAACTGCTGCTTTGATCTCCATATAACTTAATGATGAAGAAATTGTCAAATATTCGCCACCCTTCATTAGATTCGTATTCTCCTCTTCTTTTCCTATACAGGAATTTGATTCCCGATCAGAAACATACCACTTTTATTCGAGGAAGATATCTCTCCTTGCAGATAGTAAATATACATCCTTGCAGTTTTCTTGATGGCTACTTATAAATGCAAACAAGGACTGAAAGCAAGCAATGGAAAATACGACTAACAAGTGCTGGTAACCATCTCTCCATAGTGCAAGTTCGCATCCTTAGGAACAATATTTGTTACTGTGTCTGGATGACAATTTCACTCCGTCATAGTACATTTTGGAAGCACTCTTCCCGAATGATATAACAATCCGTTTACAACTACTGAACACTGTCAGAATATTAACCTAAGAATTACACTCAATCTTTCTAATTGTTGGACTTAAAGGAAGCAGTATTATCCATCAGTACACGATATTAGGATTATTACTATATACCACATTTACATTAATCAATACTTAACTAAAATTCCCATAACAATCAGTCTTACAACCAGGGACGTACGCAGGGAATGAGTTCTGGGGATCCGATGCTTCCCCCCACACAATCAAGATTTTTCTGTACATTTAGTCTAATTTTGGATGTAAGTTTACAAATTTTAATATAATTTATCCTCATATTGAACTCGGAACCCTCCCAAAATAAATTCTTGCGTACGCCCCTGCTTACAACAATTTAAAGAAAAAACGCACAATATACAAGAATATAGACCTTTTCCAATATCTGTTTTGGGTATATTGCGTGTTCTGAGTAATCACAATTCATCTTACAGGGTGATTTCTGATATACAGTACAAGTTGGAGACTGTGTTCCAAAGAAATCGACAAATCATAGTTTTGTTTAATATTAATTAATTAATTAATTAAAAAAAAACTAGCCGAGGTACCTAAGTAACTAACTGAGCCCTCCGTTAGGAGAAAATGTTCAAAATGGACGGAGGTAATTCATTTAATTGAACCTTTCACTTATTTGAGGAAATTCTTGCTCGTTTTTATTAGTTCACACTGTTTTTTTTCTTCTTCTTTAAACGAATAATATTAATTATGAAATACGAGGAAAGAATTACCTTTACAACTCAACATTTGATATCTTGTGCATTTAGGCTCTTGGTTTGACGATATATATGATAGAAATGTACACACACTTAATTTTCAGTGCAATTAACTACAAGACCTTTCTCTCTTTTTGAAACCATTTATTTGTAGATGACAGAAGCCATTGGTAGGATTGAAACAAACAAAATTATATATATATATATATATATATATATATATATATATATATATATATATATATATATATATATATATATGTTTTTTAAATATATTTTATATAATTTGTTCCCTCGAAGACTTTCTTGTAAGCTGTATTGAAACATTTTACCATCGGCGGTTTTACGATTCGCTCCCCTAATATATTCATACAAAATGAAAATCGACTACAAATTTTCACACAGTCCTACCTTTATCAAATGACGTGACTAATATAATAGATTTACTACAAAGGCAAACTTATTTTTGCGAAGTGTTTAATCTATTTTTGTTCACATTCGATTTCAATAATTTTAAAATATCCTGATTTTCCGTTGATTGTGTCTTCAAATTTGCTCCTGATTTAACTTTTAGTAGATAATACTGTATTATTTATATACTACTTTTTCTACAAATTTTATATGTAGTATCTGTATTCTTATATGAAGTTTTTTTTATGTTTACTAATACAGTATAATTACCATAACAACTTTTTTTTTTTTTTTAATTGAAGTTTGTGTATACAGCACTAGTAAAAAAGAAACCCTCTAATGGAACTATTAACGAATCTGTATTTGTTAATTTCTTTTGTATTTGTTATAATAAATAATAGCATATGATGCGAGTTCTTATATATATTTTTTTTAAAATATGTTCCGAAAGACAACATTTAACTTATGATCGAGTAATACGTCTAAATTATGATTTCTGTTCTATGTAAAATATTACTACTAATCTTACACCCTAAGCAGAAGAAATCTACCTTTCTTTTGTGGTGCCGGTGCCGTAAAGTTTAATTTTCCTCTATTTGTACTGATATATTTGTGCATATTAAAGATACCAAGATTAACAACTGAGTTTACAAAAGAAGTCTATGAACAGTACGATTTGAATCTATTAATGCAATCCAAAATATTAACATTTCTGCTCAAATTAACATTGCCGCTTATGCCTACCTTCATGCCACCCTGTGTCCGTGAAACAACTCAGAGTACGGCCGTACTATTGTAGCCTCCTGGAGCCGCCAATGCAGTTTACTCACGTATATTAGTGGAAAAATTTTCGAAGGAAAGTATTTTAAAAAAAATATAACCTTACACCATCTAGCAGATTCCTCATCAAGCTTTGATGTTCATCTTAACAAGTCTGAGTTCAAAAATATCATATTTCAGCCCCGATTCTTGTTCAGTATTAAGTACATATCTGTAAACACTACTATAAACTTCATTTATATGTACTATTCATTACTGTACTCAAATTGTTATTTGTTTGCTTTTGCAGTAAGAAAGAAAAGTTGTCTTGTTTTAACTATTCATTCAAACAAAGTACAAATAGTTCTATTATAGTGTTTAAAAGTATATATATATTGTATGAAATATGTTTTGGAACAGAGACTCTTACTTCTCCAAATCTACTGGATGTCCGATAAGTATGGAACTATAAAGAATAATTGGTTTTCTTCTTTTAGTTTCGTTACAGGTATTTCCCTACTTGAGTAATATTGTTAAGTGTTAGCGAAGACCTCCAAATGATCCATTTGTGGGGCTGAAGTCAGAAGGAAGTTATCGACTGTGACCAGATCAATCACCTACTACGCACAATTGTGTGGGGAAATTCATGCAAGAAATAAAGGGGACAGGATATTTGATAGACAAACTTCAAAGCAGGCCACCGAGGACATCAATAGAGGAGCACATAACTTATGATAACTTGGGAGTGGTCTCCACAAGCCCTACGCAACGGACGTTATTAGTGGTTAATAGTAACCACAAAACCTTCATCAGATACAGGCTTGTACGAAACAATATGGCGATCGCCTTCTTAGTTTCATGCTGTTACGGAGCGATCGACTTATCTATCAGTCCCTTCTTTTTTCAGACTGTGTGACTAGATAAATATATTTATCAATGCTCCAGGAGGAAGTATTTTCATCAATCTTGAATCCAGAAGGAAATTTCCCAATTTGATTTCAATAAGATGTGCAGCAACGCATTACTATGAGCAGGTTAGGTTCGTACATGTATAGACTTGGAATTTCCTGGCATTAGATTGCCCGATAAGGACTAATTGAGTAGCCCCACAGTACGTTCAAACTTGTCAGCATTTGATTTTTATCTGTGGGCAACTTCTAAGTCATGGTGTACAGGAAGTCCAAGGCGTAAATCATCTTAGGAAACGTATAGTGTCATGCTGGCTCAAATCAGTCAAATCGGTTTTTCCCTGTATATTTGAAACAGTTTTGCACAACGGTCAACGGCGGCCATATTAAACGAACACTCCGTAAGCTGGGGATTTTTCCTATAGTTCCAGATTTAAGGGACAGCCAAGTTACAAACTCAAGCAAAATAACGCCTTTATTTGCCTCTTTTTCACGCAATATGTAAAGTCAGGTAACAAACAAAAATAAATAAACTATCTTTGGTACATTCAACTTTTTCTCCTACATTTATGGCAACCCTTTAGAAACCACTGAGTAGCTAGCTCTATATCACAATATCTTATCTAACCGTAGTAATTTTTTCTAAATCCACTACTTTTTCCTACACCGCTACTTTCTCCACAATAAATAAACGTCTTAAAATACATAAAATGCATTTGCTTTATGTCAACTACGTTGTCTATAACCTAAATATATGTTGCAAATTTATTTAATGTTGAGACTTATTTAAAAAGGAAACAATAAAAATAATGTAGAAAAACAGTTGAATTCTTAATTAGGATCAAGGACTAATTTATAATCTTTGACATTTTTCAGCTAAAATTTGAACGATTTACTCTTTTTCTTCTTAAAAAAAAAAAAGTAACATATATGTATATTTATTAACTTGATTATCTCTATTTTGAATGAAACCAAGATATTAAAGTTCGAAGTTACATACCACCGTTTAAATTATTTGTTGTTCAAAAATGTAACGTTTTGAACATGCTCACATTGTTTTGATTTCAGTTTTCCGTATTGAATCACTAGAACTTTGAGTATTTTGGTGTTCACATAATATATTTCCTTTGAAATTATCAACCAACTAATGTAGTTCTCCAAAATTACAAAAACCAAGTTACATAATGACTTTTCAACACCTCTTGCTAATGCATTGTTTATGTAAGTTGCTTACGAGGGAGCACGAGTGTTTTGAAAAATAAGAGTGACAATAGTTCAGCGTAAATGACATATACGTTAATGCAGCTGTGATTTATTATATTATAGTCCAGAAGGTATAACGTCGTTGACTTCCCGCGCTTGGACCTGCTCGTCACTGGAGGTGTGGTAAGAGGGTAGCCAATCACCACTAACCGTCTCCTGCGCTCAACGAGCCACGAGTAACCAAACTGTTCACTCCCCATAAACGTCACTACAACTTTTCGCGGGAAGCGAACGACGTTGTACCTTCCGTACTATAACAATTGAAAATTCCATATGGAAAATCGATTATTAATATAAATTATACCTCTAGTTATACCTCATGAAGCTTCCATTGGTACAGCTGGATTAACATATATGTCGTTTACCTTCAATGATAGTCCCCCGTTTTTCAAAACACTTGATAAATCTGAGATATACATAATGAGAAGTGTTTATGGTCCATGTTAAATCAAAGTTCTCAATTCATTCTAGCTGCCTTATAAACTCAAAATATACAATAAATTCACTTTGCTCTTTTCCACACTATTATCGATATAAACAACTACCAATCGTTGACTTTCCGCTAACTTCACTGACAATATTGTTAAGATACAAGGAAGAAGAAATATATCAGTATACATCAAATAATGACGTGTTAAAACAACACAAAATGACTACTATTTGGGCATGTTACTTGTGTGTTAATTTAAGACCAAGGACATCACCTTCCGAACATATCAGAAATAACAAGTAATTATCAGTAAGAATTTGCATTGGATATTACTGTTTGCTAAAGCAAATTTGTACACAGTATTTGGCATATATGGAAGTAACGAGTAACGTACTATGTATTCTGTAATCGGTCATGTAAATAGTTTTGTAAACCTATGAATTGTCTAACAACAGTGACATGAGTAGCAGTTCTGCCATCTGTTGTTCTTATCTGTTTTTCGTATTTGCAAAGATATAAAAACAACAGGTGGCAGCACTACTACTCATGTAACTGCTGTCAGATAATTCATAGGCTTACAAAACTATTTTCGTGACCGATTACAGAAAGCCATATTACATTATTCCTTACTTGGTTTAGATGTCAAATATACTGCGTTAAGATTTGCTCATTAAACAATAAAATCAAATTTAAATGATCACTGATAATTACTAGTTACTTCTGATATGCTCGGAAGGCAATGTCTTTGGTGTTAAATTAACACACAAGTAACAGGATAAAGTGGTAGTCAATTTGTGTTGTTTCAACACTTCATTTTGGGCTGTGTAGGGGTAAAATGAAAAGGAATTAATTATACAGGTAATTATGCATACGGACATAACTTAACTTACCAACCTTGCAGACACTTGTGTTTGTAAGTGCAAAATATTTTTGTACATACGTGTTACCTGTACAATTAATTTCTAATCATGCTATCTTCATTAACTTCCTGTTTCTTGCATGTTTTATCCATAGTTGGAAAAATTAATGATAAATTTATAACGGATTAATAATAAAAATTAAAGGTAACGGTTAAAATTAAAATTAACTTCAATTTAAAATAATAGTTTTCACTATTACGCAATGAGAATTGTATTGAGTTGCAAAAGTTAATATAAATTAACAAAATTAAGTGCAAGAGGAAATTAATCGATTATTCTGAAAAATTACTGTTTTCAAACAAAAGTGATAATTAATTTAAAAAATTAAAAAAGGTAAAAAAAATGAGAAAAAATAATGAAAATTATGTCTTTTAATGTATTTTTTTGTACATCTGTTAGTTCTACAAGGAACACAGTTTTTTAGAATGCATGTACAAAAAAAGTGTTTGCAGAATATCCGTTTCACGCATTTTCGAGAAAAATTAACGATTAATAGTTTAATTGTTACGATTTTTAACGATTATCAATTAAAATTACTTCTTTCGAGAAAAATAACGATTAATAGTTTAATCATTACGATTTTTTAACGATTATCAATTAAAAATTACTTCTTTCGAGAAAAATAACGATTAATAGTTTAATTGTTACGATTTTTAACGATTATCAATTAAAAATTACTTCTTTCGACAAAAAATAACGATTAATAGTTTAATCATTACGATTTTTTAACGATTATCAATTAAAAGTTAACTCTGCAAAATTTAACTGATTAAATTAGAAATTAATATAATTTTAAAATGACTAGTTTAACTGTTTTCTTTAATGGATTAATTAAAAGCCTAGTCTTAACAATGCTGCCAATGGAGGGAGCGAAAATTCAATAATTAATTAAGAAATTTCAAATAGTGTAGAGCACAAAGCTTTGGGTATTTTTTGAGTTTTAATATGATATTTAAGTTATATTCATATGCATTTTGTATCATTTAGAGCGCTGTTTTCCTGATTAGCGATGGGTTACCCTGTATTAGAAATGCTTCTTTACTCACAATAAATTCAAGCTGTCGGAAACCCGTACTCAATAACCCGTGTATATTTTCATACAACACAGATTGCAAGTTCAATATCAAGAAACTAAACTGTTCATATTTGACAATATATACATACCGGCGCGGATCCATGGGGAGGGCTATAGTGGCTATAGCCCCCCATCCCCCCTTTGACGCTCAGGTACACTTGATAAAATGGGCTTCAATCCTACTTTCTTTACACTGGTTAAAGCGGCAAACTATGGTATAGTCCCTCCCTTGATCATATCCTGGATCCGCAGCTGTATACATACATACAAAATTGTTCTCTGTTATTATATCATAGGGTGCTATAACAAAAGATTAAGTAAGTGTATCTTACTTCTTCATCAACTGACAAGACACATTTTTAATTTAAAATTATATTCATTAGATGTTGATATGTTGAATGATGCATGAAATGCTCATAGTCAAAATATATATAAACATCGATACCTTTTTGTGAATAATTTTCAGCACTACATTGTACAAACATTATATATATAAATATGAACTACTTTTCTTTCCACACACCCCGTACAACACTATCAGTTAGGGGTTTGATTAATTTCTGGAATACGTCCATCATAACACATGCATTCATATACATTAGGTACTAATCTAAGAACGAAACACTAAAAACTAAACCATTTGTGGAAAAGGTTGAATTTACAGTACGACTGCAACAACATGTTGTATTGCACAAATTTAGAACAGGTACTTATAGATTTTTGATATATATTTGAGCATATCTTAAAAAATAATATCAATAACAGTCTTCAGCTGCAGTCCAACTGAACTTAAGTTGCTTGAATTATACTGTAAGACTAGTTTACATGAATCTATTGCATTAGCAGATCTACCCTTGAAATTCTATAACTCTAGAAAATATTACATGATTTGCACATAAAGGTACAAATAAGTTGCTTATTTTCTTGATTTGTTATAAGTTGCGTGTGTGTATTTCTTATTTAAAAAAAATACTATTTGAATAGTGGTTGTAAGAGTTTAATAACGCTTATCCAACAATATACTTTTGAATAATGCCGTTTTTAATCTATAAATGCCATAAAATTATATACAAAGTACACCCTTCTGATCTTCTATATAGATATTAGAAATGAGTGGAGGAGGGGGTATATTTATATTCACAAATATTATGAAAAATACGACTTTCCCCAAGAACTTTCTCAACAAGATACCGGTGAAAATCCACCAGATATAGTGCGTATTGGATTTTTTTTTTTTTTTTTTCAGGGTGGACTGCTGTCTTCTAATAAATATACAGATCTACAAAATGTTAGAGAAAACGACTCTATCGGAAAACGCATAGTATTCCACGTTGGAGATTGAGTTTAGGGTTAACAATTTTATCTCGTACGAAAAAGCTATAAAACTATATATTTTTTTAAAAAACCCTCCGAAAAATAAATAACAGATAGGCAAAGAATAGGGATTGAAAGTTGGTAACTACAACCTGGGAGTTATTCAATAATATCACGAAAGATGCACCATAGGACAAGACCTATTGCAGAATACATTAGATTGTTAACATTGCAGAAATTAATATCACGAAAGATGCACCAAATAGGACAAGACCTATTGCAGAATACATTAGATTGTTAATATTGCAGAAATTAATATCACGAAAGATGCACCAAATAGGACAAGACCTATTGCAGAATACATTAGATTGTTAATATTGCAGAAATTAATATCACGAAAGATGCACCAAATAGGACAAGACCTATTGCAGAATACATTAGATTGTTAATATTGCAGAAATACAAGAGATTAGATAGAAAATAAAAGGAAGCATTCAGAAATAAAACTGTTATTTTGTCATCGAAGAAAAAACAAAACAGGTTTTACTGTTTCTAAAAAGATTATAGATAAAATATAAGCTGAACCAATACACGACAGAATATGCACAATACGGGTAAAAGGAAAATTTAGGAGGATTACAATTATGAAGATATATGCACCAACATAAGAAAAAGAAGTGGAAAAAATATGAGACACTGGAGAGGATATATTACTACGGAAATATGTACTATGACATTAATACGAGTAGTTATTGCAAAGGATGAAATTGAAAAATGTATAGTAAATATAGCTGCAAGATGCGGGTTGCATCAAGAGAACAATTTGCGGTGGCGACAAACATGGTAATTAGAACCACGCAGTTCTCTTATAGACTTCAATAACAAAAGGATTTCTGTTCGAAATTAAAATTATGAACTACAATGAGTAAGTCTCATATAAATGTCTGCACTGTACATTGAAAAACTATCTAGTAAAAGTTATTTGTTTTTTTAAAGTTGCGTACAGGCCTAATGTCTTAAATAGTAATCACATTAAAATTTCAGTATTTATAAATATTGATGCAAGTAATTACAATAGTCTTGTAAACCTAATGTGTAAAGGATTTCCGATAACAAAAGAGGATCGATTTTTTTAAAGCCCTAATACATGACATGCACAATACCCTCCTTTGTATCCATTTTTTGTGTATGTTGCATTGGGTTAAGGTTTAGAGATACAATAAAATCATGCTATTCTAATTACTTTCGGCACCTTATAAAAGAACTGTACAAAGTTCATATTGTATGTATAAACTGTGACTCAATGAAACTTAAACAGACATATTGTATCAATTCAACTTAATAACAATATTGCCTTGCAATGACACATTTAAGTACTATAATGTATCAGTTATTAATAACCAACTTCTTAAAAAATCGAGTATAATACTCGGATAATATGCTCTCCTCGAAGTTCGCTATTTACATTGAGCAACATTTTGCTGTCATTCAACTGAATCGGAAATGGGACAAATCTCTTAAATAAGTTTTCTTTTTTAGTATCTAATAAATAAATTAGTCATTTTATCAACACCTCCTCTGTCCTATACAAGATCTTACACTATTTAGATTACAGGCAACTACAGTACTTAGATTTCTCAATTTGTCAAAACTACAGTCAGATCGTGAAGGAAGTCACATCGGTAAAAATCGGTAAGTTTTTTCTCTTAGTAAGTTTTATCTCATCGGCAAGAAGAAAACTTACTTAATTTACATTATTCTTGAATATAACAGTTAATGAATTAGATATCTTTCTTTCCCTTAGTTTTAAACGATAAAGCTTTAATATTTACCGATGTGACTTCCCTCACAAGCCACCTTTAGTCAAAGCTATTGAAACAAAAATGAATACACTTTTGCAATCATCTGTCTAGTACCACTGTATACATGTTCTTTTGTCTAGAATTTCAGAGCGATTGGATCAGTTTGGTTAGATCTGTCTTGAAGAAATGTAAGTTGTAGAATATCATATTAAAAATTGTCTATTTGTTTCACACTATTAATAAAGAAAAAGCATGTATGAAGTCCGTACGCACTTTTATGGTGTGAATATACGTAGAATAATTAAAAGTGAAAAAGTTTCTATGTTGAAATTTTACTGTATTTTTCGTGAGCAATAGTATCTTCAGTATGCTGAAGAATAAAGGATATTTATATCACTGATACAAACAGCATGACATCCCTACGTATTCACAGTGATAAGAATATTGCTAGAATCAAGACTAAAAAAAAACAACTCTTTTTATTGTAACAGGCATAAAGACAAACTAATTAACAGATGAGCCAATTATCAATACTGGACTGTATAGAGATTCGACGTCCACCCAGGATCGTGAGGCAAACTGAGGAGTCAAGTGAATAAAAAAAAGTGACGGCCACTAGGTGTAGAAAGCACCTGATCCGCTTGTTCAGACCACGTGTTCGTCGCTAAACTGGATGTAGTTCAGCCGGTGGCTAACAGATGGCGTTGGAGCGACTTAGGGCTCCACAAAAGGAGTTCTTACGCCTAGTGGTGGTGGTGGTGGACTCTATAGAGATTGATAGAAATGTAGAAAGAGCTACAAAAGGTTATTCATTGAAAATATCT
Organism: Thermobia domestica; assembly: GCF_964235325.1. Lineage (NCBI taxonomy): Eukaryota > Metazoa > Arthropoda > Insecta > Zygentoma > Lepismatidae > Thermobia > Thermobia domestica. Next base: position 55,545,993 of record NC_137460.1, on the reverse strand, counting down.
TATAAACTTTATGGCACGAACTTTAGTTCATGTATGGTTCGATAGGTAATTTATAAGCGATCGTACCGACTTCAGTCTGTGAAACGTAAGAAACAAAGAGCAGTTGATGCCCAAGTAGAAAACTGTGTTGTTTTTCGCACAAATAAAGAATGTTTGCCACGACTCTGGAAGTTCTTCATGCTTATTTCGGTTCGCGATTGTCTCCTAGCATACAAATAAGTCTATAGGTCTGCATGTATAGATCAGCCAGACAATTTGAAACTGATGTCTATAATTTGAAGAAAACCTCTGTAGGAAGAGAATACTGAAGATGTAAGAGTGTACAAAACAGCTCTTGATATTTATCCTTGTGAGAATATCTGAAGAAATAGAAAGATTAGCAGCGTAAAAAATAATGACAAGTATGTTCTATTCCAAGCAGCCATCGTGACTTTCTCCTCGATTTTTTTTTCTATTTTAGTTTTATGTCCCAGCAGACTAAAGGAAGAAAGCGACTACCGAAACTGAATTAATATGAAAAACTGGCGACATGAAAATGTGGGAGAAAACGGAAGAACCTCGAGAAAACCCATGGACAAAATGCCGTATGCCAAAAACTTACATAAATGGAGATCGAACTAAGGAATTCTTCAAAGAAATGACAGAGGATTTGAGTCGTATAGACATCATAAATCTAAGAGTTTTGAAGAGTTAAATGTCAAGACGTGGACATACTGAACACACTAACTAGCTACATAAACCAACTGAATATATTAATGCTAATCTTTCTGCAATAGTTATATAGTGTGTTACGACTTTTAAAAGTCATTTTCAGAGTATCACTTCGTGCGCTATTCTGTATATTGTGTACAGTACAGGAAAGAATGGGAAAAAAATCTATCACAACACTAAAACAATACAAATAAGCAACATAGCACATAGAATAATGTTATGAACTATCACATTCATACAGTAACGTATGACTGATTTCAGTAATACAAACACCGTACCAGTGCACATAATAAAATACATACTTATAATAATTGTCATTGTTCAGTTACAATTAAAACTTATAATAATAAATATTTACATTTGGTCTTAGCTGTACATTACTAGCTGCTATCAGTCTCTGTTTATCGACTTCTTGTGTTTCAATGCTCTTTTATGACATTTTATTTTTCAATATTGCGAACTTATATTAATCAATGATCTACAATAATCAAATATCACAATTGTTTCTGCTGGTTACATTTTGTTTACAGCTGGAAACAGCAACAGTATATCTCAGCCAACAAATGTATAATATTTCACTTATACTATTGCATAACTGTATAGTAAACTGGAGAACATGTTTACTTGGATGCTCTCTTTAGATGATACCCAAACATAATTTCAATTAACATATTGAACAAGTATGTACTTCCTCTGTGTAGCTAAAATTTCACTTTAAAAACAGTCCTTTATTTACTTTTCTGTTCTTTAATGCTTTCCCATAACAATTTTCTTAAGAGAAGTTCAGTTACAACTTGGTTTGGTATCTAAGGCAAATGTATGAAAAACATTAAATGTAATTTCGTTAAAAAGGGTACTACAGTAATAAGACAAATATTTTCTTATGATAATGTGAAGCCTTTTTTTTTTATCAAGTTCGCTAAATATATAGCGTAAAACATTATTTATAAAAAAACATGTTGTACTCTGAGATTTCTGGCCATAATTGACTATTTATATTGTTGATATATAACACTCATGACACAAAAGATTATATTATTTACATCGGTATCAGTATTTTACACATAATAGTACATACATATCGAGTGTTTAACGTGATGGAAAAACACGGGGAAATAGCATTGCCTTACTTTCTTTTAAAATACACAATAGAAACACCAATATTCTATTTTTCCTTTTTTTTCGAATCGCTTCGAACGTTATGTATCATTAAAAAAAGGGGAAAAATAAAAGAAATCTTCCATTTATTACAGCTATTCAAGCTATATCTTCTGTGTGGATTTCAGCAATATGCTCTGTTGTATGGCAGGACTCTTCTTTTTCTTCGCTCTCATTTTCGGTGGTAAGTACACTTGCTACACCTTCCGCTACTTCTGCCAGCAATGACGATGCCCTGGCGTCCTGTTCTTCTTGTTTCTTGATTTCTGCTCTTGCTTCACTACACCTTTCAACACGAGATGTCACACCATCACTAAGGGCTATGCCAAAAATAAAATAGCCAAGTCCTGATCCTATAACCACTCCGATTGCAAGATATGCATTGTAAGTCATCACAGCTAACATTAGAATATATCCCAAGAGATTTTCGATTATCAGCAACGTTCCTTGATGAAGCATTGACGACATCCTGGGGAAATCAATAAATTACTATTAATTAAAAAAAAACTTACCCCAAAAGCACCCATGGCATAGTCTGTATCAATACATGGAAGGTGGTTACTTTGATAGTTTTAGATATTATTGAATTTAATAGACGTTAAAATTTAGAACAAAGTGTGAAACCTGTACTTTTGTTTTATTCAAAAAAATTCTGGCCCGAGGTACTGGCGGTCAAGGTAGCGCCTTGGGCGCCATTTTTCACGTGAGATTTTCTGCAAAATATTCAAATGCTCTATCTCTGGAATGGCTCAGGATATTTTGTTATCTTTTTTTTTATTTCAAAGATAATAATTTACTGATTCCAATGATGTCCTCTGCTTGGAAACATGTGCCAAGTTCTCGTGCTATAGCCTCCTGATTTTCTTTTAAATAAAAAAATTCAAAAATTCCCATATTAAAATTTTATTTATTATTATTATTATTTTACTGTTGATAGGTTCTGTACAGTACTACATTGAGCTTAACAGGTTTTATAAACAATGTTCACTTTTAAACTTCAGTGGCTAATGTCTTGATTGTACTTTCGTTTATTTATTTATTTGTCTCAGAAACATTAATCCCAAAAATTCTGTCAATTTTATGAGAGTTGTATCTTTAAGGGTACTGCATATCCTAAAAAGGAGAACACGTTATTTTGGTTCTGGAATATTTTTTTATAATGTTTTATTAAAAAATCTATTCTCGGACCAATGGAATAAAAATGATAAAATTATTTTCTTTATGTAGATTCTTCCAAATCATGAAAAGTCTTCTGGAACAATGTAGAACCTTCCAGATTATTCCAGAATTTCACAGAACCATCTAGAATATTCTGGAACCATCTAGGTTATTCCACAATGTAACAGAACTTTCTAGAACAATCTTGAAACACCCAGATAATTCTGTATGTTTGGCCTAGGATATAAAAGGGAGGATATGTGAATTCACAGTTCAGTTGTCAATAGGCAAACAAAGACAGCAGTTCATCATTTTGTGGTCCAACAGTACTTATAAACTTTTGTGAAGATCCTGCTGATTGATTGGGTTGTAGGGTGTTTTGTGGAAAGGACTGAATTTGAAATGTCTTCTCGCTTGAAACACAGGAGAATGAAATGTGCTGACTATTTGTATATCCATAAAAGAGTAACATATAAGACTAGCTAAAAAACATAATTTCTTTAGGTTGAGAATGAAAGTGTTCATTTCGAAACTCTATCTCAAAGTCAAGATGTTTCCATTGATGGCTTTTTGTGTTCTACATAATTTGACAATATCAACAATGACATTAATTGAATCAGAAATCTCCCATGGTGTGGATGATAAAGACTTTGTATCTGCAAAAGAAGAATCACATTCTTTGAAGAAGTTAGCTACAGAGGTTGGAGTTAGTCCTGTTAAGAAATCATGGTCAGAAGCCAAGTCGTAAGCTGTATATATCAAGAAAACACAGCGAAATTACTGCAGTCATAGGTGAGCACATCAAATCACAACTGACCAAATTCTTCCAAGTAGAAATTTCATTTTCAGAAGAAAATAAAGCAAAAGAATCTTGTACAACTTGCCAGGAATTCATATCAAACATCAATTCAGCTGCTGAATCGTACGTATGTCCTACAACGAAGAGGTGCAAGTTCTAACAATTATTCCAGTGTCCCTCCCTCTCAAAGGTATAAATTTTGCACCACATTTCGCCTACAACAAAATACATGGTAGACAAAGTTGCAGGAGAAAAGGTGGGAAAAATGAAAGGATACATAATCCGCAGTATTAAAGAAACTTCTGTCATATATAAGAAAGAACATTCAGTATTCCACATTGGAAGATTAAAATTTTATGCTCTAGATCTAAGTGTATGGTTCTACATCCACCCAGAGATGTATGTATTATGTCAATTTTGAACTTTCCGTGACAACTTTGAAGAAGTTACTTGAAGATGGACATATGACACTTTGGTTGGACATGGGAAGTCGTTAGTAATCTGTGATGTACAATGAGAGACTTGTTTGTTTCAGGAATGTGGTAATTGATCTGGAAAGAGAGGACTCGCCTTAAGACCTGTGGTCCGGAAAACATAAACTCTTCTGAGATTACATATGCACCATGGGAGGAAAATAAATTCATTAAGAAAATTGTTGCCATTGGTATCTTTATTGATGAACTTGGAAAACGGACAGTGAAAGCAGTAACGCACCAACATCTGAAGAAATTGCAACAACAACACATTGCAGAAATGAAGGGACGTGTGGAGGTTGGACAACTATGTTTAATGTTTCCTATGATTTTGGTGCCAACTAGTCTGTGATTCTGCCACGAGAAGTAGAAGGTATCACTGAAATAATGATTAAGCTTCAATTTTCACAAGAATCACATATTTTCAAAACAGGACCACAAGTATTGCAGTTATAAGCAATGACTGATGGCAGAGGACACGACTCAGCACATGCATTGTTGGCAATACGCAAAATTCTTCAACAGCTGCAATCACAGACAGAAAAGATCATCATTATTTGTGATGGTGCTCCTATCGACTTAAAAAACCATTACCAACTGTTTGAATTGACGAAGTCGCTTGTGCTAATGGAGTGGGTATACAGTAGGGTGGAGTGAAAAGAGGCCAAAAAAATTTTTTTTCGAAATTCGATTTTGGATAGGGGGCAAAAGTTGCATCATATCGTAGTACTTTACCATGGAAAATTTCAATACTCTAAAATAATTTTTAGCCGGGGCGCAAAGGGCCTTAAATTTGATAGATTTTGTAAATAAGTGAAAAGAGGTCAATTTTTTAAAAATCTAAATTCGAATTCGGATATGGGGCAAAAGTTGCATAATATCGTAGTACTTTACCACGGGAAATTCTAATTCTCTAAAGTATTATTTTAGCCGGGGCGCAACAGCCTTAAGTTTCATATATTCTGTAAACAAATACATATTTATTGGGTATTTATGTAATTATTAGGCAGCTCTTCGGTTGAAGTTAACTGTAATTTGAGGGTGTTAAGATTCATCGTTGTGTCCAGATGGATTTCTAAAGCTATCGAAGTTCATATTCAATGTTACAGGCTACATCAATCCAGAATTCACCACTAAGAGGTGGCTGCCGTCAAGTTCAATCCCACCCGCCCGGCAACATTAGATTGAATATTTCATAAGTTTCATTCACGTCTTCGTGCAAAATACTGCCACTTTGTCTCGAGTCAGTTTTGGAACGAATATGGAAATCTCTCTCTCGAGCCCCACATACTTAAAGAAGCTTCACTAATTATTTTCATTAATCTTACCACTGCTTGCGTATGACATGGTAACTCTAGGATATCAACACATGTATTTTCTGAAGAGCAAATTTCTTGCAATTTGCCATCTGTCACATGAGTCAGTATTGGTGGTTATGTTATGTTACACTGATTTCAGTTTGAAACTTCTATGTAAATAACAGCCACGAAGTTTAATACTGGCACTTGGAAGAAACGAATTTCAAAAGGTTTACACTATTTTCTGGATTGGAGGATTTTATCGGCAGCAAGGATTCGTGTAGCTTATCTGTCGCCACCAATCATGGCAATGAGAATATTCTAAGGATTCGCATGGAATGCATTTCTGAAAATGACTTTATTGACAGAAGTCTTGTATGGTTCTTGCAAACATTCGTGAAAGTCTTGTGTTCAAGAACAAGTGTTTAGCTCCGTATTTGACAAGAGGTTTCAGTTTGATGTTGAACCGCACTGGTACATATACTTTTACTACGAACTTTACGAGAGTTTAGAGCTCCTCTGAAGAAATTGGCATTGATATATATAGACGCGAAAGTCTGCAAGACATTGTTAACCAGCTAGTATGCGCAAGTTTCCTAGGTTTCTTATCTGCTAGGTTTTTATCACAGCCTCCTCTTACGACAGATTGACAAATTTCATACAAATATCCTTGACCATAACTGAGATGACGCACGTTTAGGTATGTAGGGAGTTCTGAAGAAATCTGTCCGAAGCTGCACACTGGATTCGTCTCACAATTCACCAATGATCTACCAATAGGACCAGATAAAGTATCATAAGAGGGATCTAAATTTATTTCAGTAAATGATGAAGTAGTAGTTCAATGATGTGCAATAGACGTATGTATCACTGCAAGGGCCTCTCTAAATGGTTTTCGAGCACTCGAATCATCATCCTTTAAACCCAACATTAGTATTAGTGCCATCACAGCCGATAGTTACCATATCTCATAGGTCCACATTATTTTCTTGTATTTCGCTGCAGATGGAACTAGCAATATTCTTTGCTGATGCTGATCTGGTCAAAGAGGCTGGGAAAATTGTTACGTGGTTCTTCAAGGATACAATAATGTTCTTCCATCTTCATATCTCTGTGACTTTCGGATATCACGAGTGTTTGATCTTTCTTCCCATCAAAATAGATAGCACGAGGTTTCACTTTATTGACAGCCTGTTTAGTTTTTACACTTTTCGATTCTCTTTGTATTTTACTTCTGTCAATTATGTTTTGCGACTGCTCTGGACTCATAGTATTAAACTCTCCCAAAACTGCAGTAGCAATTGCTGCAATTTCTCTTCTAGTCACGGTGGTTTTCTCCTTCAATTTTGCTAATTTTGGGAGGAATTTTCTCATTTGCGTGTATCCAATCAGTGATTGTTTTCTTGTCTTCTTCAAAGAATACTTCCAACTAAAATCAGGATCTCCTCCAGCTTCAACGTGTTCTTTATCGCTTTCCTTTCTTGTTTCAGAAGATGAAGAGGAATCTGAAGATTGATAATGTAACTGGTAGAGTATAATACTATTTTTTTAAAAGCTTCACCGTAAGATCGCTTGTTGGCTTTCCTTTCTTCTCTTTTCTTCAATTGCTTTGTCCAAGTAACTTCAATATAACCGAGTATATATTTTTTTTTTTTACTCACCACCCAGCGACGCAACTAGCCTAGTTGTCGCCCAAGGCAAGAACTCGGTTAGCCCCCCTTCCTCCTGACCAACCAACCAAAACGCTCCCAAACTATAACTGATATCGGCATCATACAGTAGTTTTCCTATTCCATTTTTCCTTCAAGTGGTAAGCTTGACTTCAAAATTGCAGTACATATTTTTTTTTTTTTTTTTTTTTTTTTTTTACTACAAGGTAAACACCAAAACTAATTAGTATCTGATTGACAAATAATTTGAAAGTAGCAAGCTTGACATATTCTATAGACTTATCATAATAACAGTAAATCAAAATGTTTCTGGAGTTATATCGGGACATGTGTATGTGTAGAATGAATCAACAATATGTTGCTTTAGAATAAAATATTTAATTATGATAAACAGTCAAACTGTTCTCTCAAGTATTATACACGGACATTTCGCAAATCTCTTAAATCGATAAGTTAAATGAAAACACAAAAAGCTGGAACTAAAATTTAACTTTTCAGGCTTTTTGGCTGTAAAGGTTTTTTTACAATGTCCTCAAATGATTGCTTTGAAGCTCAAAAGATAATTTATGCTCTATGGATATGATCCTAAGTTGTCCTGTTAAGTTTCTAGGGTACTTTTTTTAATGATTTTTAGTTGCTAAAACTTATGTCTTTGCCTTATAGTAAAAATAAATATTTGCCAAGTTTGTGTCCCCCATTTCGGCGCCTGGAGCACAAGCCCCATTCGCCCCCCTTAGTTACATCACTGTCACCACCCACCATACTATTATACTACTGACAACACTGCCAACCAGTTCATTATAGGATATCAGAAGAAAACTGTTATCAAGTAGCAAAAAAAGCTTCTTTATGACAAAGTCGCAAAATACTTATAGTTGATCACCTTTCTTCTTATTATTCCCAAATTTCAGGGCCATTGCGCCTCGGCTAAAAATAATTTTAGAGAATTAAAAATTCTTGTTGTTATTTACTGATACAGGATGTTTCTTTTGCCCTGTATCAACAATGCAAATTATAGTGTACTTTCAGCGAAGATTTGCTAAATATTTACATAGTAAATGGAAAATAATTTGCAAAATCTGAAATTTAAGGCCCCTTGCGCCCCGGCTAAAAATTATTTTAGAGAATTGAAATTTTCTATGGTAAAGTACTACGATATGATGCAACTTTTGCCCCCTATCCAAATTCGAATTTCGAAAAAAAATTTTTTCGCTCCACCCTAGTATACAGTGCTGCTGATTTGGAAAGGGGTCTTGTGATGGTGTAAGGAGCCTGCTGAAACATCACGCTACAAAACATAATCTTTCCAGCCCAAGTACAGCTGCAATTCAGAATGTCGAGGATTTTACAAGAGTCGTGAAGTAACACACATCAACAGCCCTAATCCTGTTGCTCAAGAGGGAAGATGAAGAATTACGCCAGCAGAAAAAAAGAACAATGACCCAACGAAACTATCCCTGTGAAAGGAATTCGGAAGTCACATGTCTAGATTCATAATGATGGGCGAACTTATATTGTACGAACTTTAAAGAGCAAAAAAGAAGAAATTTAATTTGTGCAATCAAAATCTCAGAAACGAGAGGAGAATATTCAGATACACCACATTCTACAAAGAGGGATGTTTAGGTCTTGTGTATATAATTGTCATTGGTGGCTTGCATAGATTATAGATATCAGTTATGAGTTACATGAAATCGCCGTGAGCTTTATGCTACCACATGGACTGGCTGCTGGGTATAGATTTCCACCTGAAAGACAGCAACATCACGATCAGTGCTCATTTCCAATTTGCGATGTTTTAAAGATTATAGCTGCCTCAGTTCCTACAGGAAGTTATCATTCAATATCCAAGGAAGATAATGATGCAGTTGAACACTTTCAGTTCGTTGAATTGCTAATTTCTGTTCTTAAAAAAGTACACAGAAGTGGTATGTTTTGAACATATCATATGTTTGAGATTAGAGAAGACATGACAGTTTAAGCTGAAATCCGAACCACCGTAATATGTTCAATGCTCTTCAACCGGGAACAGAACCTGACACCAGATGTACCAAATCTCACGCTAGCCACTAGACCAGCGAGGAAGGAATGATATTCATTTGTTGTACACCTCAATATTCCTTCACTATAGATACTCTGCCTTATTCTGCCAAAAACCAGATCTTTGACAGAGTCAACAAAATAAAAGAAAATGAAATTTTCTAACCTTAATGATGAAGCTGTATTTTTCTCTGTTCTGTATTATGATATACAATACTTCGTACTTGAAACCAGAAAAAGAAAAGCTCCAGTTATTAGAAAGAAAAGGGAAAAATACTAATCCAAAACTAATTAATATATTACTCACCCAAATAACGTTTCTTCCAATTGTGTTTCTTTCTAATATTTCAATTGCTTTTCTCGGGCACTTTTCGTCACGATCACAAGGCTTATGCACTTCTTCATTTTCTTTTAATAGAAAGTTTTCACATTTTTCTTTTCTTTTTTTTTTTATATCAACAATGGTAATATAATGAATATTGCTCAACTTTTTTTTTTCCAATAGTAGTAGCTTCCTACTTATCCCAGTGGATATAAATATTTACAAGTTAGTAACATTTACAGTATATAATTTAATGTTCATACACTAAGTTATAACTAAAATCCTGTTATTTTTTTATACCCTATCAAAGAACGAAAGGACTTCTAAAATAATAAAAACATTAACAGTTTTTACTTAAAGTTAGTGCACTAACATTAAACTATATATTTTATGTGTTACTTAGCTCATAAACATTTTCATCTACTATGGTAAGTAGACAACCACTAGTATCGTAAAAAAATATATTGCGCAAATTTATTATTATACCATTGTTGAGTTAAAAAGAAGAATATGAAGACCTTACATTAAAAAGAAAAAGTCTTGTGACCCTGATGAAAAGTGGCCACCTGAAATATCGGAAACAAACACAATTAGAACGAACAATATTAGAGCGAGTAGTATATTAATTATTATAATGTGTTCTATATGCTGAATAGGGTAATTAATAAGAAAGTTTTACACAAAAATATTGTGCTTCTCAGCTCCGTTCTAGCTATATGATTAGTGTTCTCATCTTTGATGCAAGAGACAAGAGTTCAATTCCCGATGGAAGCTCATGTGTTACTGATTCCACGTTAAACTGTAGCTCCATGTCTCATATAGCAACGGTGCTGAAAGGAACACTAACTTCCAACTAACCAATATTACGCTATTTTCTAATGATGGGAAAAGATGTACAAATTAACTCTAATTACCTGTAATGTTGCAGTAAAGATGCTTTCAAAAACGAAGTACTTTCTGTTGGATCCTCAGTTTCGCTTCCCTCGCCTTCATTTGTCTGCACGTGGATTTGTGGTTTCCAAATATTTTTATTCACATGAACTCGACGTACTTTAACGGCTTCCAGCAACATGGCAAGAGACATCACTGCTACGAATGTTGTTACTAAGCCTAGAAAAGGTTTTCGAAACCACACGTCAAATAGGAACATATGAAATCACAGGCTTTTGAAAGCACTTATTAATACCTTCGTAGAACACATTTATATTTATGTAAAGAAATAAAAAATGCGATACCCATTTCAGAAATTTAAGGTTTAAGCTAGCATGATAAAAGATGAACTGAAAATAACATGTTGTGGTAGTTTTACTCTGAAGTTCCAGCTGTTTGGAGATCTGTACAAGATTTAAGCAAACATCGAAAATCAAAACTTTTGACCGTTTTGTAATTCAGACTTTATATTCTCCACTTAGATTCTTCCCTTTACATACAAACTGTATAAGAAAATTCTGAACATCAAAGTGCAAAGATGAATAAATAACAGATGGTACGAAGAATGAAAAAAAAATACATCTTTATTTAACGGTTCTTCTTTTTAGGATAAAAAAAAGAGGGATAATTAATGAAAGTGAATGATTCTGAAAGGTGATACAAAAATGTGTGTGTGTGTGCGGGTGGTAGAATCCCAAGAAAATCCACAGAACAGTATAGTAAAATAATCAAATAAATAGATTAAGATATCATACCCTTTCTTCTAATTGTTCGTTCGAAACAACTTGATAAATTTGAGTGTAGAACTTTCATTTTTCCTACTGTAAAAGACACGAAACTCTTTAAGATTTGTATGATCTCAATGTACTTTTACGTGACAACCTTGGTTTCATGTTAAAAACAGCTCCATTTCCTATTGGGTACGAAAAGAAGTTACGCTATTGTATGATACACCAAAACACTACGCCTAAGTAGTGAGAGAAAAACAAATCATACTACAGCAAAAGTAATGTTTGCTGAAAACTATGCTCGCAATCTGTAAACGATAAAGTTCCGAAGTATGATCACCCCACTTTAGCTTGTCATTTAAAATAACGCCTATCACTTAATTTTTGAAGAATATTTTACAATTAACGAATTTACTGTTGTTGGGGAAAAGTAGACTCTTGACAGGAAAAATAATACAAATCTGCAATTTACCTAGACAGTCATTGTCAACAGTCTGATTACATATTTACTTTTTTTCAGAATTTTCCACATGAAAGACACTGTATCCATACAAAATCATGTCTATTGGAGTCATTTTTGAAAATAAACAAGACTGTTCATATAAAGATGGTCCATGGTCTTACTGACATCGAGACAACTATATTCAGGAAAGCTCCTTGGCATTAAATGGATAACTAATAAACAAACAACTAACGTCATGCTTTGTTTGATAATGCGTCGTTTCAACGACACCTAGTGGTGTTTGTATGAAACCTTGTCAGTAGTTGTATCTTAATTTCAACGAACAGTTGTGTATGCGCTATTCAATCTATGTCGTAATATGGGCAAAACTGGATGCAAATTTGTGACATGCGATTTTACTGTTTTCATTCGCGTGAACCAGTTGAATAGTATGAATAATATGCAAACACTAAAAAATATGGAAGAGAAATTGTTAACTAAAGGACGAGACACGTGTTTAAGTGATTATTTTGACAGAAGAGACTCATTCTATGTGAAAAAACGCTCAGAAATCGAACGGAGCAGTGCGTCGGATTCTTGAAAGACAGCCACAAAGCGGTATAAATATTAAAGAGAAACGCATTAATCGTCCAAAAATAACAACCTCTCTTAAGGACAAGTTCATTGGAAAAAGTACCAAACGGAATAGGTGTTAACCGCTTCGGAAAAAGCAACAGAACTATGGAAGAGCTATTTCAATTCGGTATCACATAGGACGGTGGCCCAGGCTCTTCAGATCTATGTCTTGGGGGTTGAATTGTGGTAAAGAAACCATTCCTTAAAGCAGGGAACATTACAAAAAGATACCCCTAGGCAAAAAAAAAAAATTAAAAATAAATAAATAAAATAAAAATAAAATGAAAAAATAAATTAAATTAGAACAAATAACAATTGGAACGATGAACAATGGAAAAGGGCACTCTGGATCGATGAATCGCAACTCCAACTTTTCGCCTTCCAATGCTTGAAGTTTAAGCGTCGTCATCACGAAAAGCGCTTTCACTCCAACAGTGTAATACTTACAGCAAGGCACATAGAAGATAGTCATTGTTTGGGGATGTTTTACAGACTACCAAGTTGATAATTTAGTTCGAATTAATGGAATAATGGACAAAATTGTCTTTCACAACGTTTAAGTGAGGCATGGAATTCTATCAAGAACGTGGATTTGGAGCAGTAACTTTGTATTACAACAGGATTACCATCCCAAATATTCTTCCAAGATATTCAATAATTATCTGCAATGCAAAGAAGACCCTTACATCACCAACAAACGGAACAGTCGCCACACTCACCGAATTGGTTACCCATTGAGCTCTTGCAAGATGAACTTGACAGGATAGTCCGTAAATACATGGTCTTTGGAAAGCTCCTCAGAACTACTTGAGTGCATAGCTTCAAAAAAGGATGGATAAATTAATCGAACAAATACATGGAGTTTGTAAAGCTCTTATCAGGGCTAGGATCAGCATTTAATTGAACGCAAACATACTCAATAAATCCGTCTCAGTAGAAACAGGACAATACATTTTAATTTCTTCATACAAACACTTGATGTTTATTTTACAGAACAAGTTTAACAAACTTTTTTTTTATGGATACATGGCTTTTTTTTTTTTTAAATGTGAAAATCAGTAGTATGCTCAGACTTTTGATAATGACTGTACATTTACATTCAGATTGTTTATTGAAGTCCAATCTATTTATCTAGCAATTGCTGATTTTAATTTCGTGTCTTTAAAAAAAAAAAATCCAATAAATAACACTAGCATTGTCTGCAAACGAACCTGTAAATTGCGATAAATCATTAATATACCAAAGTAATAATATCATTCCATATTTTGAGTTTTTTCTTTCATTCATTCATAACTTATAGTTTAGATTTCCACAAGTTTTTAAACGAAGAAACATTCATTGTCTCCCAGAAACTGGAAACGAATCAAGCCAAAAAAATATACTAACTGAAACAACAAGAATACTACAAGTAAAATTACCTGTAGAAGTAATAACTTTATATCCTTTGAAGAGAAAGTCTCCTATGTAAGTTCCAAACCAAAATGATGACATCATCATCATCTGGAATGAATTGACAAGTATTACAACAAACATGTAAATTACTGAATGAATTAAACATTAAGAAGGACAGTTTTGTAACATGCAAGATTAATCAATCAAGGAAAAAAATTACTCTTGTCGGAACTAATTAGTAAAAAGCTGCAAATTTGAGATTTATTACATCATAAGGGGAGTATATCCTCAACAATCCCATCCCCTTCCCTTCTTGCTTACTCCCTCCCCCACGGCCCTAAACATGTAAATTTGCATGCCTGCAATGAAGTACCACTATTTAGATTGAGCTAGCTCATATCAATATGATTTTCTAAAGATAGTTTCCTAATACTTACGTTATTTGTATTATGTCATGTATTTTTAGCTAAAATAAGTATATATGGCGCTATTAAAATACATTGCTGAAAATGTATATATTTTCAATGTAATGTTCAACATTTTCGTTATCATCACTAGAAAACTGATAATGTTGCAACAAAATGTGCCAAATAAAAGCATGTTTTTTTTTTTTTTTTTTAGCTTTAAAATAATATACGCATTCATAGGCTTGTAGGAATGTGAACGGTGTCCAGACAGTTTTTACCAGATGACTACAAGTGCGAGTGAGTCACCCTGCTGTGCTGGCCTTCCGCGTCATATCTTTAGTATCCAGACATAGCTAGGCACACCTCTTACATATAGTGAACAACATACTGGGTTACGAGAATCAAGAAAACTTCGAGATCAAGTAGATTTAGATAAATTCATCTTGTAGCTTAGCCAATATAATCCTTTTTAACAGAACGTCAGGAGAACTTATTTCTTTGTCATCTAGTTTCGTCAGTGAATTGCGACCACGCTTATCAACTAGGTTGTAATACTATGAAAAAAAAAAAAAAATGCCGGACAGACATTTTAGAGAGCTTAATATAAACTCTCAACTGTTCTTTAATACGATTCTCACTGTGTGTGTATGTACGATAGCTCCAAAACTAGAAAGCTATGTTGAGTATGAGTTACCTTCACCTCCACCATCTCTATTTAACGATGTTTCTCTACGTAAAGGAACTAAATTATCTGCACTGAAATTTCTTGAAGAAGACATTGTTAAAGAACAAGGAATCAACATAAATGAGGTAGTTGTAGAGATTGATAAAGGATTTTTCATTCATTATATTCCTTGGCCGAAAGACTATACTTACGGAAATGTTATTCAAAACTACAGCAACTGCATTATAAACACGTACGAAAGAATGTCATTGTCATTTTTGACGATTATTTTCAAGATTTTACCACTAAACAAGAACAAAATAGAACATCAGCGAAAAAGTTATCATGAGACATCACATTTAATGGAAAATAACAGATGCCTGACTGTAAAAGTTTTTCAGAGTACAAGAGGAACAAGACACATCTCATATTTTTAGTTTCTTTAGAACTCCAAAGAATTGAAATGCTGATGTTTCCATTCTGAACATTGGCATTGAAAAACTGAAAACACAATCAAATGTAATAGTTGTTGGCACATATACTGATTTGTTGGTGTTAAAATATCTATTAATTTCTTCTAACAGAAGTCACCACAAAAGTTTACTTCAGTATTCCCAAATTGACTCACAAGTTAGATGATACAAGAAAGTTCTTCTGCTACCTTATACCATAACAGGTTATGACATACACAACGTCGTGATTCTTTGGTCTTGGAAAAGCAAAATAATCATAGGGGAGGCCGGGGTAATAAGAGACAAAAAAATATTCTTGCACTTGCATTGATTTCTTGAGGAACTAGAAAAAAATATATATGTGACTGTACTAAAAAAAAATGAAACCTACTGATGTATTAACATATTTTTCCAGTTGCTTTTTCACCCCCCCTCCCCCCAAAAAAAAATCACGAAAAATTTTGTTAAAGTCATTGTCTTTTATTACCCCTAAGGGGTAATAAGAGACAGGGCTCTCAGTACTCATATACATAGAATAGAAAATGAGTAGTGGTTTAAGGAAAAAACCTTCAGACAATTCTGAATAATTTACTTTTTTCAGATCTGAAATATGTACTATACATATGTTCCCGAAATATCAAGATTAAAAAAAAAAAAAAATGAAATTCAATAGTTCGTTCGGAAAATTTATTTGCCTGAGTCTTAAATATCAAAAACCATTGAAACAAAGTATAGTTGCGTTTTACGGAATCTAGATACATCATGGATAAAACTCACACTACCAAATAAAAAAGAATACTGACAAGAAACTTTGTGGAGAATGTCGAAAATAAACTTAAAAAGTGCCTAAATTCTCAATGAAGAAAAGGCACCGCATGTGAAAAATAGTTTTAACTAACTTAAAGGACTGAAAAAGCTATTAAATTGTAATCATACAAGAAGAGAACATTGAAAAATGTTGTAAACCTATTGTTGACCAAATTTTATGTAAAATGTAAAACTACATTTTCGAAAAATATATAAGATGAATATTAAACCTTTTATGATGTACAGTCGAACGATCATATAAAAATGTACAAAAGAGTTTGGAAATGTTATGCTAGCCTATGTAAACTCCAAGTTAACATTTAAAAACCTAATCTTTCTGTTTTAGTTTCAAAAGTCCTTTTTCACTTTACTATAAACACAACGAACTTTTTGGAGCTATCCTCTGGATAACTGGAATGGCCCATTTCCATTTCCATCCAGTTTGATAGGTTCATAAAACACAAATTTGGGTGTCACTGTTTGAATGTCATCATAGGCAGGCTAATTGAAACCACTTAGTTCTTTTTTCAAAAATTTTACTTTGCACACTCCTTCATCTGGGAAAACAATAATCCTCCCAACATACGAGTCAAGATCGTAGTACACGGCGTAATACATTTCTAGCCAAGATTCTGCTCTGGTTGGATCAATTTCTCCTGGCAAACTTTCACCAGTTGATGATGAAATTAGTTGATCTAAAGCATATTCTCCAGTGTCACTATCTATGCACAGACTCTAACTGAATTGCCGGAGTAGGAATTTTCTATTTATTATCTATATACAAAAAATAGCAGGTTATACTCGTCACATGTGCTAAATAACTGATACCGGGTGAACTGGGGTAATAAGAGACATACCCTTAATTGACCTGAAATGCAATGTTTCAACATTTTTCAAAATTTCACATCAATCTTCATATCTTAGTCACAAAGTTAGATAGCAGTCATTTCCACATTTGTAACTCACTTTTCACAATAAAATTTTCTTTTAAAACAGTCACGAACTTCTGTCGTAAGTTTAAAGTGAAGATATTTTTTCATAGCATAACAATATAAAAACTCATATTAGTTCATAAGTGCAAGTGGGGTAGGAAAGTAAAGGTATTGACGTTGCCATTACTTTCTTTTTTTTATAATTTTGATTTGATATTTAGGGTATTTTTGGCCGTGTCTCTTATTACCCCGGCCTCCCTTAATAATAATAATAATAATAATAATCATCATCATCATCCATGGATATGATGGTCTTCAAACAAAGCCCAAATATAATGCTGGGTGTTTACTCGTGATGGTGTTTCCAAAGAAGAACACTTTATTATAGAGCTATATGGATTGAAACATTACTCCAACCGTAACCGTGCTCGCTACTTCATGTTTACTAGACTGACAAAAATTTAAATTAAGATCAAATTTTGACCTCGCGAAGCTTCCTCCGACATCTGAGGCTGCACATGAGCATTTGTTTTTAGTGTATTTAGAAGTACAGGCATGGCTTGGAAACAAATTGGATGCCACAGCATGTGACTTGAAGATGGAACATGTGTGTTTCTAGAAAAACTCACACCAGTACCAAATTCTAAACTCTTTGCATCTGATGACCTTCTTCCTTGCAGCTGCAAATCATCTTGTGTCAACTTCTGTGGATGTAGAAAAATAGGGCTAAATTGTTCCTTCATGTTTGAACACTGTAATGGACTTCTCTGCGATAATTCTTCGGCCTTCGACAACGTTATCGACCTTGATGTTGGAAAACGTGAACATAGTATAATTACATTTTAGCTAGATTTGACTCAGAGATGATGTACATATCGATTGTTTTGTAAACAGTAGAATACTTCGATGTAGATCAGTGTGTGGTGGATGTGAGGTCCGTGGTGGTGTTATAACAATATAAAGGTTACATTACTTTGTCGCTTGTAGTCAGTCTGGGACACGGCAGTCCATAGATAGTGGATAATGGAACGGCCCTGATTTAAGGGTTAGGAATACTCCTCCGAACCAAATAACTGGCTATGCTAGTAAACAATACTAATACTGTATTACACATTATATATAATTACAGTAAATTACAGTATTACAGTAAATAATTAATGTAATAATTACAGTAAATAATAAACAAATCCATAAAATACAGTAACCAATAAATTTGTGCATAATCGTTATAAATAGGGCAACTCAAAAGCATAACAGTAATTTACACATATGGTTGGTACCTTGAACATGGCTGTGGTTGTCTAAGGGTCCACAAGAAACTAGTTTTAAAAGCATAATAAAGCATAATTTAAAGTATATAGCACAATTCTTGGAAAATTATGTTTAACTGCAAGCTTAACATACTGTATTAATATTTTTTTTTTTTTTTTTTTAAAAAACAATATTTACAATGTAAAATCACTGAGAATATAACAATGCAACAATGAAAAGCTTATTTTTATTTCTGTAAAGTTTTCAGTGTAATCCTTTGATGTGGAGAAAAGGAAACAGGAAAAGAATAAGAAAACTTTACACCAACAATGAACAGTACACATGAATTCTACATTATATTGTTGTGTGTACCTCTTGAACTTAAGCACTTTCCGTACTTTTTGGTGGCATCTTTTGCTTTCCCTTTCTGTATATATGCACCTGTAAGGCACACACAAGTGATAGAAAAAACTGACTAGAGTAAAGCAGATCTCTTTACAGTGCATTAAGTAGGAAGTTCATTAAATATGAGAGAACCCGCTTTCCTAAAATATTAATAAACAGATCAAGATATTAAGAACATTTAATGTATAGTAAATATTACACATGATACACGATTAATGTAAAAAAATGATTAAAATTATCAGTAAAGCATAATAAGGCATAATTACACAAAAAATAAAACAATGTGGGTTGCTCTAGTTATAAATAAAATATTAACTTATAATAGCTACTTGCCAAAAATATATATACGTAATTAAAGTAATATTATTCATAATAAGACAAGTAATTAAACAATAAAAAAGCCGAACAGTGCCTGCACTGGCGATCTTGTATTTGCTGCTGAGCTGTTGTGCATAACATTAATAATACAGTATATATACATAATTTAAAGCTTATACAATATGCTAAAACTTATACTTCGTTCCATTTGTCATATTTTACTGCTAATAAAAACTATATAAGGAAATTTTTCATTTTTGAGAAAAATTACAATTTTTACGATAAAGAAATAAATTTTTATGAACGAAAAACTGTCCTTTGTCAATCGGAAATCGGTTCATTCACTGACTGACTCACTCATCACATTGATTAGGTAAGTTTACGACCCAATGCGATAGAGACATTAAACTCTTAATGATGGTACCTTATAATGACTTGAGTGTGGAAAGAGTCCGAAATTTTAGGAATGTGCTATGGGAATTTCTTATGAGCAAAAAACTGTCCTTACTCAATTAGAAATACGAAAAGGATTCCTTTATTGAACACATCATGCGCATAGTAGTGACGTTGTCAATTGACCGAATGGGCTAAGGTGCGTATATACTGCCTTAAGGTTGGAGGTTCGAAACCCAGACAAGGAATACTTAAATTTTTCTTCTTTTCTTCGGTGAATATTTTTCCTTTGTTGCATTCACTGGCATTAAATGAGTATGGAAATTGAATGGATAAGTAAGAGAATGTATATGTGGGAATATTTAGAATTAATGAAGTTTTCGTATTTAGGTAACGATGAAAATCAGGTGTTAGCGATTGTGAATTAGTAGCTGGATAAATGAACTAGAATCTCGTTTGGACATGGCTCTCTGGCAGATATTTAATGGAAGAAGCCATTCCCGCTGGTCTACTGACTAGCACGTGTGCCTTCGTGGGGGTCCTGGGTTCAAGTTCTGGTGGGAGAGCCCTTGCAAGTGGCACATTATGACTCCTTTAAAAATATAAATCCGAAATTTCAGTCCAACAATATGCGACAATTGAGAATCCGGATGGCATTTAGTATCTCCCCCAAATCCATCCACTACTCCGAATCTGACACTGTGACTTATAGTGAGCCGTTATAAACACCATCGTTTATGCGCATACCCACCATCGATGACGCGCCTGCTCCCTACGGACGCACTTCCTCGCTACCTTTCGGGCCCCCCTGCTGCGCTCCTGCCCTGACTCGGTTAGCATTCGTGCTGTTTAGAGCACAAGTTCGTTCGTGTTTTACATACTATAGTTTTTATGAGACATATCTACATTGTAATCCTAATATACGATATTGATATAGTGAACTACAAAAAGCAATGCAATCTGAACAAACACACCAGAAGTGCAATAAATGCGTCAGCCTCAAAGTGTTCAGCCGAGGAGCCACGTTCCCTTCCAATAAGCCCAGCCACGCCAAACCAATGTACTAAGGCAAATGAATGAAACTAAATATAACCTATTCATAACTCATTATTGTCATGTTGAAAAACTGGAGGCAATTATCGGAATGAATTACTTGTGTGTGTGTGTGTATGTGAGTGGTATATCGAGACGCTATATTTATACTCATAACAGTTAAACCCTCCTAAAGTAAGTCTGCACCCAGAAAGATAACTCCTCCAACAAGAAATAATTCAAAAGGTAATAGGAATGCATTTCCAGATGAAAGTACATAAATCATAAATTCGTGTATGTATCTTCAAAATGCGATAGCACGAAAATATGTTTTAGCACATTGTACATTAGTCCCATTAACATTTATCGGAACTACATATTTGGATTTCTGGAACAAAGTGATTATCGACACAGTTATCTCAAGTTTGATATTGTAGCAGTTCTACTAGTCTTGCTCTAGAAATCACGTATTTGCAAATTGTTGTTGTCACCAAAATAGTACGCATTAATCAACCAAACAGGTAATTGTTTATATTTTTTTAAATACTTAGCAAATTTTACAGAATTTATACTTTATGAAATAAATGTAGAATTTAACATACCGGTATTATACTTACATTCACTGGCAGTAAAATGAAGATATTCCCTTTGAATATAATAGCCAAGTCCAAGTATTACAGATTTTACACAGGTGTTTTATCCAATTGCAATGACACAAGCATTTGTCACAAAGTCCGTTTAGTTATTACATTCTTACTCATATCAAAACAAAAGTTCAAGGTTCCTAAGGTCAGGAACAGCTGTTGTTTACAAACTGACTGATTATTGTTTTGACGCTGATAAACTCTACGCTGTGATTCACCTGCTGTAGAAATTGACATTCATTGTCTGGCATGATCATTCACCAGGATAATGATATAAAAACAATGAAGTGAAATAAAATTCTTTATAAAGAGCACATTTACATTTGTTGTCTTTTGAAATAACAAATTTATAATTTTTACACACAAATAAACTGGATGGTAAAATTAAGTTGACGACGGACAAAATATATGGACAAAAAGTGACCACAAGAAAATGAAGAATTTTCCGTCCTATTGATAGTGTATACCAATACTCATTGTTTTAAATGTATTTGCAGAGAACTGTCGTGGTATATTTAGTTAAAGACAAATGTAGAACTCAATGTAAACTTTAAAATCAAAATACAAAAGTTAATTTTGCAAGATCATATGTTTCGTTACTCGAAACGACACGAAGTAGTATTTGATTTGATCTAACACGTAAAACAAATGAAATGCTCTTGCCGTTAGCCCGCAAGGAAAGAAACAAAATTCCAGCGTGGAGTGTATTTAGTGTATTGTTATTGTGAGAAGATACGTAAGAAATTCATAGAAATGTATTTAATTGATCTTTATATAATTACTATATGGATGTGATATATTATATTGTAATTTACGTCGAACAAGAACTATATTCTGCAATGAAGTCAGTTACGTAAGATTTGCATAATACATAAAAATGAATTGAAGGTTGAAGTAATGAATGAAGGTAATATTTTGCAGTATTTATGTTACTACAAAAGTGAATAATGTTTTGATAAGCTATCAGACAGGAGTGCATATATAACGTAACAAAATGGGACCAATGTTCCGTTAAGGGGGTCCAGTAATTTCTTCCACACGAAATTTGCAATTTGTCCACTTCTTTTTATTGATTTTCGTTTGAGTACACAATATAACGTTATATTAGGTTAGGTTAGTTTTGAACCCCCTTAACGGAACATGGACTCAAAATGGAAATTTAATGGGGCCGCGGTGGCTCAGTGGTAGAGCGTTCACTTCTGGTGCTTGGGGTCCCGGGTTCGATCTCGGCCCCGCCAAGTGAACTTTGTGGTGGAGAAACACTGTGTGCGTGGGTTTTCTCCTAAATAAAACAAATTGGCTGCAGGTTAAGTTTGCAAAATTTGCAGGTAAAATTCAGTACTCTACATGGAGAAGCAGGTTTTAAGGAACAAATTTCGAAGCATGTTTAGCAGAAGAGGTCCAGAAGGACGTAAAAATACAAAAATGTCCAGCAGAAATGGATGATGCAAGTACTTAACCTAACATAGCGTAACCAAAACTAACCTAATATTAGTAGAAATAAGCGAAATTTTATCGTTTTTTGGAAAATTATCCTGGACCCCTACACTAACGTAAACTAACAATGTAAACAGAAATGTACGAAATTGTAACTTTTTTTTTTAAGAAAAAAATTGCTGAACCCCTTCTGCTAAACATACGGCCAAATTTCTGTATGTGGTAGGATTAAATACAAAGTAATAAAGCTGTATTTTAGGTTTACATGTGCAGGGTTATTATTGTAAATTCATTACAAGTGCTTTACAACGGATAAAATAAGAATGTGTATGAAAGATGACTGTATTATATTTTCCATTGGCGATGTAAATTTCTGCACAATGCTATAATTTATGTTTAAAGTGTAGCGTTACTAGTGTAAAACTGTGACAAGTGCTTTTGGAACTCGCATCATTGCAAAACCAACGAGTTTTCACTACTCTAGCATACGCGTTACCCACCGTCTCTGCTCCCATCCGACCCACCCCCACGCTTTTGCATAATCCTAAGCTTCGTTCTGCCCTAACTCGTAGGCATTTATTCCGAAGTTAGTTGTCCGCTTGGTTTTCGACAAAAAGCGTATTAACAGTTACGGAAATGTATAAATTATCAATTTTTAGGACCGATTTAAAAGAGTATAATAGGGTAGGGTCAGGTAAGGTAAGATCGGAATAAATAGGGTAAGGTAAGGTGGGAAGTTTGGACTCATTTTTTAAAAATTAACAGGGTGTAAGTTTTCGTATCTGCGTAAGGAGTGTTGCTATTCAGCCGATTACCGGTTGTTAAAATATTTCGAGTTAGCAGAACCGTTCGCTAGACCAAGTCATAAAGTCTCACACTCACACGCAGCTAGAAGAGTGAGCTTGTTGGATACAAATTTTTAGAGCTAAAAACAATTCACCCATTTAAAGGACGTTGCTTTGCCTGTGCATACCAGAAGATTAATGGTAGGGTGGGGGAACGGTAAATTTTATTTTAACTGTTTTTGTTTTTAGAAATTCTTATAGCTATAGGGTTAAACATATGATTCTCACAACATGGTGTAAGTGTTTATTCCTTAATCTCAAATGCTGATATATCAAGAATGATGACTGGGAGATGGGGCTATATAAGTAAAATGGTGAATGTTATTTGTATTTGAAACACACGAACAATTGTCGATCCGTTGCTGGATGAAGGACTTTCCAATACATTTTCACAACCATCTATCCTGGACAATTCGTTTCCAATATATTCGCATTGCTACATAATTTCGTCCCATCTCCCTGTATTAGGATATTCTGGAGATCGTTATTTGTCACTTGCAATATCCAGTTAAACATTTGGTTTTGTCTACCTTGTATGATTTGATTCCTAAGAGAATTGTATCTATCTACCTATCCATCTACTCTCTTTTTCTTTCTCTCTTTCTCATATATATAGAGAACCAGTTGTTAAAAAATCAGAATAGCACCACTGTGCGTAAGGATACCAAAGGAGCGTCTTTGTACACCTGCAGCCATGTTCAGAATACAAATGCTTGGTGCTTTTTCACAATCCAATCATGCTGTAACCTTGCGCGAAGTAGTTCTCTCCGCTTGCCAAATTGTTCCATGATTATATCCGCTTTAAACACAACTACCGCTCTCCTTACATATTATCAAGCACATAAACGATTATATCAACCATTTCTTCCTGGTAAATTTTCCAAATTTTGCTAAAGACTAGAATACATATTAATATGTTACTGAATACAGCATAAATAAATTGTCACGTTAAGTAATTAAAATGATGCTAATAATAATAAGAATGCTAGAATAATAATAATAATAATAATAGTGTCCAATAGCAAATATATAGATCATAAAGTTCCTAAAATTGGGTAACTTATTCTTACTGTATGATCCGTTGAAGATTAAATCATGGGTAACCGATATGTTAGTGTATTTTAATTCAGCAGAATATTTGTTTCTTGCGCACGATTACCAATCGCATGTAACTTGTATTGCTAAAATACTAATATATTTTATTTGTTAATATACTTTATTATTATTATTTTCAGGTTTCTGAATGCGGAGAAGAATGCCTACCCATCATTCCAATGTAATTTATATAGTGATTGTGCTTCTTGTGACGGATCAAGTATATTTCTCTGTACCAATACTAGTATCGGCTGCCAGCAATAGTAATTTCGTAACCTCTGTCTGGGATTCAATTACATGCTCGCTTTGGGAGTGTTGCAATACTGGTTGGAAATTTAGTAATTTAACTAGTAAGTAATTTTCACAGAATTATTATTATTATTGGTTAAACTATCTTTTAAAGTTAAAAAAAAAAAAAAAAAAAAAAAAGTATGATACGCCAGGAAAAGTTTTTAAGTTTTATTGTATATTCTGTAACGATAACGTTTCTTGATAGTGAAGATCCTAAAGTCGACTGTCGTTTTATGTTACGTTTTGGAGTCCTCTTTTTCTAGAATGAAAGAAGCATATTGTTATGTATTTTCAAGTCCTATATGTTATGTATCCTGGATCCGTTGTTTTCCACAGGAACCGTAAATATTGAACTTATAAACGTTTTACTGTATGTGATAGCGATCTAAGGATAATCTAGCCCTAACTACTGAAACTATCCCCTTACTAGCAATCCTAAATAGTTTGTTCAGGAACTTAAAAAATTTACGTTTCAGTCAAACTTCACAATAGTCTGCTTCTAATACGAAGTAATCTCAGTCTGTATGTAGCGCTGATTCCTAATAGTTTACAATTGCCGCTCCGCAACATTCGTTGCCTGTCTGGCTTTATTTGAAAATGGATCTTGATAATGCTGAAAATGAACGTTCTTTGTTGTTTATTATTAAGACAGAAGGCGTATTAAGTGTAAATATGGTCCTAATTAGACAGTATATTGGCACGCTCTAGAATTCTTACTGTTATTTTACTTACAGCCTAGTAACTGTAATTCCCAGAAACACCTTGCACTTCTAGCTTTCGCTCTCTGAAACTTTGGTCACGAAAGTTAAAAACAGGAGAAATAATAGTAAAAACTCATAAAATGATAGAGTAACACACTGAAACATGGTAGACTCAATTTGTATATTCTTTTATTGGTGTTTCTATTTTTATACCAGTGTTGTCTGTATTTCTCAAGTACTACCTTCCGGAGTACCAGTTTATATTCCTTACTCAAATACCCCTTATCTAAATTTAGCCTCAGATTCTTTAGGCACATAAAGACATTTTCGAAAACAAGTCTTCTCTCTGTTTTCATTTTTGACCTCAAAGAAAATTCTTAAATCATGAATGTTGTGCTATGTTTCTTTTAAATGTTTCGACGGTCCTGAAACCCGATACTCTGGTTTATGTCCTTAAGATGTTCTTTAACCCGTATTTTGAGGTTTCCTTTTGTCATACCTGTATATTCCTCCCGACAACTGCATTTTAATGGCATAAACACCTGATTTTTCGCTGAGGCCGGTATAGTAACTCTTGAATTGATTGATTGAATCGAATGCGAAGTATTTAAAATTCACCTGAAGACTATGAGAAAATTGATAAACCTGCCTATTTAGTATATACTGCTGAAAGGAGGAAACAGTCGTTTTTTTTATTTTACATACCAAATCTTCTATAGGTGCGAATTCTAACACAAAGAGTGAAAAGGACCACCCGAGATAAGAGCACCGACCTCGAGAGTGAGAAAATAGCTGTTCTGAAAAGCGGACTGAATGGCGTAGTGGTTAACGCATCGGCACAGTCTGCCGTAGATCCCGATCTGGTCAGTCACTTTTTCACTGTTCGCGTTATAATTTTGCCTATTTAGATTTAACATCAGTAAACAAAATAATAAGTTCGTTACCAGCGCTCATCATAAGCCTACTGCAGGCACACAATGTATACATTACAGATCTGCACACTTACCGGTTACCAAAGCAATGCGAATTACAAAGGCAATTGATTACTTGATATACAACTAGTGAAAAGTGGAGGACTAGACTAGGACTCGAACCTGGGATCTTCGTCGTGCCGTGCCGATGTGTTAATAACTAGGTTACCCAGCCCGCTCACAGAACAGCCATACGCTCCGTCACTCTTGAAGTCGGAGCTCTTTACTTAGATCACAATGCTTGTACACTTCTGGTCACAAAAAGTGGGACTATCTTCCAGAGTGTACGTCCTAGTCCAAAAAGTTGAGCCTAGATCCTTACGATCTTTAGATCTCCTTACAAAAACTTTTCCCTTCATTCTGTTACAGAACAATGTAGGTATTGTCGAATAGAAATTGAATATTGCCGTCCAAGTAAATATCCAGGTGGAATGTGGAAAACAATCAAAAATTATGACTAATAAAAAATAAATAAATAAAATAAAATAAAAGTAAAAAGACTGGCATACTGTAGGATATGAGATTTAAACCTGTAGAAAGCACACTGTCAACAGAAGAAACAGAAACAAACGTAAAAAGCTAAAAACCGTGCGTTCTTGGTCTAGTGAATAATGTAATGGATTCACGTGTTAATATTTATTTTTAACATGGATCCGAATCCTGGCTTGACAAGCCTTTTCGGAAATAAAGAAAAATGCATTTTACTGACAAACAGCACTCATGTTTAAATGCAAGAAATTTATAAATATATATTGTGGACTTACCCCGCGTTAGTGTCTGAGATTCGGGAATGTTCTAGCGAGATAACACGGTACAGTCCCCTTCCGTTTACCTTCCAGGATGAACGGGAAACCAGAAAAATTTGAACAAGTCATAAACGAGAGGTAAAAGACTTGAAATAACAAAAGTCAGAATTAATAATAGTTATGCTCCTATATTTCGTATTAGCAATTGTATTTTAAAGTGTAGAGTGTGTGTCTAATTGCGGGTGAATCAATCCTGCTAGATCTCGATAACGATATTACTGGACATTATACCACTGATAACTAAACCAAAGAAGGAACACATGCCTGATGGATCCTGGTCGTCCTCCAACGTTTAAATGATGAGCTGGGCCTGCAGTGGTGACCTCCTGAAGAAGTTGGCAATGGACACCGTCCTCGCCGGAGAGCAATGTTGTTTCTCTTGCAGACACCTCCTATGCGACCATTTGCAAACCTCAAGTATCTCAAGATTCTTGCAGTAGACGTAGCTAGTCACGACTCCGTCGGCTCGTAAAGCTCCTCGAAGAATTTCTGTTTATCACTTTTGATGCTTCGTCTTACTTTCCTCTATCGGACACTTCTCCCTCGGCTTTCGCACCGTTTCTCCTACTCTCTGCCTTGAGACCGCCGACTCCCTGGTTTTGTTCTGTTTCCCCCTTCCGGGATTTAGCCTCATCATCCTTACGTTAAAGGTTCGTTGTTCTCTGCTCCAGGAAACTTGTCAGTTTCCTCATAGTTGATCAGCGACGAGAATCTCCAGAATGTACGCGTCGGCGATATTAGCAGTTTTGACATACCCGAAATTGTGTTTGTGTTAACAAATTACTTACAAAGTTTTATTACATAAATTTCCTTAACTCTTTCCAGTTAGTAACTATTTCGAATTCTTTTTCGCCTTTACAAAAGTTACAATAATGCGCCGCGTCGTATCTTCCTGAATGCCCGAATTATAAATATAATCATTACAACAATATTAACGCACAACTCGTAACTTGTGTAATGTTTTTATTATTTAACATTTCTTTACCTCATACTGCTACAATGACCCAATGGATAATTTTTAATTTTCAAGGAAACACAGAGATGATTAATAAAATAGAAAATTGAATAAAATAAATATTAAGAATATATGCTCTGGGCTACAATATATATCACAGCTATCTAATGTAGTATATTAGAACATATATATTAAACAAAATCACAACTCCTCCTCTTGTCTCTAAGTTGATTCCGGCATGGGGGATCCATATTCGATTCCTGGCGGGAACTCATGGTGTTCGGATCACACTAAACAATATATCCATATAACCTTGGTGGTTGAAAACCCCAATTACAGCACAGTCTAATTTTACTCTTGAAAAGAAAGCAATATGGAAAGATGTCCGTCCTACAAACTAATTCATTAGTAATTTGTGCAAGTGGGAATCGTCATTTCGTGAGGGCAGGAGGGAATTGCCTCCCCTGTCCCCCCCACACACTGAGTTTGAGATGTATATACATTTTAATTAATAGTATAATAATATGCTAATGAGAAACGTGAAACTATGTGTATCTAAGTCTCTTGCTCCCCCCTCTCTCTCCCTCCCTCCCTCCAAGCAAAACTTGAAATGGCCATTGTGGGCAAGGATAATCATTGTGTAAAATTTATCAAATACTAACAAAAGTGTCCTTTCTGCGTACGGGCTGCAAATTTGAATATTGTAGAAATTGTCCTCCTTTTCCCCTTCAAATATGGATTATTAAAATGCTGAAGCATATATATATATAGAGTATATATAATGAATAGATTGTGTACCGTGGAGCACACTTCCAATTTAAGCAAATCTCAATATTTAGCACTTTTGGAATAAAGAAAGAGAAATTTGAACGTTTTATAAATTCCCCCTTTTCTTCCTTAGAGGGAGAAAGTATTCCGAAAGCAATATTGGATTGTGAAGAGAAAATTTTAGTTAAGCAAGTTCAACATACTATTCTAATATATATATATATTTTTTTTTACAAATTGTATAAATATGCGTTAATTTATGTCTTTAAATAAGTAAACAACTTTTATTTAACAAATTTGCAGCAGCTTACTGGTTTTTAGATTCTTATTATTAAAGCGAGAGAAAATAATGGGTGTAAAGAGAATTGCTGAGAGATTTGTTGTAAGCTTATTTGATTAATTATTTCTTTACAGTGACTGAGAATTGTACTTAACACTACTGTATCTATTGCAAATGCTACAAAATTACCTTGTATTTTGGAGGTAGCGATAACGAAACCTCTCGGAGAGAGAAAAAGAGAGATGGATTTGCAAAGGAGTAATCATTGTAATAAAAAAAAACTGTAGCTGAAATTTGCATTTTTCATTTGTTGTTTTTCAGGATTAGAACATAATCTCCGAACCAGACTCTATGGACAACATCTAGTAAAAGACATAGTGTTAAAGGCATTGAGGTCACATATAAGTAAATCAGAGCCTGAGAAAGCTCTAGTGTTGAGTTTTCATGGATTAACGGGCAACGGAAAGAGTTATGTAAGCAAATTTATTGCTGACAGTTTATATAGGGAGAGAGAGAAGAGTAGTTATGTACATGCGTTTTATGGTCCTCTACACTTTCCTTTTGATTCGGAAGTCAATACATATAAGGTAAGTTTATTTATTTATTCATTTTTAATGGCCTTTTGATTTGATTTGTATTCACGGTCAGTTTGTTTGATCAGATTGACTATTACGGCAAATTTGATTAACTTCATACTGAGTTCCTTGGAGTTTTTGTAGTGTTGTAAACGAAATAACATTGAAACGATTGTTCAAATTCGGTAAAATCTTGAATTTCGGACACATCTTACGTCACGAGCGAATAGTTCGAAAACTATAACATAAGAATGTCAAACATACCGATATACTGAATTTACAAATACGGAAATTTCGGTACTACTCATATTGAACAGTACTGAAACCGAGAATCGTGGGAAACCGAGCGAGTTGGATATTGCAAAAGGTATCCAAATTCCCCAAACTCCAAAGAAAAAATAGAAATTTGAAAATGCATTTGTTTAGCTGACAGTGAATTCTTTCCCTAAAATTGACATTGCAAAGCAAAGCATAGAGTAAAATTCTATTCAAAAGAACAATGGAAGCTAGTCATATGTATTGGCCATGATATTTGGTACCACTGCTGTTGGAGTGGAGTGCTCTTCCATAATTTCTATGAGGAGGGGAAGATCAATGAGATATTTATGGCATTTATATTTCAACACTTTTTTCCCAGAACCTGACATTTTTTTTCTTCTATTGTCATCTTGCATCTTTGTACTTTGTATTAAAACATTTTTTTTTCTTAGAACCTAGAATGCTTGAATAAATTTCAATGTCTGTACCAGTATCTACTTCATCAACTACACTACAAACTTTTTTTTTTTTTTTTTGTAAGTCTAGAGGAACAAGGAGAAATGTAAGAGGACGGTGCCTCCTCTTAAAGTTGCCTAAATCCAACACTGCAAGAGATAGAGCAGAAAGTCAGACCTTTGTATATACCGGAAAGAACTCAAACTAATAATCCAGGTCTTTTCTATTACAAAAAAGCTAGGGCCAACATAATGTTGAAATCACCATTCTGGAGAATATGTTCTACCTATAACTAATTATGTGGAAACTATGATAAAATTGATACGTCTACAATGTCCTGTAAACCATTTAAAAATATTGTAAAAATGTTTGTAATATTTGAGCACTGTAATTGGGCTTCTGTCTATTGTGTTGATAAAAAAAAATAGTATTGTAGTACTGTAGTAAATAAATAAATAGTATTTTAATCATAAAATAAAAGAGGGCGATAGATACTATGGCTGAAAATTCAGATGTGCTTCACAGTCGACACAAAAATGTTAATACAGTAAATTCGGAAGTTCAACTTCAAACCATATAGTCATCAGTTTTTCCTCTAGAAAAGAGTTTTATTTATTTATTTATTTATTTCGTTATTTGGCTACACAAATTCGTGTGCACAGAAGGGACTTTGTATAATTGTATTCCTAATGTGAGTTGGTGTATTTTTTAATTATCAGTTTCGGTGGACCTTCACACTATGGAACACTGTAGGTGAAACAGAAACTTCACTTAGAGTGTTACTGGTTTCAACGTGAGTCATATATAGGGTGATTCCAAAATAGACCGTGAAACTGAGAGGTGATTGCTTACAAAAATAAGATGAAATATTCGTTGATATTTCCTTCTCACAGGCTTGGTTTTCAAGTATAGCCATTTGAAAAGTTTTCCACGCGATTTTTAACCAGAAGGGATATGAGCAGACAAGCACACAATATTAAAGATTTAATGCTTTAGAAGGTAATAATATCAGCAATTGATCTACTTCAGTCAAAATAGGATAAATTAGCGCATGCGCCTTGGACACGGCAGACCGTAGTTGGATTTCCGGTGGGAGCTCATGATTCGGATCCTACGTTAAGTAATAGGTCTACATCTCATGTAGTCTCGTTGCTGAAAGGGATGCTAAAATTCAGAAAATCTTTGTTGAAAAAAAATAATAAATAAAAGATTAGAAACGGCTTTCCATGTGATACAGTTTCTACATCTGTAATAAATGTATTTACACTTATTAGATCTTACTTAATTTTTGTTTGTAAAGATATCTGTTAAAGCCTGGGATTCCACGGACGAACAGAACCTATCACCATGTTTTAGTTGATAGCACAGCGGAAGAAGTCAGAAGCACTAAAAATGTATGTTTTGATTTTTATTTTTCCAGAATGTATATTTTTCTCGTATATCAGTATTACTTGAGTAACTTTTATTTGTAACTTTTAAACTTCGATCTGTTTTTTTCTGTGTGTAATCATCAATAATAGAAAGTACTTGTAATATCTTGATAGTTTAAATTAAGATTGTTTTATGATGTATTTCTTTGACAGTAATCTTTAGACTATTTCTTTACCCTAGATTGAATTACAAAATTGGATTCGTGGCAACGTGTCGAAATGTGAATACTCGCTTTTCATATTTGAAGAGTTGGATAAAACGCCGCCACAGCTTTTTGATGCAATCAAACCATTTATTGATTATCATCCACACGTTGGCAGTGTTGATTTCAGGTAAAGTATATAAGAAACTCTTAAAAAGAAGTTTTAAAATTCCGAGTACGATCACTATAAAGACAAATTGCACACGCAATGCAATTAAGGAAATGGAAGGGGCCGCGGTGGCTCAGTGGTAGAGCGTTCACCTCTGGTGCTTGGGGTCTCGGGTTCGATCCCAGTCCCCGCCAAGTGAACTTTCTGGTGGACAAAAACCGTGTGCGTAGGTTTCATCGGGGTTCTCCCGTTTCCTCCCACTTTCTTCATTCCACCATTTAATTTATTACTCATCATCACCGTCTCCTTTAGCCTAACAGGCATAATCGTGGGACGTAAAACTCAAAGATTTCATTTCATTTTCAAGGAAATGGAATCTGTAAGTAGAAATCTACTTGTTTTGAAAATAATAATGAACAACATTAGTAAAAATTGAACATACATATTATTTTAATACAAAATTAATAATAGCAAAATGAATTTTTTTCTTCTTCTTACAAACAATTCAGGGTCCACACAAACTCTCTTAGATTGGTCTCTGTTCTGTTCCTGAGAGCAATTTTAGTAGATGGTAGCTTTAGTTTTTTAAGGTTGGTGGTGTGGTCCACTTAAGCGATTACTCCCATTTATATTACCACGATATTGAAAAGAAACGATAAAATCCATTAAATCAATGAAAAAAAAAAACATCTGATCATTAGTATTATTACCAAATTAAACGTTTTAATTCAAGCTTTAATGTCGTATCAAAGAGTTATTAAACTATTAATAATCTAATTCGTAATTAAAATTTTATTTCTTTATTTTCCAGGAAATCTATTTTCGTATTCCTCAACACAGCGGGTGGCCAATTAATAACGGAAACAATGTATAATATTTGGAAAAGTGGACGAAAAAGGGAGACAGCCAAATGGCTTGAATTTCAAGATATTTTACAAAAAGGATCTTTTAATGAACGAGGTGAGAAAACAAATTTCAAGTAACCTGAGTAACGTTATCGGGTTGTATAAACGGAGTAGTGTGTAAAATTTGTAACAAACGTACAATTAGAAAACAGTTTTCTGGTCCGATATATTTGGTTTTGCTTGTTTTTTGGTTTCCAATGTGATTACATTTCTATTTCCTTGATGTTTATATTCGATTACGTTACGAAGAATTCTCGAGTTTTGCTTTCTTTTTGTAGAAACTAAAGATGAGTTTTTGGTATTTGACAGTGTTTTAGTAAGTTTAAAGTGATCAAAGGTGACTTAGCAAATTAAATATTTGTGTATAAACTACCTGCAACGTAGTTCGCTGAGCAGCCATATGGTGGCTGAAAAAAGCGACTTGATATCGATCCTGGTGGTGTTTTTCATTCTGTAACATCCCTTCAATTATAGAAATGTTTTCTTTCTTGTTAAATGTTGTTTCGTATAATATTATTAACACTGTAGCCGCACCCTGGGGTCTGTACCAGCTAAGATCACCTAAGTCGAGCAGTGCTGAATCTGGTCATTTGTTGGGTATTCTAAGTAGTATGGTAAATTATGGTTGGCCAATAATGAGTTGTACACCAAATGGTTTGATAAATAGAAGAAAATTAAATGTTATTTAGTGCCCTAGATTGTGGATGTAATTACGAAAACTATAGTTGAATTTATTTATTACAAATCATATCAAGATAAGAATAAACAATTGTAATAATGATTAAGTCGCTGTAAAAAAAATGCTCGTCTTTTTTTTCTTTTTTCTTTTTTTTGTTTTTGTTTTAGTTTTAGTAGTAGTAGAAACCACACAAAAATATGACAAAAGACAAAATATTATAGTAATAATAATATACAAGGTGAGCTAACTTGAGACTATTCCATCCTTGTGTTTGTTGATCAATTAAAACAACAATAGTAGAATATGATTCTAAAAGGTTATCCAAGAAATGAAACAGAATGAATGAGCAGGCATATGTTCAGTTTGAGTGGTCCACATATAGAGATTGCATGCACATATTAGCAGCATAGGAATAAAGTGTTTTATTAGGCTTCCGAAAAGTTCTTGAAAGGTGATAATGTGAAGAAAGACTTACCTAGAAAATCATAAATAATTCCTATCAGCACCGATAATTCGGTCCCCAAATTCAGGCAAACTGAGGATTCCACGATAGAACTCAGCTGTACATGAACCAAAGTTGTCCAGTGCATAAGTCTGCTTGTCAAGGATTCGAACTATTAATCCCGTATACTTTTTTAAATAGTTTATTGGCCCACTGTATTATGCTTCGAAGTTAAGGGAGACGGTGAAGATGATAATGAGCAAAGTGGTAAAGAAAGTGGGAGGAAGCGGGACAATTCATGCACACAGTGTTTGTCCGCCACAAAACACATGTGGCGCGATGTGGGATCGAAAGAATAGACAATGAAATGCTGAAAAATCCTATATAGAAGAATAGAATCATATATAAAACCAGGAAAAGAGCAGACAACGAAATAAATGGTTAGACAACATAATGGATATGAAGAATATGGGAGTGAATGGATGGAAACAGATTGCAAACCCGTAAAGAATGGGTGAGTTGTAGAGAAAACTAAAAGTCCGCCCGGACTGAGCTAAAAGTGGTAGGTAGGATATCTTACAGGAAATTGCAGACTTCGTAAAAATGAATCTAAACTAATAAGTTCTGCTGTATTTTTTAATTTTTCTGTGGATCTAAAGAATACTATATATAAGAAAGCTGTTCCGCAGATGTTTCACCTAATGCGATTCCTTTTCCCCGCACACAGAATGAACTCTCAGGCCTTGGTCAGGCGCGTCTATCAGTGTGACTTGAGAGTTGTGAGAGAGATTTTATGTTTTCTCAGGGGCCGAAAATCCTGCTCAAACTGGTTTGCCTTCAAGAAGAATACGTTATTTAACTTTCCAAATGTTTCTATTTTCTCTCAGTCAAAACTTGAGTCGTTTATGGGAAAGTTATGTTGTACACGTTTATGACGCAAAATTTAGTGTTTCAATGATCAGAAAGCAGTCTAACAAGGTACATTTCGCGAAGTGTCCCCTCGGGATTCGTCTAAAATTTATTTAAATGCAAAGTTCTCCGCGGCCTAAAGTGTATTGTACTAATTGTAGCGGCCTATAGGGTAATTTGCATATTTATGGGCCTTCATATATCCGGAATTCATACACTACTATAACGCTTGGTCACAAAATTGCTTTTAGTTTCTTTAGATGTAACAATATGAATGTGGGCATATGCAAAACAAATTGGATCAAGTACTGCTTCTCTGACACGTATTATCCACACCAGCCGCCATCTTGGATCCGCCATATTGGATTCAACTTTCGGTTTTTCAAATGGGAATAGGTACATGTGATACATGAAATTTATACAAAAGTTTCTCGGAAATTCATTGGTGTTGTAAGTTTTACGGTAGCTTGTACCATTTGCAAGATATTGCGTGTTAAATATGAGGCACTTCACAAATTCAACCATTAAAAAGTTGTGCAGGGCCCCGTATGTATTTGTGATCTTTTACGTGATTTATTGTTGACGAAATGTTTTCTGAACGTACATACACACAGACGTAAATAGGATATGGTAGATCTTCACCAAAATCTGGTCGTATCTAGATTTACATTAGGCATTTTGTTTGTAATACAATACTTCCTTGTTCGTAGTATAACATGGAAGTAATAACAATCACTCACAGAAATGTTGTAAGATTATGAAATTGTTTTGATTTGTCAACATCAAAAACATAAGCGTAACTGATATTACTCTGCAGTGTCTATTCGCGAAGTGCCTAGAGGGATTTAACTTCTAATATCTCGCAAATGGTACAAGCTACAGTAAAACTCACTACACCAATTAATTTCCGAGAAAATTTTATATGAATTTGATGTATCACATGCACCTATTCCCATTTGAAAAACCGAAAGTTGAATTCAATATGGCGGATCCAAGATGGCGGCCTCTGTGGATAACATGTGTCAGAGAAGCAGTACTTGATCCAATTTGTTTTCCATATGCCCACATTCATGTTCAGTTACATCTAAAGAAACTAAAAGCAATTTTGTGACCAAGCGTTATAGTGGTGTATGATTGGATTCCGGGTATATGAAGGCTCATAAATATGCAAATTACCCATATGGGCCGCTAAAATTAGTACAGTACACCAGTAGCGGCTCGTAGCCTGTACAAGCACCGGTTGCAATGTTACAATATCAAAGGTATGTAGGTACGCGCAAGTGTTCCCGTACCCCAGCTTTCTTGAGTCTTATCCAAGAAATATGAAGAGGAAAGTCTTTTAAGTTATATTTGTATATTATTGATTAAATTATTTCTCTAATATTAATTTAATATATAAGCTATTTCCTTTTTTTTTCAAACAACCACTATCAATACGTTTATACACTATTTATACACAAAACCTCTACACTCATGTTATTAAACACGAGATAAATCGAATATATAGTATGTGCTGTAAGCCATGAATGATGGTGTTAATCCGAAAAGAAGAAAGAAAAGAAAGAAAAAAAAAAAAAAACAAGAAAATTGCATGCACGAAGTTAAACAAAATTATTTAATTATATAAACTATGCATTATTTTAGAATGGAAGGTCTTTCTTCGATCTTTCGGGCTTCAAATTTTTCTATGACTTTATTGAAATCTGAAATGCTGCTCGCCAAGTTTCTCTGAATAGAAAGCATCGCTACCGCAAATATTTTCCGCTTTATTTTCTTTAGGGTCCAGAAACACCACTCTCCTCCGACAATATGCATTTTGTTAGCATTGCTTTGTATAAATATACGGAACAAAAAGTCCATTTTCAGGAACCACGTATTTTTTGTCTGTAAAGAAGCAGGAAATATAAGATGTTTTCCTGTGAAAATGAAAAAAAAAAATATATATATATATATATATAGTTTAACATTCCAGCAAATTAGGCTAAAGAAGACAGATGAGTATTGGAAGTGAATGATTTGATATTAATTTATGCTCTCCGCCGGAAATCGAACACGGAATCATGTGCACGAAAGACACAGAGCTAGGAATTAGACCAGTAGTAAGACATTTTCTTCTTGGAGACTCGAATAACCCCCCCCCCCCCCCCAGAATAGGATTTTTTAAAAAATAAATCTTATCCCAAGGATTTTCACCTTTGTATTATAAATGTTAAATAAAATCTATTGACTTCGAACGACCGCCCCCCAAACTTTCAGCCTGGATCCGTCCCTGCTACCACCAGACTTACATTTGTTCTTTGCGAGCTTATGTTTTGTGAATAACTTCTTTCTTCCACGCGTCTGTATCTTGCTCACCCTATCAATTGAGTCAAGCGCTGCTAAGCGGAGGAATTCGTAACTATTACAGAAGCTGACCAGTTGCGGAAGAAAATGCAACCGTAAGGGTCCAATACAGGAAGATAGGAGCGTTGCAAGAATAAATCTACTTCCCCATGTTGAGAGATAGGTGCTCGCTGCCACATGCTCAATGTTACTGCTTCCAGTGGCTACGTTCGCTGCCACTGGAAAGGTAAATCTCTCTCTTTCTTTCCGTTTTTTGACTTTTTTCAGAAATGCATCAATACTGTTTTGCGTTCAAGACCAAAGGTTTATTTTTTACTGATACACTACTTTAACACTTAAAAATATTTTTAGTATTAAAAAAAATATCCTGTTGCACAACCATGCAACATATAGTACCAGCCGCCACTGCAGTACACATTGAGCCATGGAGAACTTTGCATTTAAATCAGTTTTACATGAATCCCGAGGGGACACTTCGCGAATGTACCTTGTAAGAGCAAGGGTAGTGACAGTGCCTTGACTTTAGTCAAGAATGTGATTGGCTAGTATAAGGATTCAATAGCCTCATATTCGGTTCTCCAATACAAAGAAGAACACGGCTGCTCACACAAAGCCACCACCAGGATACTGGCGGAACTTCACAGAATGCTCATGCATGGACCTCTTCCCCCCCCCCCCCCCACACACACACACACCTCTTAGGATTTTAAGTAAGAGGCGTGTGACAACTTAAGTGGGCTCTGGAAAGCTGTGAAAGAGAAATGGAAGAAGATTCTCCTCGTAGTTCTCCAATGAAGCCTTCAGCAATGGAAACCTCGTTGCCGAACCATCGTTCAAAGTAGAGAACACACATCTAGCACCGCCGCAGTTCGTGCCATGGATTTTTGTAACTATTAGGTAAATATAATTTGGTCTCATTTATACGGAACACACATTTAATCACCTACACCTTTGTGTATATAATTAAGCTTCTCTTCATTGTGGACACTTCAGGTATGTTATATTGTTTTCGAAGAAGCATTTTTCTTCTTAAGATGGATTTGACTTTAGATTAGAGTTTAATAATTTTGTGTTAGTGTTGTAGAAAATCCACGATATTTCTTATAACAGTATTTGAGCAAAATTGCAAATTGATTTTACTGATGATTTTTATTATCTTGTTGTAGGTGGACTATATCATAGCGACGCAATTGAAAGTAATTTGATCGACTATTATATTCCGTTCTTGCCCTTGGAAAAGAAGCATGTTAGAAAGTGTGTTACAGACTCTTTCCGTACAAATTGTGAAAAGAGATTTTCAGATCCTAGTGAATGTGTAAAACCTACCCCTGAAATGATAGAGTAAGTATTTTACACCGATAAATAAATTACGGTTCAATTCTAGTGGGATACTGCGCTGAGATGTACAAAAATCTGAATGTCTTACCTTCATATTCTCTGTAAGCGTTTTCGATGTGAGAAAAAGAATTCATATAATTAACCCGATGCAACAGCGCGTGGACATGATTTTCCAAAGTTAAGTCAATTTAGATCTCTGCGATGAATGTAGAAAAAGTGTATAAGAAATATAAGAGTGCTACAGATATGCACACACCCCTTTGGGATATCAAAATTAGATAGGTGGTTGGTTTGGAGTTTAAAACCTCGTTCAGCACGTTCAGCATTGAGTGTATAAGCGACGTGGACCTACAGTTTAACGTGTGATCTGAACCACATGAGTTCCCATTAACTCATGTCTCCCTTGCTAGCTATATAGTCCCGAGGAAGCTCTAACGAAATTCGAGAAAACATATATGATTCTACAGGGTGGCGCTGATAAAAGTAGCCCGTGTAAGAATAAAGGAAATGCAGTGAAATTACAGAAATGAAGAGCTGAAATGGACTTACCATTTATTTACAATGAAAAATAGAGAGAAAAAGATAGTGAAAATATATTTATATAAAATGTTGAAAGT
Organism: Thermobia domestica; assembly: GCF_964235325.1. Taxonomy (NCBI): domain Eukaryota; kingdom Metazoa; phylum Arthropoda; class Insecta; order Zygentoma; family Lepismatidae; genus Thermobia; species Thermobia domestica. The sequence continues at coordinate 55,506,518 of NC_137460.1, read as the reverse complement.
GATCCCCTGCGACATCAATACACAGCTCTGCACGTGTAAGCATATTCAGATATACCATGCGTAAAGTTTGGATATCGATGGCGGAAACTTCATGGCTAATGATGTCTTTCAGTTCCTTGATCCCGAAAATTTCTCGAGTTTCCTTGATCGAACCTGTTTTCATATATGCTTCCACAATTTCAATTCTTTCTTCTATCGAGAAAGTCATTTTGCAGACTTCAAAGAGAAGCGTCTAACTTCATTGATGAAATAAACTGAAGTACTGACCGAAGAATGCTAACAATCGATAATTCTTGTATGTCGATTGTTGAAGAAATAACAATCGATAATTGCATAAATTGTCCGTTGTTGTAGCTGTTTACTCAATTTCAGAAGTCGAAAAATTGCATTCGCATTCAAAGGGGATGCGGGCTACTTTTAACTGCGCCACCCTACAGAAACATTAGAATTACAAGAGTGAGTCATAAGTCATGCAATATTTCCACAACCTAAAGAGCAAGCGCGTGTATACGCCGTGACCGACTGTAAGTACGAGGTCGAACTGCGGTAAGAGGTAGTGTGGCAAGCGAACTATTTAACACAGAGGCCGCCATTCCGTCAATATCTTCAGACAGTATTTAGTGGCAGTGACGATGAGTGCTCAATAACGTTCAGTACGTAAACTGTTACTGTATGAGTTCGAAGTCGCGCATACCACTGTAAGAGTAACCCAAAACATTTGTCATGCGAAAGGGGAAGGTGCAGTGAACCACACCAAAACAACTCGTTGATTCCAGAAAGTTCGTGTAGGTTATAAAAATGTCGAAGATCCGTCAAGGTCCAGCCGCCTCGAAGTAACAGTTTCTGAGGTCATACAACAAGTCGTTGAGGAAAATATATCCACCAGCATATGATGATTGTCAAAGCAATTGTGCATATTCCAGTCCACTCTAGTCTGTTACCTTCACGAACTCTGTAAAACCATTAGGAGCTGCCGCCTTATGTCACAGAAGTGGACTACAGGTTCAGAGTAGAGTGGATGTGTATAGGCAACTACTGCAATTTCGTGTAATGTGAGTTACCTGAAACAGATTGTCAAATGCAACAAAAAGTGGGTGTTTTTCCGAACTCTGAATGTACAGAAAGAGTGGTTGAGCAAGGGACAACTTCAAGAAACGGTCGTCAAACAGGGCCGTTTCGAATATAGTCATGCTCTGTATTTAGTGGAACTACGATGGGGTAATTCACTTGGAATTCGTTCCTAACGCTCGTACAATCAATGCCGACTGTACAATGAATCCGAACAGTTGGAGCACATGTGTGGTGCACCACGCCAACTATATCCTATAATGATGAACCGAAAGCGCGCACCACTGCAGCACCACACTCGGCTCGAAAAACGAAACAAAAAATTTAGAAACCACGGCATCGAACTAATGCCACACTCAGCTTCTAGGTCTGACCTTACCCTTTCAGATTACGTGTTTCGTTCCATGGCTCACTTATTGAAATCACGATGCTTCAGCAACCAGCAGGAGGTAGGAACAGCAGTGACTGGCGTCTTTGCCTCTAATGATAAGATAGGGGGCGCGGTGGCTCAGTGGTAGAGCGTTAAGCTCTGGTGCTTGGGGTCTCTAGTTCAATCCCAGCTCGCGCAAAGTGAAATTTGGTGGATAAAACGTGTGCGTGGGTTTCCTCCCTCTTTCTTCATTACACCATTTTCATTCATTTCTCATTATCACCGTCTCCATTAGCGTAGCTGGCACAACGCTGGGACATAAAACTCAAAGATTTCTAATGATGTGGAATCGAGGAACTGGCAGGAAAGTGATTGCAGACAGTGTAACTCGAAGGCTATAGTTTGAATGTTAACTTTTCACAGTACTGTAATAAATACAAGTAAATTGCGCACCAGATTATTGCAAGACTTATAACTCGTACTTACCGTCTCTTCATACACCTACATGTGCACAGTAGTAACATTAACAAAGTCAATGTTTTGCAAAATTCATAACATTATGATAATAAAATTAAACGGTTAATATTCATTAAGGTAATTTGGATATTAAGTATGGCATATGTCAATAGACAACTGTATTAAACCAAACAATACAAATGATATAAACTTCCCGATGGAGTACTCAGGTTGCTTAGAAAAGAATTCATCTTGCATCTGTTGCTTTTGCGTTTTTCTTACTCCTCCATAATCTTTTATATTTCGGCTCGTGCTGGAGCCATGGACGCGATCATTCCTACCGCAAACTGGAATAAATTATTTACATTATTGTTATTTTTGGTCTTACAATAAAGAAAAACTCCCGGTTATTCAAAAAAACATTTAAAATGTTTTAACACTTGGTTGTTCGAACTTTGCCCATTCACTTACAAGAAGTTAAGGTAGTCTTCATAGAAAGATGTGTCTTATTATGAAGGTAATTCACGTTTCAATGACACTTCTCAGTGTGTGCTACCTTGTCCTTAAAATATACAGTTTTGTCTGTTATTTTATGTACAAAAATCCTTGTTTGTGGTATTAAGATGATTCTTGAGAGTTCCATTATAGAATGTCGCTGTGCGAATTGAGATATTTAATTACATGCTGATCATTGTTGTGAAAAAATGACGATAAAAACTTTTTAAAAATTACATTTAAAAAAAAAAAAAACTTTGCTCATGTCGAGACATTTGCAAGAATCGAGACATGACATTGAAAGAATTTACGAGGCTACACTCGTGCTCCAACGGCACTTAAAGAATTGTATGTGAATATCTTTTCATTAAGACCAAGAATTCACAACTTGACTTAACGGATAGTTAGATCACAGGTTTGCATGATAAAGAACTAAATAAAAGACTAACAAAACATAATTTTATTCTTCATTTGTAGATAGATAAAGTTGTGTTTATTATTATTATTATTATTTAATTTGTAAGAAGTTTTTATCATTGTCATCTTCTGGCAACAGTGATCGGCATGTAACTAAACATCTGCAGTTCGTACAATGATTCTGTAACGGAAATATAAGAATTGTTTTAATATCCAAAAACAAGGTTTTTGAATACAAAATAATAGACCAAACTGAATAATTAATGGACAAAGTTACACACTGTGAGAGGTGTTAGTGAGAAATGAATTTCATTATAAGAAAAATCTCTCTACAAAGACTACCATAGCTTCTTGTAAGTGAATCGACTAAGTTCGAACCATCATGTGTTAACCATCAGTTCGAACTTTTTTTTAGTGCTTTTTGAATACTTGGGATTTTTTTTCTTTATTACAGGACCAAAAACAACAACAATGTAAATAATTTATTCCAATTTGCGGTGAGAGTGTTCATGTGCATGGCTCCACCACAGGCCGAAATATACAAGATCATGAAGAGTTAAGAAAAACGCAACAGCAACGGAAGCAAGCCGAGTTCTTATTTGTTATTGGCAACCCTGCCAAGTGGTACTTCATTCATATTCAATCGGAAATAGAATTTCTTCATTTAATATTGGACAAGCGTTCATTTTCTTTACTTTAAGTTCTTTGATGTCCTAATTTGCGAACGCTAATGCGTTCTTCTAAAGGATGATTTGAAATATGTTGAATGTGAGTTTTAAGCTATCAGAAGAAACTATAAAAGAGTAACTGTCTTTAACAGCAAAGAATATGAATGAAACTCTGTAGGCTGCTCATACTAGGTTATTTTACAGGTTACAGAATTTTGTGATACGGAATGAATGATTTTTTAAATTACTAGAATCAAATTTGAAGGAGTAGCTTATCCTATAAGTACGGTAACCATACGTCCCGAGGAAATCGGGACGGTCCCGATTTTACGGTCTTTATCCCGGCGTCCCGAATAAAGACCCCAATATCCTGAATAATTGATGAGGAAAACTAAAATCTTTTACGTTGAGTTTTTACTTAGAGAATCTGAATATCTTACAAAGGATGGAACGCATTTTGTTTTCGTGGGATCAGAAAATTTGTTTACAGTTTTCCATCGAAAAATTTTTAAAATGTATTTGTGAACAAAACGTGGTAAGAATATTAAATTTATTCTTTCGTCGCTGTGCAGCTCTCGCGACTGTCTTAGTTTAAGCAATGAGTGGGTTGGCTGCACTTGCAACTGCACTATCTCTCCCCTCCAGATCGTCAGCTTCAGTTCAATTCAGTTTGACACTTATCACCTGAACAGTGCACTGTGCTTCGTCGAGCTTTGTTTATTCGTTTAGTGAATTTTGGTTCAACGTTTTGTTGTTCTGTTTCTTTTTTCGTAAACGTGAGTGGTGATAATAAGGGCAAGAAATGTGAGTGTTCGTTTAATGAGGAGTTAAGAAAGGAATATCCCTTCTTAAAACATGTGACAATAACCCACATGTAGCATTTTGTACTCAGTGTTCAAGTGAGATTAATATTGCTCATGGTGGCGTCTCCGACATCAAACTTCACATAAAGACTAAAAACTACACCAGGCTGGAGTTAATGCAGTAGCGATGACAACTTCAATGAGTAAATTTATCACTAAGAATGATTCCGCCAAAAACGAGATTTTAGCAAAACAGGCAGTTTTTGCGTATCACACTGTAAAGCATAATCATAGCTTTAGATCCTTAGATTGTACATCTAAACTTATTTCAACACTATTTGAGCCAAAATACTCTTCTGCAAGAACGAAAAGTGAAGCCATAGTAAAAATGTTTTAGTCCCAGAGTGTCAAAAGCAGTTTTTACAGGAATTGAGTGAAACGTCTTGTTTTACTGTGATCGTTGACAGCTCAAACCATGGGGCTGAAAAAATAGTACCAATCGTGTCTAGTGGAATTAATGTTAAAGTATTAGAGCTTGGAACATTACCTGGTGAAACGAATGAGCAGCTTCATGAGTTTTTATTTTTAGTTTTGAGCCACAACGATTTTGTTGAGAAATTAGTTGGAATGTCTGCAGACAATACTAATACAAATTTTGGGATGCAAAAAAGAAGGGTCGTAATAATTTCTTTCGAAAGTTATCAGCAAGTACTAAAACATACTTAGTTGGCGTAGGATGCATGGCTCATGTTGTCAATAACTGCATTAACAATGCTGCTGATACACTTCTTATTGATGCTGAGATAATAATTGTGAAGTTGTTTAAGTTTTTCCATATCTACACTGAAGGAGTTCTGCGTATTCATTGATGCTGAGTACCAGAAACTGTTGTCTTAATCGAACACACAATGGCTTAGACTTTAATCTGCTTCAGAACGTGGTCTACAAATGATGGAGTCACTTAGAAACTATCTTTCTGCCCAAGAAAATCCTCCTGTGGTTCTAAAATCGTTTTTTGAAGATCCAAATGGAGAATTGTGGCTTTGGTTTTTACGCAAATGTGCATCTCTTTTCAACGATGTTGTAAAAAGAAGATGGAAGGGGATAAAGTATCAGCAACAAATGCAGCACGTGAATATTTGATTTTATATAAGTACTTGATTCACAGAAAACAGTCCTCATTTCTACCGACGAAAGTTAAATACCTTCAAAGCAAGAATTTTGCTGCAGGACAAAGCTGTGACTTACAACAGATGAAGGAGACTGTGTCTTCTTTTTATGACCATTGCATAACCTGTTTAGATCTTTGGAAATCAAATGTAGAAAGCCTGAGTCAACTGTCTTGGATAGATTTAAAGAGGCAGCTAAAATGGGAAGAAGTATAAGAAATTTGGACTGTTTTTCAAGATAATATGCCGCCTATTTCATTTGACGATTTGTTTAACGAACTAAGTGTGCTGAACTCATAACTTACAGAGACTGTTTTGTCAGAGTGGACAAACCAGAAGCTTTCATCAGAACAAAGGTGGTTAACCATATTCCAGGACTTGAAGAAAGATTATATAAATGTTCCTAATCTTAAGATGTTTGTTGAGATTGTTCTTTTCTTGCCGGGAACAAATGCTTCGGTCAAGCGGGCATTTTCAATTATGAACAACTTTTGGGGTGCTGAAAAGTCCGTGATGTCCATTGTGTAAAATCAACTTTAGTAATACAGATGAACTGTTCACAAACGTGTGCAGAAATGTACGAAAACATCAAGAAAAATAAGAACCTTTTAAAAGCTCTGGCCTCATCAAAGAGATATGACTGGAAAGATCCCAAACCGTCTTCCTCTATGAACGCTGAAAAAGAGTAGTTACAGTGAACATATGAACTAATCTAATATGCATTTCTTTTTCTTTTACTCTGTCCATCAGCTGTTGCAACGTTCGTTCTTTAGAATAATTAGCACTAGGAATAATGTCATTGTTTAATAGAGTAATGTAAGTAAACATTGCAAATAAATTACGAACTACTACTATCATGTGAACAGGTTTGAATTTTAGCTTAATAATAATAATAATGTTTCATGGCAAAAGAGGGTTGAAAGTTTAAACGATAAGAACGGTGGTTGAGGCACGGGTGTCGTCGTTAGCGGGGGTGTCGGGGACGCTTCCTCAGATTTTAGTCAAATGTATTAAAACATGTGGCACTTATATATATGTATATAACTTTTGGCGGAAAGAGAATTTTGATTCATCCGACCTTCCCCCCTCCCCTGCAAAATTAAAAAGCTAACGACACCACTAGCTTAGGGGACTGACTTTAAAAAATGTCCCGATTTTCACTAACAGAAATGTGGTCACCGTATCTATAAGCCAGTATAGTATGTAAGAAACAGAAATGATTCCGGAGAATTGTAGCTGAGAAATTAATCTGATTTTCTCTTTCATTTCTTGTAGGAGAGTAGTGGACGAAATGAACTATTTTCCACAAGATAGTTCGTTATATTCCACCACAGGATGCAAACATGTCTCACAGAAGGTTGATATGCTGGTTGAAGAAGCTTTGTTTGATGTCGATGGTAGCAGTGAAGATGATGATCATATTTCTGATGAGTTGTAGCTTTAAAAAAGCGAAATAAACAGCAACTTGAAGATATCAAACTAATAAAACATAAGAAAGAAATGACTGCAGATATACATAGTGAAATCCTCCGAAAACACGATATTTATTTCCTTTAAAAAGTTGTGATAAGGCTAGATTCGAAGTTTTTGTTTTCGCGTCAAGCCGAGAAAGCTAGTCAGCGCAAGATTCATGGCGTTATTTGACCCTATAGACGATAATTACAGACGCCATTAATATTTAAGAGCCCACCGATTGTTGAAGGTTTATTCTCAGTGGTGGAGGTGATTTGTTTTATAAAACTAGCAGTTATATTTATTTGATAGATATAGCTGAACATATCTCGTGTGATCATTTGTTAATCAATTTATTTATTTTTGTATTGTGTGTAACTACAAGAAGAATGAACAGTGTTACGTGTGTGGAACTTTTTTAAGACTATGTACAGTGCAAAATATTTGTCTTTATGTATATCTGTGATTTTATTTTAAGCGACAGCCGTGATCGTGCTTCTGATAAAAATACTTTTCATTGTATGTTTTTGTGTGGAAATGACTGAATGATTAAACTCAATATTGCACCCGGAATACATTATAGAAAATAATTATTATTTATCAATTCCATTATTTATACTCATAACAGGGTTTTTAGTCCATATAATGTTAACTCAGTTTCTGAATTCGGAAAGAATATAGCAAAATATAAAAAATTGCCTAAAGAGACCAACAGATGCATAATTGAATTAAGAGGGACGATCAGAAACTAAGGTTACAAGGCCGAAATTTCTGGAGTTTCGTCGTCTGTTATAGAGGACTGAGGAGGGTGCTGTAACTTTAGTACATGGAGTTGGCAACTGTGCAGAGTTTCAGCAGCTATCCTCCACCTACAGCACTAGTTGTAGGTAAAAACAAATGGCTACTCGTTTGGAAAACTGGTCTCGCGAAGAAGTCCGCTCCGTTATTCAATTTATGTGGGCGAAACACGTAACCGCAGCTGAAATTCGCGTAACCGTAGAGGTGTACGGAAAAATTGTAAAGTCTCGTTAGCATGTCACAGAATGGTGTCGAAAGTTTGCACTGGTAGAGAAAACCCAGCCGCATACAGCCCAGAAAGACTACCACGCTGTTGAAGCAGTTTTGCTGCGACATCATCGACCACCTTCCCTAAAGCCCGGACCTCGCTCCAAGCGACTTATACCTGTTCCCGCACTTGAAGAAGTACCTAGGAGGCCGTCGATCGGCTTCAGACGAGGAGGTGAAACAACGTGGCTGAACACATAAGGACAGGATTTTTACCAGGAGGGAATCTTCAAACTCATCCTATAATGCGGCAAGTGCCTCAGCCAATTTCGAGGAGTGATTCTAAGCTAAAAAGTTCAAATGAACATAGGTCCTAATCTCAACGGTTTGAGAGCTACAGGTTGTAAACCATTTTTGACTGTAGGGTATAGTTCGCCCTGTAACTATTTTAGAGAGGTAAGACTTGCGGATTTAAAAGGTGATGGTATTATCTTTCCAACGGTATGCAGTATGTGGCAGTGTTGTCTTTGGAAGGGAAGCTATTGACGGAAATTTGAGGTTATTTAAAGAAATTAGATGGCAACACTGATTCCAAATACCTCGCAATAACTACTCTTCCAAAGATACCACTGCCACATATTTCATATCGTTGAAAAAGTCATTCCATCACCTTTGAAATGCGCTATGTGGCACATATGTAGAATAACTACAGGGTGAGCAATACCCAATATAAAGTAGAAAAAAAATGGTTCACAACCTGTAGCTCTCAAACCTTTGAGATTAGAACCTATGTTCATATGAACTTTTTTGCTTAGAATCACTCATACTACCATTTCCCAAAACATTGCCCCTTTCTCTTGGAAAAAAATGAAATGAAATCTTTACGTTTTACGTCCCACGGTTATGCCGGTTAGGCTAAAGGAGACGGTGATGATGAGAAATGAATGAAATGGTGGAATGAAGAAAGTGAGAGGAAACGGGAGAACCCCGAGAAAACCCACGAGCACGGTGTTTGTTCACACAAAGTCCATACGGCGCCAGCTGGGATCGAACCAGGGACCCCAAGCACCGGAGGTGAACGCTCTACCACTGAGCCACCGCACCCCCACCTTCCTCCTGGGACACCATATATATATATATACACAGTATTTCACTGCAGGATTTGTAACCTTAATTTCTGATCATCACTCCTCGTATAATCAAAGACTTACCGTAAAAGAGTCGATATTTTATATACACTGTACTGTTTTAAGTTCATACTACAATTTGTAATGTGATTGCAGCGGAAGTTCTTTCATCACTGCTGACAAAGACGGAGGCCAACCGTCGAAACAGTACGGTATTCATAAAATGTCGATGCTTATAAGGAAAGTCTTTGATTATAATTCGTATAAAATATATTTGCGTTCTTTATTTGATTTTTTCCTTAAAAATTAAAAACAAAGACAGCATATACGAGGGTCACTACGAAAAGTTTTGAGATGTGAAATAACTTACATACTTAAAATCAATTTAACACTTACATTTTCTCAAAGTATTCACCATTACACTGTACACACTTTTGCATACTCGAAAACCACTTTTGGAAGGAGTGTTGCCAGTATTTTCTTCAAGTGTTGAAAGTTCATTCTCGTAAGCCACTACAGCTTCTTCAGGGCTGCAAAATCTCTTCCCACGCATGCGATCTTTGATCCTGGGGAACAGAAAAAAATCACACGGGGACAGGTCAGGGCTATACGGCGGATAAGTCATAAGTTTGAACTCCGTAGATTCTAAAAACTAAATTGTGATGTTGGCCGTGTGTGCGGACGCGTTGTCATGATGAAGCAGGATCCCACGCAATCAGTTCTTGGACGCCGTTCCCTAAGCTTCTGGAACACTTTTGTTAGGCAAACAGTGGTGTACCGCTGAGCAGTAACAGTCCTTTGTTCTTCAAGTGGAACAGTTGCAACATGTCAGAGACGCGTCGAGAATTGCCTCCATCAAATCTTGCAAGCATTTCTTCACACCATTCTACACGCATACGCTTCTGCTGTTCAGTCAGTGTGAGGCACCCAACGAGATGAAACCTTCCTGAGCCGAAGATGATCATAAAGAATTTTTGTTACTGCTGGCGATCCAATGTTCACTGTAGATTCAATGTCCTTGAAAGTTGTTCGAGGATTTTCTCGAATCATTTGTTCCACAGCGGCAATGTTTTCATCTGACACAGTTGTTGCCGGACGTCCAGCTCTCTCTTCATCTTTAAGCGATGCACAGTGGTCCGAATAGCGAAAAAGGTGGACAAAAATGGAAGGAGTTCTTGAAATGTTTTGAAATTGTGTATATAATGGTTTGTAAGATTGACGATTACGAATTTGATATCAAAAATGAAAAATTCAAAATGGCGGATCCAATATGGCGGACCAAAAGGTGACAGATTCATAGTATGGATCTCAAATTGGGCACAGAGGGTTTTACACTGTAACAGATTACGAAGTTTGATAATAAAATTGTAAACTTCAAAATGGCGAATCCAATATGGCGGAAAATGTAAGAAAATGCATGCTACGGAGCTGAAATTGGTATGAGGCAAGTACGAATCTCATATTAGGAGTAAAATTAAATATAGAGTATCTAATATAGCGGAGCAAAAGGAGAAGTAGTTGATTATGCTAATGAGCACTCACCTGGTTACAAGCCTAACTCGTCTTCAGATGAAGTATTTGCAGACTCGTCATCTTGTGTGGTTATTTTCAGTAGCGCAATCACATCCCGAGGCAGTTTATGGCTTTTCTTCTTTGGGAGTCCTACCAAGGTGGAAATTACTGGATCCGAACTCAACAACAGCCTTTGAAAGAGATCCAAATTACTGGCTACTCTTGATGTTTTTCGAGTGTTGTGTTCTCTGTATTTCCGCACATCCTTGTGTCTAGATTCAAGGGCCTCCTCTGAAAGCTCCCCAATCGGTAAAAGAGCTGCCTGAACAATTACTGACCCGTGAATGAGAACTTTGTGCACGGTGGGTGGCACCGGGTGTAGTACCAGGGATATAATCGCACAAATAACTGAGCAGTTTCGATGCAGTACGTGTCGAATTTTGCAACATCTATGTTATGTCCACAGGAAATTGTTGTCAAGATATTTCCAAAACGCGTGATTAACTGCTGATCCACTCCTGTTATCTCCGAAGCTATTTGAGGAGCTGCAAAGAACCTGCGGGCGGTATTACCGTCATTGGTAGTTCCATAGCCAGGTTTGGGAATATCCACACTGAGGCCTAGTATGCATCTGAACCTCTCTTGGATAAATTGTTTTCTGCTTTCGAACATTTGACGAGTTCCATCTTTCGTACTCGCTTTCCACTTTTGAAAATCTAGTCTATACGAGATATGAAGGATACACTCAAAAAATCTAATATGTGCATGGAGGATGGAAAGTCCGAACTCCAAATGGGATAGATCTTGTGGCACATTTGTCATTCTCTTAAGATCATTCATTTGTGAAATTTTCGCGCCACAGATGTAACATTTCAGGCTTGATGTGTTGGTGATGGCATTGCATATTTTGCCATCAACCATTGATAGTATAAGGGAGTAGTGTATAGTCAGGGTATTGATTCTTAATGGCTGTAAGCTTTCTATCTGTTTGTTTATATAGTCTCTTTCTTCCTGGGCAACAGAAGTGGTTTCGTGAATCCAACGGAGATGAATAGGTCTGCAGAAACGTCTTGATGATGGTCTTTCATTTCTCCACACGCACTCTCCTGTTTCATTATCAAACAATCGCAAGGGAACGATCGCTGTCATAAATAAACTTGCGTCACTCATGCCACTTTCAGTCCATGTCTGTTCATATTGTGAGTGACCAGAACTCCCGTCAAAACCCCACTTGCAATGCAATATATACGCTTTGTCTCTTAATGATGGCCCATTGTCCAACAAAAGTTTCAAAATTCGGTTTGCAGTATGGTCTAGTAACTCTTGAACTTTCACCTCACATTCACTTTCACTTACACTTATATTTTTCGGATATGTTGCTTCTTTTGCTTGCAGAATAGCGTAGTAGCTCGGATATAGCGTGTGACCATGTTTAATTGCCGTGGTTCTAATTGCCTGATATTGGTGTTTACTTAAGTTCGTAGAGACAATCATCGATAACGCTTCCTCGTCTGATAGCTTCGTTGCTTCTTGTCGTTCCTTTATCCAAGTGTCACGAATTCTTTTGCCCCTGGTCAGTGTTGTTGTGGTTACTTCTTGCAACAATTTTGCGGCTTGTTCATCCCCGTCAGATCGCAACTTCATCACCGTAGCATATGCAAGTTCAGGCGTACTTGTATTACTTCTTAACGATTGCGTTTTTCGTCTTTTAGTTCTGTCACACACTTCGTGAAATTCTTTGGAAGGACGTCCAGTTGTTGCCGACGACGGAGTGGAAGGAACATCTGTGATTGTAAGATGTACTTCTTGCTTCAACCAGCCCGAATATTTACATACAAAATAACTTACGTTACTCCGACACTTATTCCAGCGCCAATAATATGGAATAAAGAAATGCAACCTCATTACATGATACAGCGATTTTGTGGCTTCGCTATCTATATCTAATCCACACTTGTTTTTCACATATTGCACAACACTTTCTTCTTGCTGCACACGGGTCTTCCTTTTGTTTTCTTGTATTTTATCATGCAACTCCAGACGCGATATATGTATATCCATTGTTTACTTCCCCACACTACACAATGCTGAAACACACACTGCAAACACTCGATAGCTTTGTGATAACTACCGTAGACACGGCTCTGTCGTTTTCAACTAACTCCGCGTGCTTGCACTGTCAAACAAACGCTATAACTTACGTACGTGCTTATCTTCTGCTCGTCTAGCCACCTCAAGCGGACACCTTCAATATCATAATTCCAAGGTCATATTTCCTGCAGTAGACGGAAGTAGACAATGAAACTTATACAGCTTATTGACAACTATCGACTGTTATCCATGTTTAAATTTCGTGGTATACATGTGTATCCATTTTTTTAAAACTCTACGAGAAGTCTGTAGTACTCCAATACATACGAGTACTAATATATGTATTTATTATAACTACTACGATGCAATACACATTGCTCATTCTAACTGTGTCACGTACATAATACTATACCAAGTGCATAATAATTACAATATGCCCCCTCATTCTCATGGCTGTTCGGAAAACAATTTCCCAAACTCAAGTCACAAATTTGCTAATTTCCTGCAACGAAGCTTCTGCCATTTTGGGACGTCTATAATTACCGGTAATAAGAGATAATTCAGTCAATTTCATGTTATTCTCATGAACTGACTCTCGATAATGACTGTTACACCTCTTTTGTGTCTGTAACTTCAACTTCATAAAATGACTTTTGTCCACCTTTTTCGCTATTCGGACCACTGTGCGATGTCCGGCCTGTTTTGAATTCACCAAACTACCGAAAAATTGTAGCACGGGAAGGAGCAAGGTCCCCAAATGCCCCCTCAAAGGGTCAAGGCTTTGTGTCTCGTTCAAACCACTTTTGAAATCGTAAAGGATCATTGCCCGAAAATGTTCTCTTTCGAGCTCCATTCTAGACAGTCGAATACTGCTCACATCAACAAACAAGTGAAGACTATACGGCCACGCCGATAAGCGAGGCGAGTTGAAACTTGCTTCGCTTCTTCGCTCTGGATACCACTACCGAACGCAATTGTTGGAAATCAAATACTGTGCCACAACAATACGTATCCGAAAACTTTCGTAGTGACCCTCGTATCGTACAAGTTTAACCAAACTTATCCGATCTGGATCAAATTTGGCATGATTGTAGACCTGGACCTGCTATACAACTTTCTGAAATATTATTATGCGCAAAACTTTTGATTCCTAATTTATACATAAAATAAAAATCAAAGCAAGCACGATTTTCTTTAGGACTATGAAACTGATAGTTTAGAGAGACGTATTGTTTAAGCCTATAGTTTTAAAATAAAAAGAACGCTGTGAAGTTTAGATAGAATTGTAAATCAAAGATGAGATTATATAATAAAACAGCTTTCAACTTTGTCGACGGGGAGAAAGAATTAGCAAAACAATGTAATGACACTGAAATTACGATACACTTTTAAGTACACTCAGGTCCAAAATTATTGTCGCATGTCTATAAGTGTGTTGTTGTAGGAATATAATTTGATAACGAATTCGCTCGGTATTTCTCATAATGTTAGTATGTGTATAATCGGCAAAGGCATGTATGTGGCAAATTTCATGTGAAAGGAACAGTAAATAAGAACAATAAAACGAAAATAAAACTTTCTTGTCCATTTAGCAACATTTTGTTTTACTCATTCTAATTTTCGTATTTATAATTCTTTTCCTATGAAATTTATCACAAACATACATTTCCCGATTATACACATAGTATCAGTATTAAAAGTATCCTGCAAAATCATTATCAAATTATATTCTTACAAGAAGACAGTTATAGATATGCGACAATCATTTTGGACATGAGTGTACATCGTGAACAACTAGAGTAATTTACCGTCTTGTTTAACAGTTTCCTCGGTGGTTAGTTTTTTTTTTTTTTTTAATTGCGTGACCTTTTACAAATTCATCTGCTTTTTTTCTTTCTTTTTTTCTATCCATCGAACAAGATTTGAAATGTCACGAACAATTTTGTAATAATTGGAAAAGATGAAGAGTTTCTTTACTTAGACAATATGGTCTGATAAATATCCACATTTGCTGTTTATATAATTTCGTATATATATTGTTGAGGGAGTAAAGTTAAATAAATTTTATTTTTAAAAATTTTAATAAATAAATTAAATAAAAATAAATGTATAAAAGTTAAAAAACAAAATTAAAAATTAAGTTAAAAAAATAAATTATAAAATTATGTTATTTTAATATTATTTTAGTTATGTTAATTGTAAATATAAATGTGTAATGTGTAATATTTTAATTATATAAAATAACAAAAATAAAATGTTATGTTAAAAATGTTATAAAAATAAGTTATAATGTTTATGTTATTATTTATTAATTGTTAATATTAATATAAATTTTAAAATGTGACAAAATTGTTAGATTATAAAAATAAACATTTGAACATTTTGTTTATTTAATAATTATTGCAAAAATATAAATTTTGGCAATGAAATAACAAATACGTGGAGCAATGTAAAACAAAATAGTAATTTAAAAAATAATAAATTTAATATAAATATTTTATAAAAATAAAATAATAATAATAAAAAAATAATATTAGGCGAAGGAATAAGGTTTATAATATATTGTTTGTATTTTGCAATCTCGATTCGATTGGATCAGACGCGAAGCACCTTTGAAACGCCGGTTGAGGGAGTAAAGTTAAATAAATTTTATTTCTAAAAATTTTAATAATTAAATTAAATAAAAATAAATAAATGTATAAAAGTTAAAAAAACAAAATTAAAAATAAAAAATTAAGTTAAAAAATAAATTACAAAATGATGTTATCCCAATATTATTTTAGTTATGTCAATTGTAAATACAAACGTGTAAATGTGCAATATTTTAATTAGACAAAATAACAAAAATAAAATGCTATGTCAAAAATGTTATAAAAATAAGTCATAATGTTTATGTTATTATTTATCAATTGTTAACATCAACACAAATTTTAAAATGTGACAAAATTGTCAGATTACAAAAATAAACATCTGAAAATTTTTTCTATTTAATAATCGTTGCAAAAATATAAATTTCTTCAATGAAATAACAAACACGTGGAGAACATAATAATAAGGATTTATCCATTCCTCACACAACAAAATACACTCAAACATTACAATTAATTATTAAAAATACAATAATTTTTAACTTTACTCATCATGTGTTTACTTTCTTAAAATTAATAATTATACTTTCCCAAACATTATAAAAAATGTTCAAAAAACAATCTTCCTATGTCTTCAAGCTACACACTTGCTATTAAAGGCACGCACGCAGGGGGGTTAACAATATAGAGGTGTTCCAAGATTATTTTTATTAAGGTATAATCCACTGCCTCTCCCCCCCCCCCCCGCCAAAAAAAAAGAAAGAAAAGAAAAGGATCACTGGGGAACTTATTTTAAATAATGGAATTGGTAAGCGATAATTGTGTTTTGTATGACTGATTGATTGTGTTAAAAATAAATATCTGATATGCTGCAATACGGATTCTTAAAAAAAAAAAAAAAAAAAGTAATTTTGTAAAATGTGTCTTTCGCATTAAACTTTTATACACATTAATGAATTATATGGTCAGATAAACACACTAATGGAATATTAATGAGAAAAACATGTGATGGTTTAAATTGCAGTAAGAGTTGGTTAAAGTTAAGTTTTGTAGAAATAAATGAACAAGAATTGAACTTTTTAAATATCCATCTTTCGTGAAGGAAAATATATTCTATAGGGGTACCACAAAGAAAAGTATCGACATGCGTGAACCTCTTCCCCTTCCCTGTACCCCTTTCAATATCTCCAGGTTTACAAACGTAATGTAAGCAGAACTACCATCCAAATAAATTTAATTACATATTTAACACTAGAAGCACCAGAAATTTTCCACCCTAGAAGCACCAAGCGGTTTTTTAAACCGCTCATGAAAATTTCCAGTTATGAATATTGAATGACGTTACATTTCTTGTTATACGTTACCATTTTATTTAATTAAGGTTGAAAAGTATTCAATACAATAGTATACGATCATGTCCGAAGGTTACTGGGTAGAGCCCCCCAGCTCACGAAAATGTACATGCAATATAGCTTACCACGAATATTAAATACCAGACGCAATATAGGAATCACTGAGATGGCCCTCACTAGTAAATTTTCTTCATTCGCCCCTGTATACGAATACACTTTACAATATTTTATTATATTACCATAAATACAAAATATATGTTCTATATTATAAGTATATACATTTAATATATAAAAATATTCAGCCAGTGAGTTTGTACGTTACGGGTCCATATCTTTGGTTGATTTTCCAAGTAAAATGGAACATTCTTAACAATTCGATGCTTTCACAAGCACATATTTCTAAGTCGTGTCTACCAATATCCAAACTTTTAATCCAAATTTATCGTTCTTGTTCGGTATATGTTGAATAAACTTGTAACAAACTTTCGTTGGAAATAGTTGCTCATTGCCAGTACTTTTCATGTGGCTTGCAGTTTCTGTTGCAATTGGCGATGAATGGATACAATATATCAGAAGCCAGAGCAAATTTACCTTTCTTTTGTCTCTCAAATCTACAACTTTTTTCATCAAATCGTATAAATTATATTATCCCAGAAAATCTGTTCCTGCTCATTATTTGTTTGTAAAATAGTGATAAATATTGTTTGCTCCACAAGTCTCTTATAGGAATACTACTTGCATTCAAAGTCCATTTGTTATCACCCAGTTACTTGTTAGCTTCCGTTTCAGTAAACTTATGTATGAGTCACAGAATTCTTTCATCCACAAACAGACGAAACGCACTTACGTAATTGTTATGTATATACATGTCGAACTGCGTAGACGAATGACCAGGCTGTTCGCGTAGGTACTTATTGATATGCAGGTAGTTATCCATTTTGGTCCATCTGTGGTTACAGAATCGCTTGTGGGGACAGGAGATATAATATTATCCTATCATCTTCCGAACGTTCATTACTGTCGTCGGGCCGCAGTGGCTCAGTGGTAGACCGTTCACCTCTGATGCTTGGGGTCCCGGGTGCGATAACAGCCCCCTCCAGGTGAACTTTGTGGTGGACAAATACCGTGTGCGTGGGTTTCCTCCCAGTTTCTTCATTCCACCATTTCATTCATTTCTCATAATCACCGTCTCCTTTAGCCTAACCGGCATAACCGTGGGACGTAAAACTAAAAAAATTCATTAATGTCGTCGTCATGTAAGAAAATATCTTCATTGGAATGTTCGCTGTTTACACCTGATAATTGGTCCCAATCTTCAGATCTAAATTCTTGTTCTTCTAGATCCTGAAGCGTGAGAAGATATTCTAAAGGCTTCATTTCAGCAGAACACTAATTATAACCAAACATTCACGATAATATTCCTATAGTACAAAAATTAGTCGTCTGAAGCACTGAGCTCATATTTCACCACAGCGTGTAAAATGTATAAATTTACTTGGTAAGCGGAATAAAGTGCCTTTCAAGAGCATGATATACGAGAGGTCAAACAATCTAAAAACCCAATTTTAGTGTGCTGATGACACAAATTAGTAAAGAGAGGGAGCAAGCCATAACACTGAGCTTTTGAAAATCATTTGTGATAAAAATGTGAAAAAGGAAAACAAAAATTAAAATTAAGTTATATAATTGATACTACTGTTACTTAGTGTCCTTTACGTAAAATATGCTTATTTTTTTGTTTATAAAAGTCCCTTTTCTGTTACCCACAAATTAACACGATAACCAACAGTAATTTCATTCATTTTCCCATTACTTAACATTATGCGGTCTAAGAAACCGCTCGGTGCTTCTAAATATATCATGCTGAAACTCCCTCCCCTCAGTATTTTTTATTCTTTTTTTTTTTTTTTTTTTTTTTTTTTTGTAAATACATTGAATATCAAGTAAATAAAAGTCATAGAGTATGAGCGACTAGTCGATAAAAGTAACTGAGAACTGGCAATATGTATGTTTAGAAGCGGTCTGAAAAACCGCTTGGTGCTTCTAGTGTTAACATGTGTTTAGTGCTTCTTTATGAAAACAAATTGAGCATGTTTTATCTCTAGTCTCTCAAAGACCACATATACGAGGTCTGTCCAGAAAGAAACAAAATGTCTAAAAATATAATTATACCACTTGTGGAAGTTATTCAGATTTATCTCCTTTAAAATTGTTCTGTCCACTATTATTAATACATCGTTCTCAGCGCGTCTTCCACTGCTGGAACGCACTTCTTAGGATAGTCTGGAAGTCTCGTAGCGATTTTTTTTTTTTTCTATGGATTGGAAACAGCAACCTTTCAAGATAGATTTCAACTTGGGCAATAGAAAGAAGTCAGCAGGTGCCAAATTAAATGAGTAGGGTGGTTGGGGTACAACAGTCGTATTGTTCTTCGCCAGAACCTTCTTAATAAGGAATCTCGAATAACAAGGAGCATTGTCGTGGTGTAGAATCCATGTTCCATTTTTCCAAGCTTTTAGTCTCTTCTTCCTCAAACGCTTCATCACATTGACTTCTTATTGATGGTTTGACCACATGGGATGTATTCATATTGAACACTACAATAATAATAAACAATAAGCATCACTTTAACATTTGAGCTACTTTGACATGCTATTTTGGGCCTCGACAAAGATTTTCTTACCCACTGGGATGGCTATGCCTTGTCTCAACGTCATAGGCATGAACTCAAGTTTCGTCACCTGTTACAGTATCTTTCAAGAAGCTCTTGTCTTCGGTTGCACGATTCAAAAAATTTTTACAGAAAGATCTCGTGTTTCTTCTATTTATTTTTAGCAAGCGTGAAGCGGATTTTACAGTAACACATCTTTCAATTTTTCAACGAATCTCACATTACAAGACTATTTACTGATTTCTACTTCCTTAGCTATTTGACAGGCGGTCAAACGACAATTTTTCCGCACAACAAAGCACTTTCTAAACGGAACTTCATCACATGATGTTGGTGGGCTTCTAAGTTTTGCCTCGTTTTCGATGGAACTTCTTCCTGCTTTGAAACGTTTTGACTACTTGTAACACTGAGTTCGGCTCATGTATTCTTTCTCGTACACTTACTGTAACACTTTAAATGTTTCTGTAAATGTATTAACCAATCTGAAACAAAATTTGATGCACACACGCTGCTCTTCCAAAATATTTATTTTTGTAATACTACAAAATCGCCATAAGTGTGAAACCACAACTTCACTTTAATGCTCGCAGTCTCACAGTGATACAAGGCAGAATGATCCAGTTACCGTTAAAATGCTTAGGAAGAATCTTACTACGCCGCGCTGGCAAACAGATGGATAGTTTCATTTATCTATTTGTATTTTTACTTTATTTATTGAAAATTCTGTGTCATTCTGGACAGACCTTACATTAAATCAGTTTCAGAAATAGGATACAACATTGTAAATGACTATAAAAAGCAGTTATTTGTTCTGAATTAGATTTTGACAACATGGAAATTAGAGTATGTGAGGAACTTTTTGCCTATTACATAACATATGAAATACGAAGATAGATCTGAATTTTATTCTTAAAACAAACTCGATGTCACTGTTTGTTGAATTATAGGTTTCTATTATACTGTTAAATCATTAAGTAGTCTAGTCTGCACGCTAAAGACTGTATAAATCGCAAATGGAATCACGTAATGATAAATCCTATAGCTTCTGCAATTTTAATTACTCTTAGGAATGAAAGATACTCGAGTAAACTTGAAGTGTCAATCAGAAGCCTACAGTTTCTTTACATTAAAGAAAAACATTTTTGAATTTGCCTTGTTAAATAAGTATTATTTTATAGAGGTATGACACACTATGATTTAGCGTTCGCACTTTTGGTGTGGGAGAACTGGGCTATATTCCCGGTTGTAGTGCATGTGGTTCGGATCTTACGTTAAAGTGTAGGTTCACGTCTCATATAGCTTTGCTGCTGAAGAGACGCTAAACGACAACCAACTAACCAATTTAATAGTGTCTCTTGTAAAATCCACATTTAGCATTCGAGGATAAGCAGATCACAACGAGACCCTATTTTAATTTTCCAACGAAATTGTGCACTCTAGTTAAATTACGATAAATCTCAATATTAAAAAGATCAGGAATTATATTTAAAATGCTTCATTTACCTATTTTTAACCAAAAAATGTTCTACTAAACTTTTATTATTGCAGTAGGCATTGTAGTATCATTAATAACATTACCTAATACCATCCAAGTCTTTAAATTTATTTGTATTGTTACGGTGACCGTATTTCTGTATAACATAGTTGAATATATCACTTCAGCAAATTACTAAAGGGCAAGATGACTACGTCCATCCATACCACACATCTTAAAATATTAACTATTTAATTTCACTGTTTTGATAAGTCATGAATTATGTAAAATACATAATGTTTCCTATCCAGACTGTTTAAATCACACTTACATTGAATGCATTTCGTTTTAAATATTGAGAGCAATTAGTAGAGGGTAGAGTTCTACGATGAATAATACTGTCAAGTAAGTACTTAAATGGAGATACTATGACTACAACAACAACAATATTTGCTGACTGAGACAATAATAAAATTCTCCTTAACAATTCTAAAATGATTCTCTTAAATAAGGTGGTCTGGATGTTTCCAAAGAAAACAACAAACTATAATGAATATTGTAGTTATCATTAATGCTGTTTACGTCTGGGAGTAAGCAGTTTGAGTGTAACAAATGCTGAAAATAGATGCTTCCGTGGAAAAAAAAAAAAAAAAAAAAAAAGTGGCGACCCTCCTGGCTGAAAACACTTATCATACACCCACCTTCAGGTAGTGCAAAGATGTCTTGTGAAATTCATGAATCTTATCTGTGAACCAGTACCGTGCATTCTGGGAACTAACGTATTTGCAAAGATGGAGATTCGCTTCATCAGCCATACATAACAGATCCAGGCCCGTATTTATTGTACAGTGAAACCTGTCTATGTTGGCCACCATCGGTTCCATCGAAAAGTGGCCAACTTAGGCAGGTGGCCAACTTACAGAAAATAAGTGTGATTTGTGTATTTTTAGAATAGGATTTCTAGTATTACTTCATTGTAAAATTTTAATAAGCAGTGGCATGACAGCTACTTATAAATAATATATATAGAGTAATCATAAAAATGTACAGTTCTAGAAAATCTTACTATACTATGCAAGAGCGCCGATTTCTCTGTAAATTTGGGGGGGGGGATTGAGATGCAGAAGGTATATATATATATGAAGATTTTAAGACAAATTGTACTCAAATTATACCAAATATTGTATACTCATAAATAAAATAGGGGCCACATGCGCTTTGGGGGGCCCGGGCCTCCCAGGATCGGCGCTTTTGATAGTATGTTTAATAAATATGCCTACCTTCCTCTTCCTGAAAACTAGTCTGGTACATTGGATTATTTGGATTGAAAACACAATAACACAAACAACCATGAAATAGAAGCGTATGTACGCAGTTTATTGAAATTGATTTATAGCACACTGAATTATTCAGATTGAAAACAAGAAAAGCTACGTTATAAATTGAGAAATTCATATGCAATTTATATGACTTCTTTTCAGTTGTTACTGAATGGTGGTTCATTCTAGACATATTTGCTTTATTCTTTTTGGCAGATATGCACATTCTAATATTGTAGTTAACTACCTCTTGTTAATGAACTAGAAGTGTTTTCCTCGGAGCAAAAGATGTTTTGAGAAACTCTTGAGAGAATTCATATCTCAAAACCTCCGCTACCTTTTGACATGCAGTCAGGTGCCAATAAATGACAATGGAGCTTTAACCTTGAGAATTTTTTGATGAAAGGAGCCGATATAGCTAATGGTTTTACCAAAACAGACAGGGTAAACAAATACGTACAACCATTTCCTGAATTCCTGTACGTGCTTTATTCACATCTTCCTTCACCACCCTTTTATGAGGGTAGTGTTCTGGCCATTGACCTCCAAGAACAAATCGTGCGAATCTATGCTGCTTTGTGTCCAGTCACAAATACAGAACATCTGCCTCTCATATGGGAATTCGAAAGAGTTAAGAAAAATAACAAAACTGTATTTTTCGTGGCCAAGATACGCAGGTAAATTTATCATTATCATCATAGGGTAAACATTGCTTCAGTGTGGCCAACTTCCAAGATAGACAGGTGGCCAACTTATAGAGTAGTAAGTAATGAATGTCTTATGGGAAAATGCAGGTTCAAGACGAACTAGGCCAAGATAAGCAGGTGGCCAACTTAGAGAGGTGGCCAAGTTGACAGGTTTCACTGTATTGTATTGTATTGTGTGCCCCTGTGCTCTAAATAATTTGCCGCTCCCGCTCATAATCCTTCTCCGAAAACGACCAATATTAAGAGCTGAATTCATAGTTTTTGGGGTCGCTGAGAGTTTTAATCCAATTCAAATTCAAGGTCATACTCCACTTCTCAGGGAGGAGGCGAGATTTTAAAAGCAATCGCGCAAACGACATATATTAGTGTTGAATTCATAATTTTTGAGGTCGCGGAGTTTATCAGTATCAATTTTTATTATGTTCAAGTTCATCCTCACCACTTCGAGTGGGGGTGGTATAGGTCTGTACGGGCCCGGTCCGGCCCAGCCCGTGCATTTATAATGTGAGGCCCGAAATATGCTTTAGCATTTAGGTCCGAGCTCGTGTGATAATGAAAGAGCCCGAAATGAGCCCAAGTTACAGAGACGTAATAATAATTCTTCAGAAAGAACAGTTCAGTAAATATCGTTGTACAGTACATTTACAAAGCTTGGCCCAAGAAATATAGTTGTGTATTTAAAAATTTACGGCCCGAGTCAGACCCAGGCTCGAAGTGATATATGCTTTGTAGGGCCGAGTCGAGCTTAAGCCCGCGGGGCTCGGCCCGAGCCCGTGCAGATTTCTAAAGGGTGGGAAGGGATAACTTTAAAAATAATCAGATAAGCTAGCTAATTAGTAACTAGTGCAATTAGAGCGAATTGAACACATTAAATACTTTTTTGCGCTTGTGCGGTACTTTGCGGATTGCTAGTTTTAAATATTACTGTATTGTAAATCTTTAAAAGTAACAAAATTTTGCCGCCCCGTGCTCAAGCACAGAATAGCACTTACCTAAATACGGGCCTGAACAGATCCACATCTAGATATTTCCTTGCAATATCAAGCAGCATCCAGTAACATTGCACACGATGCTGCTTGTCTTGTGGCTTCAGTTGCTGCACGACGGAGATCTTGAAAGACTTAATGTGAAGATCTGGCTTCTGAATGTAGAGACAGAATGATCTTGATACTTCCGCCTGCTGAGCTAACTTCCTATTTAAATTCTTTGAAATTTGCATCGTACACCGCGCCATGTCATATCCGATGTTCGCGTTCGTTTTGAATTCACTACACTGGCTGCCAACAGATCCAGTGGAGCGCCACTCGCTTATCAGTTTCTGTATGGAAGACTCCACGAGGGCAACTTTATTAAATTTCTCTACTAAGAGGTTTTGTAAGTTGTGTTTCACCGTAAACACACACACACCTATTGTGAGGACCATCATACCTAGAACAAAATAACCTTAACCGTCTTCTTGCAATACATTCTTTGGGATACATAATGTTTTGAATATATTCTTTGGTTACTTTGTTACTACCTATTCTTGGCAATATATCTTATGGGACACATTACGTCTAAATAAAACATGTAACTAAAATGTGGAATTGTGTCTTGTTTTACAACTATTTGATCCGGAAATCGCATGCAGTATTTTTCCTGAGTAACACAAGTCTTCTTGCCAAGAAAAAGGTTAAGTAATCATGGCGCAAATTATTTTTGCATTTTAAAACTGTTACTTTCCGAGTCAGTCGGACGAAAAAGAGAGGAAGTAGTTCAATACTACACATGCGCCAACCGCGACTATTCAAACTTGTCAGTAGTAAGTCATTTAGTGTGTCACAGCAGAGTGAGAGTTAGATGTTTTTATGAGGTTGTGTTATTAACCTAATCTGATCTAGTGTAATGTGAATAGTTAGTTCTGAAGTAAAGCGCACGCGCACACCCCCCTTCACCCCCACAAAATCAAGCTAGAAAGATAATTGGGAATATAATTAAATTTATGAATATGGAATCTCTAGAAGATACCTTCACAATTTCTACTGGAAAAACATTAGAAAGAACCACGAAGGCAGTAGAATTATCGTTACGGACGATAAAACAGTGAAAACTAGGAACATACTTAGAAACTCTATATAAAATCCTGCGTTGTCAGAAACTTGTGGTTGGGGTGGATAAATTCGACAATAATGTAATTCGGAGAACAGCTTACAACTTCTATAAAACGGAAAACAGAGTTCCTATTGTTTCGACACTAGGGAAAAACTTTCAGAATCGATACGTTTATAGGATGCTTGCATAAACCTTAGAAAAATTCTTTTAAAACTCTCGGATTTCAGTTGAAGACTAAAACCAACAGAACGTGCTTGTCGAGTGTCAAGACGTTCGAGAAAAAAGAACTTCCAACTTAACGTATAAAAAGCAATATCGAAATGAAGCGCGAGATATAGTTTATGCGAACAAATCTTGTATATATCCTCTCACATTGTAACGTATGTGTCATCCGTTAATTATTTTTGGGATTATTGTTTCTGCAATTTATTACTGGTTTTGTATCACTAAATTAACTCGGTAAATTTTGCCTATTTTTCACTCTATTTACATGTTTAAACTTTTGATTCTCTTATCTTAAAGATAGTATTGCCACCTACTGGCAAGTATCGTCACGTTTGGGATCTGGTGCCGTTAACGGACACAGAAGTGACGAGTAATTCAAACAGGGAGGATAAGAACTTTTCTACGATTAGTATAAATTATTATAATACCTGGTATAAGTTAACAGTGTCATTACTGAAGTGAATACAAGTTTGGTGTACTTTCTTTTGCATAAATATTATTAAAACAATATTAAGTGCTTTGTTAAATTTGTATGCGTAATTCCCATTTTACCAATACATTTGTTGACATATCCGAAATTTGTAAATATAATTTTGCTAGTATTAAATTTATGATACCGCAATCTACTTTCTTTGTGGTATTATTTATTATATAAAGTAGGCGTTAGATGATTATATTTATTTCATAGCATGGGGGAACCTTATTTTCTATGTCCCTCTCCCTGGTTTATCTGTTGTATGCGGTTTGTTCAATACATAATCTAGATACAACGTGGACTTCCGGTTAGCCTAGTGGCCAGCACGCTTGCCTTTGGTGTGCATGGTCCCGGGTTCGATTCCTGGTGGGAGTACAGTTGAAGAAAAAAAAAGTTGTTCGGATTCCACTATAATCAGTAGACCCACGTCTCCCTTATGGGGCGTTTACACTTAGTCGATTTGCGTTCGATTCAGTTGAATTGACGTCACTTTCAACTTAATCGACCGTGTAAACGGGACTTCAACTTAATCGCTTGTTGATCGAAGGCGACTAATCGACCGGCAACTGAATTAAAAGACGTTCTATTTTCTGTGGTTGAAATAATTGAACACATCCATTAATCTGATTCGGCCTAGTTGCTTCGATTTAGTGGCAAATGCAGCGAGTCGATTTAGTCGTGCGACTAAATCGACTAAGTGTAAACGCCCCATTAGCCGCCCAGGCATAAACGTGGAACGTTAAAAACTCAAACAAATCTTGGATTGAGGACAGTTTCCACGGTCTATTAGCGCGTTTCTCGCGGTCCCAATTTTAATTATGACTCACTCAGGAGAAAAAATGGGTTTGTACCCAATGCATTATTAATGTGAAAAGCAAGTCAGTTTACAGGCGACTACCATAACCAAATAAATCAAGAGAATTACGAAAAGCGTGTCACAGATGAATTAATTAAATCTTCCTCTCAATGTTGTGTTTCCGATCATGTATCCTATCATAACACTGTACTGAAAATAACTTCTATCGCTGGTTCAACTAAGTGATACAGTGGCTGACAGAAAAAAAAAAAAAAAATGTTCCTTTGATCGTAATATGCTGAAGCCGGCCGGAACTGTATATCTAAATTTAAAAAGTCTGCAACTGACAAAATTTTCAAATGCCATCGACAGTCCTTCGTTTATCCCCTTACCACCCCATTGAAAAACTTGGTCTTTGATGAAAGATTGGGTTGCGTCGCGAAACAACTTTCAACCCTTAAGGTGTCCAAAATCTGTGTGAAATTAGGTTCGGGTAAAGTGGGAGAACGAATGGTGTAATTGTGTGAAGCAACATTCAGGCTCAGCATTGAGAAGCAGAAGGGATCATGGTCTTTGAAATTACAGAGACGGTTGTGTCGATATTAATAGCAACAGCGATTCTAATAAGGATACTGACAGTGACTTACCGGAGATAGAAGAAATGTAAGTGGGTGTTTTCTTTTATATGCTATACACATACATGAAAAATATTGGCTACTTCATGTTTGGTATGTAAGGTATCTTTAGTAGTGCTCTATATGTATGTAGATGAAACGGTACAACATCAGGGTGTCTATCGGTCATGAAAGTCAAGAAAAAGTCACGAAATTTAGCTTTTGGGTCACGATTTTTTTTTTTTTTTTTTAAATCTGTACAAATGTGAATACAGGTTGGAAAATTTTGTTCTATAAAACGTCAAAATTCACCAACATAACTGTTTATGGTCGACTTTAGACGCTATCATATCGCAAGCAAACCACGCTTCTATCGTGGATGAAAATTCGGCCTAATTCGCACCCAAATTCGCCCTTGAAAGTGTTATGAAGTTTCATGATTTGGTAAAGAAAAAGTAACGAAAAAGTCACGAAATTTCATTTTGGAATGTTAATAGACACCCTGAACATACGAATTATAAATAATACAGCACATTTAAGTTGGCTGAGAAGTTCACTTCCCTGTCTGTTAAATCTAGATCAAGTGGCAGTCAAATCGCGAAGAACAAAGAACATTAAGTCACCCAAATCCAAAGTTGAAATGTTCTTATACAGCTCGGGGCTGAAAGGGGCACTAAACTTCAAAATCAACCAACCTTACGTACTCGCACCTAAGTATAGGATAAACATGGCAAATATGAACTTTATAAACAAAAAAGATATTACAAAACTACACAACTCTGAGCGTCAGGGTGGTCCGGGACTCACATTCAGCCCTGAATATATTACTAACGCATTCACCTCTCACGTCTAAGATTAAGTAAGGAAATAACCTAATGCGTTCTTGAAAAGTTTAAAGTGCAGTGATTTAACAGATGCAGACTTTTGTGATGACGCTAACTGCTGATATTTCAACATAACTAACAATGAAATCTTTGCAAGTTTTGACTTCAAATCGTTCAATTCTTTTCTTTTCATTGCGAAAAACGGTAGTATGCTAATAGAACGCTCTAAGAAATAGTATTACATTAATTACAATATTCTATAGAATCACAAAACTAATTGCCTGGCGTTAAGTATAGTATGAAACAGCTAAATATGTTGGATTCTCTTGAGATTAAGTTACAGTGCGGGAAGTTTCGAAGAAACTGAAATACCTTTTGCTGTTGCCTGTAATCAAGAGCTTGTTTACACAATCATATCTGAGGCCTTTCCACATATACACACTTTTAATACAATAAAGAGTTTTTTATGTAATAAATAAATAAATAAATAAATAAAAAGATTTGAATTAATACATTTATTAAAATTGGCTTGTTTTAATATAGTGTACATACTCGTTCATGGTAACTTCGAAGAAATACGTGTCATTTAGTTAATTATATGCCGCATGAAGTGCACTTGTCATATACAGTATATACAATTATATACAAGTACTGAAATGGCGAAAACCATTCTAATACGTTCATACAAATAAATTACATTTTTTTAACAAACAATGGAAGCATCATTTAATGTGAAAATACGTTGAGATCATTCAGTTTTCTTGTCGCTTATAGTCTTATGTTGATATCGGCTTTACTGTAGAGCCAGTCGATACTGAAAAAAAAAGAAAGAAAAAAAAAGTTATCAAATGGCAAACGTAAATTCATAAACACAAGGCTTGATAATTCATTATTTTAAACGAATGTTTCAAACAAATATATTTCAGTATTACATTACACAGACCCAACGCAACATACAATGCTTTTCGAATTGTTTTACTGAAACTGCTCAGAAATAAATAATGACTAATTACTTTTATTACTGATTAAAGTTTTGAACGTGAAATGAAATGAAGTGAAATTTCGTTTTACGTCCCACCATTAATTCTATTGAGTAAAGAAGACGGATGAGTAATGCAAGTGAATAATGAAAATGTGGGAGGAAACAGAAGAACTCTGAGAAAACCCACGGACACGATGCTATCCTGAGTTTGAACCAGAGACCCCTGTCAGAGGTGAGCGCTCTACCACTGAGCCACCGTGCCCCTCATAAACGTGAGTTAATAGAAGTATCAAACGAATATACCAAACGCAATACATTCTTGGTTTGTATATTTTATCTTGAAAATTGGCTTAACAACTAGAAAAAGTATTCGGTTTGCAAGAAAGCTATAGGTGTCAACTTGTGGAGAAATTATTTGAGAGAGGAAGCGAGCAACAATTTTCATGAACTCATCTATCGTCTTAGAGTGCGAGAAAACTTTCAGGCTGGGTCAACACAAGCTCACTGAGCAAAGCTTGACGACGGACCAGTCATTGATCAATTCATTATTCCGGATCTTAATTCAGAACCTCAATGGAAAGAGTAAGCACCCATCGTTCCCGGTCTTAATTCAAAAGCTGGATAAAAAGACAGAAAGAAGAATGTCCTTAAGTAATTTTCTCATAATCATGCCATTCCCAGGCATTTATCCTTTGTTTTATGTACGCCTGCATAACAATTAGGAAATTTGGTTGCATACAAAGTGCTCTTAGAAACAAAGAGAGAAGTACATACATTTTGACTCCCAGCAAAATCTATCCCGTTCCGAAAAATCGAAAAATAGCTTCCTACACGATTAGATCTAGTGGCTTTAGGTAAATCCCTTCTATGTGAAAATTTGACGACACATATATTATTATTATTATTATTATTATTATTATTATTATTATTATTATTATTATTATTATTATTATTATTATTATTATTATTATTATTATTATTATTATAGCTAAGTACTTAAATTCTGATCAAGGAGAATAACATTGTTTTCATATGAGAACATACAAAATAGTAAATTGAAGAAAAATTCTCAATTCCGGCTTCATTTAAAATCACTAAAACCATACATCTAGGGTGGACTCTTTTTCTTGAAATACCTTGTAACTTTTAAACTAAGAAATAAAAAGGCTAAAATTTTGTACTGCCAATATTGGCTGGAGAACATTGTTTTACATACTCTGTAATACCATCTGATTAACAGTATTGCCAACTCAATATAAAAATGATTTTTTTTCGAATATTACTGTCATATTATTACATATTTCAAATTACATATTAAACGAATTACAGTACCACATTTAATATTCAGTGTTACAAACTTAGAACGCTGCAATGTCACAAACATCCAAATCCTTAAGGACTCTTACAATAGTAATAACGCCATGAAACACTTGATAACACTAGACCACGAGTTATTGACAATACCTGTGTCAAATTCAGTGTTGGATCCCTTGTTAAAATATAAAACAATTCGTAAGTATTTCTTTCTATCTGTTTATATATATAGTTTTTAGAAAAGTTGTATTTCTTTCTTCGTAAGCTACTCCTCTAAATCAGTCATTTCCAACTCGCCGATGTACGACAAGTTATGGAGCGCGGTTTATACTCTGCGAAAAGCAAAAAGGAAAAGGAATGTCGTAGCAGAGCGGTTAACGTTCGCTCCTTTGGCGTGGGAGATCCGGGTTCGATTCCTAGCGAGAGCTCAGGTGGTTCTGATCCACATTAAGCTGTAAGTCCACGTCCCATATAGCCCCTTTGCTGAAAGGAACGCTAAACAAAATTACATCACACGGACAGCAAGTGTTGGTAGTGTACGCGCAGTCATGAATCCACGAGAATAATACCTGCAAACCATCGACTACGCAGTTGCTGTCTTATTTGTTTGTCACCACTGTCTTTTATCAACGCTAAGTTATCTGCCAACTCCTTCCTCTCAAACTGAGAAGTAAACTGTGACGTCATAGAGCATTAAGTTGGAAATGGAACTGTCTTAGAGCCTTCTATACTAATAAATAAAAGAACGTATGCGTATGTCTTTTTTTTTTTTTTTTTTTACATAGGCAGGAGTCACCTAGGGTCACCAAATTTTATATACAGACTTTTACTAGACCTAATGGCGTTAACTTTTTTTTATTTTTGACTCGAGAGGGGAATGCGAGTCAAAATATACGCAAAAGTTATGTACAGTGAACTATTGTAAGGTAAACAACCCCGAACGTTCTTCCTGTTGACAAGGTTGAATAAGTTTAAGAGGCAATACTAGGGGCACTGCTCGTCGTTATACATTTCATGGCCTGAGAATGGCTTGTCGTTCGTTATGTATTTCACGCATTGTTTACTTTTAAAGAATTTGCACAAACATTATTCTTCCCTTGCGAAAAACGGACACTTCTGCTACCAATAAATAAGGAAAAATAAACTATACTAAATAATTCACTGTATATTGTTACAGTTAATCGACCCGTTACAAGATATGAACGCAGATGATGACTAAAAATTTGATGATACATAAACGTCATAAAATCTTAAGTGAGACCACCTGTATATATTTTTAAATCTTTTGTGTTTTTATAGTTTGTTCCTTCCTTCCATGTATTTATTGCAAGCTACATACTGCTTATCAAAACTTACTTTAGGAATGAGAACAGGGCTTCTTAAAGTAAACTGCATGATCACTGCTTTTGAATATCAGCAGAATACGCCTCTCCCTTTCATATTCTCTTCCCAATAACTTCAGAGTATAGAAAATTGTTCTCTATGCTGAGATTCATTTATTTGTTCTGAAATTACAGGCAAAATACCATAGTACTTTCGCTGGTGATTGTACATTTTTTTTCCTAAAATAACCTCTACAGTTAGGAAAAACAGTCTTCCAAATTTTCTAACTATTCTGAATGCATTTTGACATCAAAACATTAAAGAAATTATTAAAAGTGAATGAAAATGCATTTTAACATATGAATAAATGTAAAAATAATGAAATCTGGTTGAGATAAAATATGTACTATAACTCACTAGTACGGCCTTATCACAAGTCATAATTATTTTGTTTCTGCTTTGCCTTCTTCCCATCCAGTAACATATCCACTTTTTGTGCTACATATTTACATCCTGATGTAGAGAACAAAGGAGAGTCTTTCGGACTATAATTCATCTGTTCCACAACTTGTCTGCAAAACAAGGTAAAATTAAGTGCGCCATAGTCATAAATTTGACAAAAATGTGGTTTATTGCTACAAAATTATAAATTAACTATGATTTCCTTCCCTTTCAATACATTGACACATGAACTCCCTAGTGGCTACGCGACTCGGTGTGGGTTATTCGGAATTGAATTCATGTAGTTCAGATCCTTGATTAAACTGTAGATCCACGTCCCATATAGCCATGATGCTAACAAGAGACGTTGACTTCAAATCAACCAACATATCGATACATTTTTGCAAATTATTTTTTTCATTATTATATTTTACCTACTTGAACATCACTGTCGTTTTCTACGTCATCTATTCACACACTGAAAATCAGTTCACTTTCACAAAAGACCCGCAAATTGCAAATAAATAGATGAATAAACATACAACGTTTACAATTTAAGAAAATATTATTATTTAAATATTACAACGAAAATGTTTAATGCAGAACAGAAGCAGCAGCTTTTAATGGGAACAATGTTTGTCAAGTTTTTACAAGGGTTTGACAGATAAATCATACATTTTCACTTTTATTCGCAGGCTGGATGAAACATATGTGTATAACGCGAGTCGCTATTTGTTCATCATTGTTTGATATGAGTTGATTTATACAAGGTGTTAATTTTTACTTTAGCATTGAAAAAGTTTCATATCAAAAATAAAACTTAAAGATAATATAGGAGTACACACTGAGAGCAGTTTTTATATTGATTTATATATATATATATTAGCAGTTTTTAATTTCTTGGTCGAGGAATGCCTTTTAAGTATTAACCAAGATGTCGGTTGCACCGGTAGGTGCTTTGGGCACCCGTCTCTACACACTTACGAAGCATACAAAACGAGTGTATTACTCCGCTGTGCGTAAAGGAGTTTGTATAAAAAGTCACAAATATGTACGCATTGAGTACAGAATAAAATGATACTGTTTTTATTTATTTATACATGAGAAAGAAGAATGATTTTATTTTCAATTATTGTAATATTTGAATTCACTTCCAATTAGAAGTATTCCACAATATCACTTTTATTTTGACGAGACATTGTTCCAAGTTCCGCTTATCATGGCTTGCAAGAAAGAGAAAATCTGTCAGTCACTGCTAATGTTCCTAGGTTCGACAGATTACTAAATAAAACATATTAGTTACTTAAGGTGTCATAACATTATGCCTTCAAAGCTACTCTTCGTCCTGCGCGCTGCATGTACTTTTGACAGGGTTGCCAGTCTTGTTCTTTTATCTTATACAACTTTCGTACTCATATAAAAATAGAAAGCATATGAATCACATTGTTTGCTCTTGAGTCAGACCAACTATCTGTTTAAAGTGGTCTCTTTTGACGTCGCCACCTACTACACTTACATAACATCAGATATCACATGTCCAATTGTTGGGAGTTTTAGATTCTTTTTCAGCACCAATGTTATACATGAAACATGTATTTAACTAACATCTGAACGTACAAGGGAAGATTTACGAAAAGTGAGACCGTTAACCATCTATTCACGAGATCTCTCTAAAACTAGGCTAGCAACAACTACTTAGTGCTAAAATGAAATGTAAGATATATTTAATTATCTATTCCCGATAATGATAATAATAAAGTATTCATTATATGCAACGAAGTAAATCCTTACATATAAAAATTTCTACTAGCATCAACTGCCAGCTGTAAACCTGCCCATAGGCTGAAAGAAATTATAACAAAGTACTAGATCATACTTACTCGATCATACTAGAGGTAGGTATAATATTTCTTGCCATGAAAATATCTCTGACACAAAGAGAGACATGACTTTTCTCTAAAGGCAGGAACGGAATGTAATAATCAATCAGATGACTCTTTATGAGGTCACTGTGATACAACCCACCTGAAATAAAAAGCATGTGTGTAACAGTCTTATCATTAGTGTAGTGATTACAAGTAATGTTATTCTTCTCGTTTTCTACATTTAACGGACTACACAAGACCTAATACCCTCAGAATGAAATGCTGATTTTATCTTACTGAAGTCAGATATGAAGAGTCTATTGTTTCCCCGCTGTCCTGTAGCAAAGAATAGTTACATGTCAGCAAAGAGTTATCTTGTCTTACTGACATTACACAGGTGATACTACACGTTCTTGTGCATTTATAGGCATCATGAAGGTCTCTCGGGGTCTTGAAAAACATTCAGCAATGAAAAAGATAAAAAAATTAGTAGTGAATAAGATATGTCGATGAAATCCTTTCTTCAATATTACAAAGTCTCCTAAACAACTCAGTGTAATTTCACATTATTAAGCTATGATTGACTTCAATAGTCAATAACATTTTAAATACTAATCCATGTTGAAACTGAAAGTGGCATGGGAATAAGAGCGAAGATCAAACATACAAAGACTGTTTCATGTCTATGATTACGATTTCGATTGATAGGTAGCAGGATGTGTAAACATGCCCGAGAAATTGTTCCGAATAGTACGAAAGCGTTGTGTGTTGACTTGCAGGGAGGATGGCTGCTACGTGTATGAGCGGGCAAATGGCTCTGGGAATTAAAACCTTTTGGGAGGGAGTTTGTGACCTTTCTTGACATTGGTTAACTTACAGCAAATAGGTAAGCAATGTGTGTGGGTTCTTCAATATTGTGAATTATAGATATCGGGAGAACCCGGGTATACTCCCGATATTATGCAAAAAAAGTGAGTTCCTTAAAGCGATGTGAGAACCCACAGCCTCCAAGAATATAAGCAAGAGCAGCACAACGTTCCGCCGCAATCTTAAATCGCATAATTGTTCAAGATTTACATCTGATAAATACACATAAGGCTCGAGTGCATTTGCACAGTCCTTCACATATGGAGCGCAAGATGAACAGTTGAAATCTGTACGAACGTCATCTTGCACGGGGCAGGTAGTAGCTTGTAGTGACTGGATGAGGCATCGGTGTATCTGTAGGAATATGATAAAAAGAGGGCTATCATCTATTGTCCTCATAATTTCAGATGTCCTTTTGATTGCATATGTGAATGTGTGGAAAGTTTTCCACGCGTTTTTATGATTGTTGTTGGTTATTGTATAATGGCAAATTCATGCTACGCAGAATGGACAAAAGACAAAAAACAATGTATCTTATTAGCAGACGAATATTTTCGAGCTACCATGTCGCCATGATATTACATCTTTCTATGGCTGCGGAACATCTCACGTTGTCATTCACTAGGACAACACGTGCAGTGATACAATGAACTCGTTTGAATTTACATAAAGTGGATAGTACATAAAACGGAAATTCATGCAACCTCTTTAACAGACATTCCTGTAAAATTTCCTTATGCATCCACATGGATTTCTGTGGATTCTATCGATTGTCGACAGCAGTTCACACTTGACGGTAGTTGGAAAGTTGGTCAAGAGGATTGGAACAAGACGATCAAACTGTACTCCGACGCAGTCTCTTTTCGTGAAAACTCAGGGCAATAGCTAACGGACAGTTTTACACATCGAACACAATTGCTGTGGCGCACAGTGGTACGAAATGCTTAGAACGTGGCCAAAATTCAAAATCTCTTTCAAAGTGCTCAAAAATGGGTATGCTGCGGTTTTTAACCTCATTGATCACGAACTTGATATCAAAATTTAAAACTTCAAAATGCCGGATCCAATATGGCGTATCAAATTGTAAAAAAGTGGAACAGAGTAACAAAAAATTATATAATAGGGTTTTTCACATCACTGCATACAAATTTGATATCAAAATGGACAAATTGAAAATGATGGATCCAATACGGTGGATCAAATAAATATATTTAAATATGGTGGGTACAATTTAGAATCTTTTGCCAGTGCTCTGTTTCTCAATGTATCGTATTTTCTTCTTGATATTCCCATATCAAAGAAAAGAACTAGCGCTTCATCATTGGTATACATGTCCGTGTGTGAAGACATTGATGTCACAGCTTTCATATACTTCTCTGCTCTCGATGGACTTGAAGATAAAACGTCTTATACAACTTTTGAAGCACTCAATTTTCCAGAAGAGCGAAGAGTCATTTGCGTAGGGTATGCCAATGTATTAACGTCAGTATTATTGCGAATTTCTTCAGTTCTTCTTCGCTTTGAACGTTCGCTTAAAGATAAAAATTCCGAGGAAGGTGTTCGACCTTTTTGTTTCCATGGTGTCTTCGCAGTATTACCAGGTACACAAAACGATAACATAACACTTAGCCATTCACTATTCTTATAAAAAAGTCGGTCATCCTTTCTATTGGCCTTTTAATATTTGTTCCTCATCCTATAAAATAAAGGTGCGATGTCTGTCTTCATATCGTCACATATTTTAATACAACGACCACTCCTCGAAGATAGGCGATTTCCTAAATGTTCAATTATATTTGTAGATCGCTTTTCAAATGGTCTTTCATCAAAACAAATATCTCTTTTCTCGATAATTTGATGGTTTCTATCTTCTGAACCTGCACTTTTTGTAGTACTAAATATTTAATTTTATTTAATTCAATTGATTGTATATATTTCATATGAATTATAAAATAATGGAAACTAAAATATGTATGCATCGACTATCCTTTTCAATGTTCTACTGAAGTATTCTTTCTCTTTCTTTATTTGTTGCCCTTCACTATCTTATTTGTATGTACCTTATAAGCATCATTTTTACTTATTTTATAAGAATTTTAGCTTTGTTTTTTAGTTTTTGTTCAACATTAACAAAATGCTTAAATATTCATTAACTGCAACTTTTTATTCATTTGTAACGTACAAAAAAAGGTGCAGCTAAGTGCAGCTGCTTTTATTACATTCTTGTAGTAAATCGATCATAGAATACGCGCCAATACAAGATTTAGCGGAATGGAGCGTCATATATAACTTTTGAGTTCAGTTTTTAATCCACTTTGTAAGATTTCAACAATCTTTTGAAATAAACAATAATAAAAATAAATGTATAATAAATAATGTATTATAAATAATATATTACTTGTATGTTAAAATACTTTACATACTTCCCGAAACAACGTCCATTTTGATTTAAATAGATCCGAAAAGTATATAATGAACTATTTCATATGAAACTCGAGCTATATTTTTTGCGCGTATCAGCTGTTACGAGACGCACAATTGTAGGTTCACTTAGACTTCCAATACTGGCTCTGGTATAAATGGCGGACCGTTTCCATAAGTGGAATTTAGGAGACCAACTGTTACTGTAGCCAACCTGATACTTAAAAATAACCAAATAGGAACTTTCATTTTAGGCATTTCGTACCACTATGTGGCGTCGCGGTATTTCTTAAGCTGGATAAAATGCCAAATTCGTTACAATAAATCTGAAACCACCTTCTATATCACTGGGACCCTCAACCCACTTCAAAAAGCATTTGTCTCTATCCCTTACGTTTTACTTTGATACCTGTCATTAGACAAACGGATGAACATCGTCGTTCTATACGATTTCCATACTTATGCATAGCATAATAGGAAATATAAAAAATAGACATATTAATTTCATTCAAACATCCTTTATTTCGTCCACAATAGGATCTCATACAAACATCAAACTTTACGTAAATTGTACGCTTCATTGTGATTTTATATATTGATAACTAAAGATAAGGAAACTTATAAAATCTGCCAAGCAGTTACAATGCTGCGTCAAAAGGCTTGCCAGTCTCTTACTTGCTTTATGCGTCAACGAAACCTGCCTAGCACTCAAAGTAGAGACCACCATGCTGCACCATCTGAAACCATCTTTTAACCATTTTTTTTTTTTTTTTGACCCTATATCGATAGCAGGGCCCGTGGTGGCTCAGTAGTAGACCTCTGGTGCGTGGGGTCCCTGGCTTGATCCCAGCTCGCACGAAGTGAGCTTTGTGGTGGATAAACACCGTGTGCGTGGGTTTTCTCGGGGTATTTCCGTTTCCTCCCATTTTCTTCATTCCACAATTTTATTCATTTCTCATAATCACCTTCTCCTTTAGCCTAGCCGCGTAATTGTGGCACATAAAACTCGAAGATTTCATTTCTTATATCGATACCAGTTCTTGTTTCTCGAGACGAAGAACTGCACTGTAGCTTTCACTTCCTCCTGGTTGCTGAAGTATCACGAGCGCAGGAAATGAGCCATGAATCGGAACAAGTAACGGTGCAAGGTCTGGACTATATGTTGGAATCACTTCAATGTCCTCAAGTTTCTGGAGTTTTCGCTTTCTGTTCACCAATTCAGGGTATCTCTTTTGCACCCAATAGTACACTCCAACTGTTCGGAGCACAGACTGGCTGACAAATCACATAAGGAACGCACAAACTACCACTTTCCATACCGTGCTAGCGAGCCCTTTCAATGTTTCTAATTGCTTCAGACACATGACATACACGCCGAAAATAATGACTGTCTGTCAATACTGTAAAATATGTGACTCATCCTTATATAGAATACACTGTTTATGCAACCACCGGATCTTGTTCCTCGCAAATAGATAATATTCCATTGGTTTGTTTCATAATTATTGGCTGATTCCGGTAAAGCCAATTTGCAGTACAATTTTCATTTGACATATCATCCAAGAAAATCTCTCACGACCCTGAGGTGAAGGGTTCAGTTCGCGTGTACATAGGAATAGTGTGATCATAGCAGAGCACTGTGTGATGTTGCAGAGCAATGTGATATGAGATTTGTGGTACACATGAATTTCAACTTGGACGTAATGTTTGGGAGGTAGACATTGCTAATGATGTGTGGAGTAAAAGCAAGCCAAAATAATTCCGTGAAGTTCTTTTAAGGTTCCGTCTGGTGATGTGGAATCAACTGTATGTCAGGAACTGGTCGTTGAATGACATACAGTTGAAGCAGAAAAGGGAAAAAAGACTTAAGTCAATAATACGTGACCTCCGTTACGAACCTGTCATATTATCAGTCACTTGGCAGCTATAGACAAGGCTAAAAATCTGGATACCCGGGTTCCCCACACACATCACCAACCGGTCGTCTGGAAACATGCATTCCTCTTCAACATCAGATTAGCGCATATCTTT
The DNA here is from genome assembly GCF_964235325.1 of Thermobia domestica. Taxonomy (NCBI): domain Eukaryota; kingdom Metazoa; phylum Arthropoda; class Insecta; order Zygentoma; family Lepismatidae; genus Thermobia; species Thermobia domestica. The sequence goes on along the minus strand of NC_137460.1, from coordinate 55,467,505 downwards.
AGAAGGGGAAACTAACGTCACACTGACTCAATAAAGAGGAATCACCGAAACAAGTGTCAAAACCCACCTTGCAGTCACTGATGATGATGATCTGCATGTCGCAGACTACTAAGGTGGTAATGGATTATGAGTTTCTTACCCGGAGCCAAACAATAGTCAGAGAAACGCATTCCAGCCCAGAGCAGGTACTTTTCTGAATAATATGTCCTCCTTCTGGCACTTTTATGTATTTTGTCCTTTATCTGGCACGGCCAATAAGTATAGAAAAAACATACAATAGCAGATAATAATCTAATTCAACAGTAATAATAAATTTTCCCAAACTTTTTCACGTTCTGTGAGTCAATAAAAGTAGAAATACTCAATCTAATTACTGACTGGATTGTATGTAAGTATAGGTGAGATTCAAATTCGAAGAAAAATAAGTGATTCACACAAGAATCGAACTCAGGTCTGTATTACCATGCAAGTGTGTTAACCATTACGCTACCCAGTCCGCTACGAGACTAGACAGACATTTTTTCGTTTTAGTTACAATTATTCACTCAGAATTCACACTCACTGAGGATATAGCGTAAGAAAAGATCGCTGCTTCTTCCATTTCTAAACACAATATATAACATAGTATTTACCGAAAAAGATGTTCAAAGATGACACATATACACATTCATAGATCTCATTAAGTTGACCAGAATGATATAGGTAAGAATCTTCATGCGTAGTTTTTTTTAAAAAAAATCGATTTTTTTGGTAAATTAAAAAAAAAAATATTGTACGACAGCACTGTCACCTATTACGGTGAAACTGATACTGAAGTATATTCTCACTAAGCTTTTCATAATGACACTAGTAAGATGACAATACATAGTATGACATATCTCTCTAATGCTTTCAGATTATATCTTACACATCATGTGTTTCTAACTCTCAACCAACATATAACCTGAAAACTTTAGAGAGAAATGTTGACCTTTCATCGTGAAAGCTTAAAACGATGAATACACAGTATCGTTAAGATATTGACCAAAAAAAAATCTTTAACACTGTCACAAAGACAAAACATTTATCAATCGATCAATCACATCAAGCTAAACAAAATGGGACGCTCGATTCCCAGTGGGATAACCTTGAAATTTGAACACATTACGTTGGCTCAGATTACATTTGAAAGTGTGGATTCATGCCTCATATAGCCAAGGTGCTGAAACGGATACTCAATTCCTATCAGCCAACCAACCAAAGTAAGCTATAGATCCTCAAGTCAGTCTACTTTTTTATTCGTTCAATTTTATTGAATATATAGCTACTGAGGATATGGTGTGAGAAAATAATGACTTTTTCCTCAAGTTTTCAGATATAAGATTATCTTTTTCTACCACTCAACTATCCAGAAAGAACAAAATTATCGATAACTTTGTACGAAGATTTCTAAAGGAATAAAAACACTAATTATGACAAATTTCTAACACTACAGATCTGGTATATATATAAATTTTGTTCATGTATCTAGTATTTAAAGAGTTAGTATCTTTTATATTTAATTCCAGTTGAGTGGCAGCTCTTGAGGGAAGACACGTCGGTAAAAATTAAACTTTTACAGCTTCAAACTAAGGCAAGAGACCTTACCTAATGTAGGAGGTGCTTACTATAAGTGTATGCCGTCTTGTCACAGTTCAATAGCTAATTAGGGTAGATAAATGCAACTATACTTGAATGAACTTAAGACTTTAAAAGCTTAGCTGTGCAAAATTTCTAACTTCTATATTCGTTCGTATATATATATATATATATATATATATATATATATATATATATATATATATATATATATATATATATATATATATATATAATGACAGATTTTACCATAAGAATGAATATTAAATTAAAGAATTTTGTCTACATGCTGTGATGAAGGTGTCGATATTCATTACCAGTTGTAGGATGTTTGTGTGAATATTGTTCTTGCTAACTGTACTATGCGAAAGTGGGTGAAGGAATTTACGGGGCGATCAATTAAAGATCTGCCTAAGGAATTTACGGGGCGATCAACTAAAGATCTGCTTAGGTCCAGAGGCCCTCAAAAAACATTGTTCTGTTGAGGCCCTGGTCATGGACGAGAGAAAGCTAACCGTTGAAGATATCTGTAATCTTAGAGATTCTCTCCTTGCATCGCGAAAAGAATTTTGTCAGGCCACTTGAAGTTGTCAAGATGGTTCGCGTTAGGTCCTTAGAAGGTGGTCTCTCGGATAAGAAGAAGGGGTCTCTCATCTCTTCTGCTCCCAGAACTATCTCCCAGTGACCTAAGTTTTCAGCCAGAAGTGTCCTCAGACGTGACATTTTCCAATGTTTAAAACATACCCCACAAAAGGACTTCACTTGATAGTGAGACACGACAACTGCAATGAGAATTGTGTTGAAAACTCGAAAATTGAAAACTGTAAGAGTTGTGGGAAAACGGAATGGCTTTCGATACTCACCTCGTATTAATTTTTCTATGCAAGAATTACAAATTATGTAAATTTTCTTTCTTTAGTTTGAAGCAATAAACTTTACATTTTTTATTAACTGACTTCCTTCAAGAGTCGCCACTATTTTGGTTTGTAATATCCTCACCTATTTAATACTTTATCGATCACACTTTAACCTAAAAAAAAATTCTAAACTGCACGGACAAACAGTCTTGCTTAACTCGAAATGTGCCAATGATTTAATTCGCCAATTTAGGTGTGATTATTATGAACATTTGTTCTGTGCGTTCAATACACAAGCAAGAATTTCGATTGTAAAATTTACTTTTTAGCAAGCATTTAAGTGTATTCCATCTCGAAATAAATTAGGAAATAAAATGAAGTTACCTTCTTCGTTGTAAGCACTGTGTCGCAATACCTCTTCAAAATGTTCGTAGTTCAACATTTCTCTTGTATAGTTTAATGCGTAAAGCTCTAAGACTTTTTGTGATATCGACTGCTCACCCGAGCGGGACAATATGATAAATATGGATTTTCTGCAAAAACAAGAGAAAAGTTAACACCCAACACACCAAACACATTTTTATGTGCAACTTTCATAACGTTCTGCCGTTGCATATTGACCTTGCTTTTAATCTAGAATGAGGAACGTATTGCTATACTGGCTGAATCACTTTTGTGGTTGCAACTGCACTTAAGAATATGATGTATTTTAATCACGGTTCTACGCGCTTGCATTCAATTTTTGATATTTTGGATCTAGATGAAATGTGGGATAAAAGGCCAAATAAAATGTTAAGAGGAAGAGGTCATTTAATCCACGTTATCAGGTTTGTAAAATCACTATAGAACAAACCTTCTTGAACTCACTTTCCTACATGAATTTTACTATGTGATTTTAAATTAATTGCACTATGACGTATGATTATAAATAAGTTTTTATTCCTCTTGTCGCATTACTAATGTTTTCTCCTTGCACCTATTCTGATTATCAATCACTTGGAGCATGCACATAAATAAGGAGTTATCTTTAAAAATATTTGTTGTATATAGTGATTAAACAAGTTTGAAAGGGCAGCTTTCTCGTTGTAATGTTGTATTTTACCGTTTACCCACATTCTATCACATTTATGTTCTTCTCGAGAGAAGTCCACATCTATGTCTGTAATATCAACATACAATGTAAACCTACTACGGAGGCGTCTCATGCGTTTTAAGTTTCTGAAAAGACAGGCAAAATATTTGGCAATAATCTACTGTACTGATTTTCAATCCTTCATTAAAAATCTGAAACTTTATCCCTTACTTGCTACATGCAGATTGAAAGCTAAGTCAATCTAAGCTAATAATCAAGAACTAAGAACCTTGAGGGAACCTACGTTCGAAAACAAACAGAAAATTATACCACCATTCATTAAAAAGAGTATATACCTACGCAAAACATACTCAGTATTTAGCTCAGCTCCAAATTATTTATTAACTTTATTTCTACCTACTAATGATTACTACCACTTTTGGGGCAAACAGCAATTTGCAACTAAGAAACATACAAACTGTACACTGATAGTTTTCTAAGTATTGGTGTAGCGTGATTAATTTTTGATGTCAGAGATTTGCAACCGTCAGTAGCGTCTATTATTACAGGAAAAGGATATACTATATATCTGTCTTTTATAACGGAATGTGAGAAGTGATTCTTGATAAAAACTATTCTTGAAGACTGTTCCCTGCGTAATGGTTGTCAGCAAGATAAGAGATTTTCTTAACAATATCATTTGTTTGACAACGGAACTTCGTCACGCTCTGGTGAGTCAGTCTGTGTACATTTCTTAAACCTTGTCCTTGCATCAAGTTAGAAGTTGGTTAATGGATCACAGAGTTGAAGAATTGAAGTCATCCCACCTGGGATGACAGCCAAATCCAAAAATCTGCATTTCTTTCTTGACAAAACATACAATTAGAAGACAGTACTGACTTGGCAACACGAATATTACACGATGGCAGAAACTTATTGTGGCGGTTCTAGCGATTTTTTCGAAACATCGTTCTTTTGCATCGATAAATGTTATCGTGTACTTTACCGACTGTGTTAACAATATCGATTCTAAGCCTTAAAATGAACCAGGTCGGTTTACAATCTGATAAATACTGTATATACTATTACGAGACACGAACCAAGAACTGGTTACTTTTATTGGAAGTGGGAACCTGTCATCCATCCATTGTGAGCTGAACAACCATTGCAGTGGAAGTTCATTATCTTCGCCAGCTGTTGAAATTAATCGTTCAATCATCGCCATGATATCAAAATTCTACATCTATTACAGAATTACTTACTGTTTGTTTCAATAAGGAAATCTTTGTATTTGTCAACAATTCATAATAAACTTTGGTAGTAATTTCCTATTACCTTTGCCCTCATATTACTTCCTGAGTCTCATACGTATCATCTTTAAGTTTGTTTTTTGATGAGTTCAGTCATTTCTCAATGGTTTCGAATATTACTGACTCCTCATTGTCATGTCAACATCTAGGTATTGTCCGCAGAGTTCACCTACCTCTTGGTCATCGCTTCTTGCTACCAAAAATATTCATTTAATATCTTATGTTTCATTTCATACTTATTTGTCAAAGCTATCCCATACCTTTAGGGACCTATCGTCCTGTACCCTCTACATACAAGGCGGAGATTTGCTCTATGTAGATTACCTGTAGTATCTTTCGTTGCCTTTGAAATTGAAATCTTTTTCCGTCCCTCCTTCGTACATCATAGGATTCACCCCCTCCCACCACCCACTCTGCAAGCTATTTGTTTCAATGCCTTTTTTTTTTTTAAGTAATTTATTAGGTAGTTTAAATTTGTTTTCTTTGTTGTCTTTACGCAATAACCACAGGGTTCATTTTCCTGTGCTTCAAGAATACGGCACCCCGGCTACGATGTTTCCTCCTTCCAAATAATATCATTTAGATTAAGGTGTCCTTTGTTCATTTACTGAGTACAATCCTACATATTCAGATGAAAAAGAGTCCGTTCTCCGAGACAATTTTGTGTCTCGCAGGTACGATAAGTGGTTCTTGTTGCAATTTTCCTTACTAGAATTTGATTTGGATGAATTAATTGAGTTAGGATTACAAAGACTTATTTTGTCCGTAGTCTAAGGTATTGTTCAGTCTTATTTATCTCTGCGCAATGCGAGCTTTTTTGCATTAACGTCTTCGGAACCAAACTATACTGTTTGTGCCATATTCAGGGCTAATGTGGAACAAATAGAAGTGACTGTCGTTTTGAGCAATTCAGAAAACATTTCAAGTGTAGCCCGGCTATCAAATTTCCGACTTAGTTCAATCGTTCACCACGTTTGATAAGCAAGCTTGTTTTGTGATCTCCAACGAAAAAGTTTTATTGGATTTGGCTGCTTTTGGTGAATTGTTTAGGCAGTGCAATTCTGTTTGCCTAATTTTGTGAAGGGATCATGTTGTCTTTATTAAGTTTGATTTAGGATCGTTGTGTTCATGGTTGTTTAATTTGGGTATATAATTTATTTCTAGTGTTCACTTATTTAAGTGGTTTTAGTTTTATCACGTATAGTTTTGTCATTTAAGTTATTTCATTTAGTTGTCATTATATTAGTTAGATTTTGTTTTTCGTACTACCCTTGTAGAGGAGGAGGAGGAGGAGGAGGAGTAGGAGTAGGAGTAGGAGGAGGAGGAGGAGGAGGAGTAGTAGTAGTAGTAGTAGTAGTAGTAGTAGTAGTAGTAGTAGTAGTAGTAGTAGTAGTAGTAGTAGTAGTAGTAGTAGTAGTAGTAGTAGTAGTAGTAGTAGTAGTAGTAGTAGTAGTAGTAGTAGTAGTAGTAGTAGTAGTAGTAGTAGTAGTAGTAGTAGTAGTAGTAGTAGTAGTAGTAGTAGTAGTAGTAGTAGTAGTAGTAGTAGTAGTAGTAGTAGTAGTAGTAGTAGTAGTAGTAGTAGTAGTAGTAGTAGTATTATTATTATTATTATTATTATTATTATTATTATTATTATTATTATTATTATTATTATTATTATTATTATTATTATTATTATTATTATTATTATTATTATTATTTTGGTGGTGTTATTCCGTTAATTTTTATATTTAATATGTATCATTTAATTTTGGTTGTGAGATTTAACAATTAGTGCTATTCTTGTGTCCGTTTTTATTCAAAGTATATTTCTTATTATTGTTAGGTTTTAACTTTATTGTTTGTAGTTAGTTCAATTGGCTTTTCTCTCAAGGATGAAAGTTTGTTCACTCTTCCTCATGTTGTGATAGATCAGTGACGTACTTTGACTTGTATTTTCAGTTGACGTTGCTCTTGTTATCATTCTTGTAACCTTGAGAATGATAAATCAGCATTTCCGTTCACTGCTTCGAAGTATATGTGGGCTTTTAGACTTCGTTATAATTAACATGCAGATAGTAATATTATGTACTGGAATTATTATTATTATTATTATTCTGGTATATTATTTGGATTACTTCCATTAATTAGTATGCCCCTCCATATGATCTCTTTTAGTCAGAATCTTGTAATCTGATAATTTACGCATTTTCTTTTTGTCATTATTTTTATTTTTATTAGTTTGGTTATACATATATTTCAGTTTTAAGTAAATTGTGGCATAGTTTTTTCGGCACCACTTTTGTTTTGTTTTTCTAAGTTTTTTATTGGATTTTGGAGCCGCCTTTGCTGTTAGAGCAGCCCGCTCATTTTTTGAGTTGATGCCCATTATTTTATTTGGTTATTGTTTAGTTAAGTATACCCTTGTCTGTCTTTTTTTGTGGTTGTTTCATGAATTTTGTTTGGGGGGGAGGGGGATCGCCTTTTAGTCACTTATATCCTCAAGTATTCCCCATTTATGTATGTATTTTTTTTTTTCGCTGCTAGCCTGCTTTATGTGCGCAGGATTGCTGTTGTTCTATGAACCGGGTATGGTTCGAGTTCTGGCGATAGTTATTGTTGTTTTACGCCAAGTTTTCTTTCTAGCAAGCTTCGAGTTGAATTTAGATAGTATTATTATTATTATATGTTTTACAAATAGCTATGAAAAAAATATGAGATTATTTGAGTTATTATGAGGTAAATTATTGCCATTAAACAATTGTCAAAGTTATCCCACACCTTTAGGGACCTCTCGTTAGGAAAACCTCCGTTCTCCTGACCCTCTATAATACACACCAAGAAATTCAAAAGAGGAAATGAAAAACGAATTACTTACCAGAAAATCGTGGAAATACTATCACACCATAATACAAAATGAAATGAAATTTTTAAGTTTTACGTCGCACGATTATGCCGGTTAGGCTAAAGGAGACGGTGATGATGAGAAATGAATGAAATGGTGGAATGAAGAAAGTGGGAGGAAACGGGAGAACCCCGAGAAAACCCACGAGAACAGTGTTTACACACCACACCATAATACAAAAGATAAATTATCAAGATATTTAGCTAATCGCTTAATCTATATATATACAGGGTTTTAATGAACTATATCGACAAACTGTAAGAAGTGATTCATCACACATAAATAAGTCAAAAAGCTCCTATGGACCTGTGGGGAAAAGTGCATAGTTTCAAAGCTAGAACTGTCCAAAATCGCGACAAAGCCAAATTTCAAGAGACCCTATTTAGGATTCGAGAAATCGTGGAGTGGTGGTCCTTATCAGCGTAAAGGAAGTCACGCATACACAATCCAAAAACGCATATTTCATTAATGTTCAATGAGTGTGTAGAGTACTCCCTGCTGGGTGAAATTCCCAGACATCCCATCAACCAAATTTTGAGATAATGCTCTGACTTTATAATTGGTCCAAAGCAGGCAAACGATAAGCCTTGAAAGTAGTAAACACGGAATTCTTTGGCGCGATGTCGGATGATCGTCAACAGCACGGTCTCTCGTACTCGGCAAAAAGCATGCTATGTTTTCTTTGACGCTTATAAGAAAACGTGAAATATACCGTGACGAAATACATCGCATTACACGTTATTCCAAAAACATAAAACATGGAGCTGCCGGTTCTAACACGTCCGAGTTCCCTCCGAAGCAGTGGATGTCGATTGTTGTCAAGGCTTTCTTGTTGTGGTTACTTCCTTTCTACTTTGGACTCTCCTTGAAATCAGAGTATATCTGAAAACTCTATTGAGAGCATAGTCAGAATTATACCCTCTACAGAGTACCTTGTACATCCATTGAAAATTGATATAATATGCATTTTTGGATTGCGTATGCATGACTTCCTTTACACTGATAAGGATCATCATCCATAGTTTCTGGAATTCGAAATAGGGGCTTGTTGAAATTTAGCTTTTTCGCGATTTTGGAGAGTTCTAGCTCTGAAACTGTGCACTTTTCGCAATAGGTCCATATGAACTTTCTCTGTTATTTTGATGTGAGGAATCACCTCTTACAGATTGTCGGTACAGTTCATTATATATATATTATATATTAAATATATAGGATGGTAAGAAACTATTTGAACGAACTTCGGGAGCTAATTCCCGACACCGAAATAAGCAAAAAAAAAAAAAAAGTCCTTTGGAACTTTGGTCAGTGAGGGATACTTTCGGCGATATAAGGTGCCGAAAGCGTGGGAAAATGAACTTCAGAGGGCTGTAATTCTAAAACACCGATAAGTAGAGAGTGCGATTTAGAACATGACACTCGAAGTCATACCTGCTCGATTGAAAAATGTATGCTTCAAACCTCCGCAACTCCGTAGAGATTACTTGCCAGGTTACAGGATATCCCTACGTTCCTTTGGGAAATCCCTCACACACATCTTGTGGAGGTTTGAAGCATACATTTTTCAATTAAGCAGGCATGACTTCGAGTTCATGTTCTAAACCACACTCTCTACGTTGCGTTGTTTTTAAATTACAGCCCTCTGAAGTTAATTTTTCCCACGCTTTCGGCACCTTATATCGCCGAAACTAACCCTCACTGACCAAGGTTGTAGAGGACTTTTTTGTTTGTTTCGGTGTCAGGAATCAGCTCCCGAAGTTTGTTCAAATAGTTCCTTACCACCCTGTTATATATCTATATCTATATCTATATCTTGATAGTATGAAAGAAAATGTATGAAATATGCAAACAAAGTAATTACATGAAAACTATCACATGTCCAATGATAGTCGAATAAATTAGAGTTATGCTTACACTATAATATTATATACTTAATCAAAAGGGAAGTCTTACATATCATATGGTGGTCTGGTTTTGGCTAATATTACCTATATCATGTGCAAATCTGGCAATTGCTGATGCACAGTGAATAGATGATGGCAAACTGATTGAGATACAAATTGCACTAACATTTTTCTACTCCTGGTAGCTGAAATAATCCTCAATATTTCTGATACTTTTCAGAGACCATTTAAGTTTAAATCATATTATGCAGTAAGATATGCACAAGCTTTTAGCTTCAGCATTAGTGGAAATTTTTAACTTATGTAAGTAACATATTTTTACGCTTTTTTTTTTAACCAACTGTTATGTTGGAATTTCACACTCCTATCCGTTCCACATAAATAATTTCACACTCCTATCCGTAGTGCACTTAACACAATAATGAGTATCCAATTCCAGAGTTTATTTTTATGTGGCAGGTATCTGAGAGTATTAATACCTACTTGAAATTCGTCTTGAGCTGTCTTCTACACTCATCAAACAACTATAATTTCAACTACTAGGAATACAAAAAGGTCAGTACAGTTTTAATCTTGTAAAATGTATTTCATATGCTCTATTAGTCAATATGATTCAAACGTATTAATTTCTCATGGCTTTATAGCATGCATAACACACACTGAAAATAACCAATTAACAATTACACTGTTACTTACCTGTAATCTACATTACCAATGTTAGTATGGTAATCTAAAAATGGTTTTATCGCATCAAGAACTTTCTCTGGTATTTTATCCGCTTCATCAAAAATAAAAACAGAGCGTTCACACTGGGACACGTTACCACGGATCCAATCTTGAAGATGAATCTGAAATAGAATAATAATCCATTTCCAAATTGAAGACTACTGATATATTTTTATTGCTTATCAATAAATAAGAAATAAATATATTCTGGTAAAGAAGTACAGGAGATTGCGCGATACATTTCCATGTATGGGATATGGCTTTACACCATTAGTTACTGTTACCTGTTAAGAGTTAACGGATTGATTCCTTCAACAAACTCGGCCAAGGTAATCGCTTTACCTACTTATTGGAAAAAGAAATTCAAAAATTTACTTACATGCATTGGATATAGGCTATCGATAGCCACTGTTATGCATTATGTTAACGGATTGATCCATTAGTGAACTCGACCGATATAATTGCTCAAACTATCTATTGCTAGAAACAGAATTCGAAAATTCAATGACATATATGGATATGGACTATAAATAACCACTGTTAAAGTCGCCGTTATCCGTTAATACGTTAACGGATTACTCCATTAACGACATGATCGAGATAATTGCTCTAGCTATCTGTTGAAAAAGAAACAATTAAAAATTAGCTTACACGTATGGGATATAGGTTATAGATAACCAGCGTTAAAGTCGCCATTATCCGCTAATCCATTAACGGATTTGCTCTATTAACGAATTCGGTTGAGAAAATTGTTCTAGCTATCTATTGCAAAAAATAGCATTGCATTCGTTCACGAGTTATCCTGTGGGATAACGGACGGACAGACGTACTCTAACAACGCAATATTATATGTCTCACTGCGTTATCCCAATAATTGATGGCATATTGGAGGTGTATAAAGTTAAGATTGCGGCCGAACTGGACCGGTAGTAAATTAGGATTCCGAAATCCCGCTTTGAAAAAATTAAAATAAGCTGTACAATATTAAAGTATAATACTCAAGTGTACACTTATTCATAGTTGACACTGTACTAAGTGAATTGAATAAAATCATTTTTAATGAACAGTATTTACAAGAACATCTAATTTCATTCTACTCATGTTCGTCTTTGTTTACGCAAATGTGACTTACAATATTGCGCTATTACAGGGTGTCTACTAAAATTCCAAAATGAAATTTCGTAACTTTTTCGTGACCTTTTCTTTACCAAATCATAAGATTTCCTAATATTTTCAAGAGCGAATTTGGTTGCGAATTAGGCCGAATTTTCATCCATGCTATAGAAACGTACTTTTCTTGCGATTTGGTAGCGTCTAAAGCCGGTCATAGACATTTTTGATGGTGAATTTTGACGTTTTATAGAACAAAATTTTCCGATCTGTACTTACATTTGCACAGTTTAAAAAAAAAAAAAAAAAAAAAAAAAAAGTGACCCATTCGTAACTTTTATGACCGTTTTCTGATTTCGTGACTTTTTCGTGACATTCGTGACTTTCGTGACCGATAGACACCATGTATTAGTACGTCCGTTACTCCACACAATAACTCTTGAACGAAGTTAATTTCTGAATTCTGTTGTTTTCAGTACACAACTAAACCAATTATTTCGGCTGAGTTTGTTGATTGACTCAGCCCGTTAACACCTTCAAGTGTAACGGCAATTTTAACGGTAGTTATTCAAATCCCAGTTTCTTCTATTGAAACAAAAATCGTAGAAATTACAGATATCGCCATTAGATGGCAGCAAACATCCTGCAGCTGTTGACATTTACCGGACGAAATTGAAATTTCTAGTGTGTGATTCTTTTTAGTGTCTACCAGGTTTTATTTATTTCTTATTGGTTTTAGCATAACAATAATAATTTCGTATTGTAACGAACAGCGTGTAATCAAACACAGGAGTGTTCAGTGACGAGAGTTTGAGTAGGCCTACACGCTGTTCGTTACAAAGAAAAAATACACTTTCATTTACAATTTCATAGTTTGAAGTGAACTAATTACTTGAACACGTATATAGTTTACTGACAATTTAGTGTGAGTTATTTTGCAGTAGGACTATTCAAGAATTCAGAACATGTGTGGAAGAAAAAATTCAAAATATATGTAATCAACTTGCTTCTTGGTTTCTCAAGGAAAGATGAACTAGAAAAAAGTACCAAGAAGCTTTACACATGCCGAATTACTATCCTTTGTAACACGAAAACCATAACGGAAGATACGTATATTACTTTATTTTTATATATAAATGAGTGAGTGTTATACAAAAGGAGAAACATATTGAAGTTAATTTATTTCTAATTCTACCACTGAACTTAGATATGAGATAAATTTCACATCCATATTATGAAACTCATTTGTCGGAGATAAACGTTCTTTTAAAGCAATGAAGTTGGGTAACACGCAGTAGCTTAGTAAGGATTAATGTTCGAGTGCTAACAAAACTCTTACATCTATCAAAAATTTCTCCAACAAGTACGAACTGTTTTACATTATCTCTTAGGCTTACGAGGACCCAGCTTCGAGAATTCCCTTGGCTACGCATCTTATATGTACACGTACAGCTTAAGGGCGGACCCAAAGCACATGTACCTCCAACAGGAACCGAATGCAAGGCCACAAGTACTTTCAACAGCAACCTAATGCAAGGCCAAAAGTACTTCCAACAGGAACCGAATGCAAGGCCACAAGTACTTCTAACAGGAACCGAATGCAAGGCCACAAGTAATTCCAACAGCAACCGAATGCAAGGCCAAAAGTACTTCCAACAGGAACCGAATGCAAGGCCACAAGTACTTCCAACAGGAACCGAATGCAAGGCCACAAGTACTTCCAACAGGAACCGAATGCAAGACCAAAAGTGCTTCCAACAGCAACCGAATGCAAGGCCACAAGTACTTCCAACAGCAACCGAATACAAGGCCACAAGTACTTCTAACAGGAACCAAATGCAAGGCCACAAGTACTTCCAACAGAAACCGAACGCAGGCCACAAGTACTTCCAACAGGAACCGAATGTAAGATCACAAGTATATCCAACAGGAACCAAGTGCAAGGCCAAAGTACTTCTAACAGGAACCGAATACAAGGCCACAAGTAATTCCAAGAGCAACTGAATGTAAGGCCACAAGTACTTCTAACAGGAACAGAAGTACTTATGCAAGGCCATAAGCACTTCTAACAGGAACATTTGTTGTTGTGAGAATGGCGAGTGTTCAGCCATCAGGGTGTGGAGTATGTGGGAAATGGTTTCGAGGCAAACGGAAACGAGCCATTGGAGGTCAAATGGAGTTACAGGCCGTGTGGTTCGTTTAAGAAATCTTTCTGTTTTGTAGTGGAAGTTAATTATCTCTATAAATTGTTGGTGCAAAGTTAGAAATTTGCTTAAGGATGTTCCAGTGACTAGTGGTGCTTGTGACGAAACTGTTTCGGCTGAAGCGGATATGATTAGTTGTGGTGTACAAACTGAACCCTGTTCACATGCTATTGATGTTACCTGTGTTTCCGACAATGACGTATTTGCTTTCACTGGTGTAAAAAAAACGAACAGTTTATGCATCTTCGTCAGTTCTGTTCCCATTTGCGAGCAAGTGCCAACACGAGTGTCGATAACAGATTGGCACTGCTCCTCATGAAACTGCGACATGATTTGTCAGTTTCCTAACTGCACTATTTAAATACAAAGATGAATGTGGAGTATGTAGAGCACTGCAATCTGTTCGATAGGTCTTGGTAGAAAGGTTTGCTCCCACTGTTTTAGATATTAAAAACATAGACCGCGATCTCGTTCTTACCAAAGTTCTGGAGTGGAGTAAACACTTATATGGAATTCCAGCAAATAAACTTGAATTATTGGCACACATTCATGCATATCTTCTGATTGCTTGTGCCATAGAAAGCCAGTTCGCAGCGTCCTCACTAAAGATTCCGATGAAATGCAAGAAGTTGCTATTATGCTATCACGTGCTAATCTACCAAATCATCTGCAACAAAAGCCTACTGATTCGGAAGACATTACTAGGTGGACATCGCAGGTTCGGACACCATATGATGCTACTTCATTCACTGAATTTCCTCGTCTAATTGCAGATGATTTATATGAAATAACATCAGGAATTTACCAAATCGAGAATGCTCAGAGCTATGCGGCTGAACACATGAAAAATGATGGGAGTTTCGCCTTATTTTATAATGCAGTTACTCCCAACATTTTAAGGTTTAAAATACAATCCCGACATGTGCAATGCTTACGTTACGTTCTTTTTGTAGAATTTGATAACACCCAGGTTGGGTCAAAATCCATTACTGGTTGGTATTGCAAGTGCCCAAGTGGAGCAAGGGTTCTTGGTTGTTGTTCGCATATCGCTTCTGTTTTATGGTACTTGGCAATAGGCAAGTACACCTCATTTACTTTTATTGCTGCCCACTTAAATAATCTTTTGAGTTTGACAGCACCGAGTTGGTATGAAGTGTTCCACATCTTTGCAGTCAGTGTCAATTTGTTTCATCCATGTGTCATAAGTATTGTACTTTTTTTTTACGTTTGGCTTGAGTTTGATTAGTTGGTTGTGTAGGACAAGATCTCAAAGAAAATACTAAAATGGTGTAAACTATATGCATTTTTGGAGCGTAATTTTTTTGTTTCATCCATGTGTCATATGGATTATGAAATGTTCTCGTTTTTTTTTTTTTTCTTTGGTTTGGTTTGCTGTTAATTAGTTATAGTTTATATATATACGACTAGAACCTAAAGAAAATATTAATTTTAATTAATGTCAGCTGCTACGCATCTCCATGAATAACAATGCTCCATTTCACACTCTTTGTCCGGCATAGTAATCGGAAACTATAAAAGTCTCCACAGTGGTTTTAACTATTATTTGCCGGTGTTTATGCTTTACACGCTGTCCAAGTTTCAGATCTCTAGGCTGAGCCCAAGATACCTAAAAAAATCCATTTGTCACATGTAGTCTCCCATATACTCTATTATAAAATATTTTGATATTTTGCCCCCGTCTGCCATGATAATTATTTCGGAAACGATATTTTTTCATGATGTGTTAGTCCTATACCTTCCTGATAGCACCAGAGTTTTGCAAAAATTCGACATTTCAATTTTGAACTCCTTGTGTCAAGGGATCCTTTAAGCCTGAATAGATAGCCTAAACATATCGTGGCTTCTCTAGCAATATTTGGTATTTCTGAGGCTACATCAGTAGAATACCTTACTTGGTTTCAGTCTTTGCTTAAAATAATAATAATAATAATAATAATAATAATAATAATAATAATAATAATAATAATAATAATAATAATAATAATAATAATAATAATAAATTAACACAATCTGTAGTTTTTTCTTCTTTCATCCTCATTTAAACTTATCACAACTACAATCGCGAAACTAAATTATCTTCTTCCTCATTCACTTAAAGTTAGATATAAACATGTTATCTCCACAGTTATTGTATATTCAAATAGTAATGACTTGAGAAGTAACTCACACGAATTATTCTTTGTTCTCTTAAAACTTGCTATTTAAATTTTCTTACGTTTTAAATACAAAACAATACTATAGAATACGTTAACTTCTTACCTTATAAATATCAGCTTCCCTTTCAATAGGGAAATGGTACGAACCCATAAAGAAATGTACATAATTGCTTCTTGTACCTCGTTTATACAAAGACGCAGGGATGAGTTTGCTAAGGAAAGTTTTTCCTCCCCCAGTCCAACCATGGAAACTCATGGCAAGTGCTTTTCGTGGTTCTGATTCATTGACATGAGCCTTTACAGCTTTTAGTACAACGTCTGCAGCAATGTTTTGCCCATAAAGTGTTGTATTCAAGGCTGTTTCCAACCCTAAAACACAGAAAAATTAATTTCTTTACCTAAAAATACCCTAACTAGATTAATATATAAATAATCAAGGTATATAGATATAATATATATATTATATATCTTACCTGAATATTTGGTGAAATTAGTAAATAAAAGATGTGACCAGCTTCAAACATTGGTCTATTATCTAATTGTTAAACAAGAAAAAATGTATATAAACTCAAAATATCTGCTAAGTATGAATAATTCAACGTAGCTAATTTTTCCTTTTTCAAATGCTATCTTACTTGTATAGAATATATTTGCATTAGAATCCAGATATCCAGTGCTGAACCCTAACAGATAATAATATGAAAGAGAAAGAACTATTTTACACAGAGTTGCTATACCTGTCACCTGTAACTCTGGGGTTTTTATGATACGGTGTTACCAGAATATGGGTCCCTGGATTTAAAAAGTGGCAATAGTGAGGATTGTTATGGAATGACTTAGAAATACTTCCTCATAGTGGACTGAAAGGCATCAGTTGTAGTTTTCTGTTCCTTTCACATGCTGTCAGAGTTCAATTCTCGTCGTTTCAATTTTAGTGAGCTAAGTTTCGATACAAATGCAGAAGTGAAAGGAACAGAATGGTTTTGTGTACTCTAGTTAATGTGGTCCTTTGGTGCACATTTATTTCAGTGCAGACTACTTTATCACAGAAAAGACAAAAGCTATTCAATGGACTCTTGTGGTAATTTATTTAAGATTTTTACTATTGTTGTCACCCAGTTCCATTAAGTTCTTGCTTTTATTTTTCCCTCCTATCTTTCCCATGGAAGCGACTTGTCTTGCCGATCTTAACTCAGTACAGAGTCACAAATATACTTTTCATACAGATTGAGAGTATCCCAGCCAACATATTATTATATTTTATTAAAAGAGTCACCTGCTAATGCTTTAAAATTTGATGTTCATATGGTGACCTTCTATTTTTACTATGCCCTTCGTTACCTAGAGGAGTATGTTGGAGACCAAACGCGCGAAAGCAAACAAATAACACAACCGGGCCTGACACTATTCACTCACTTTCAGCATCTTCACGGTTTCATCGTTTACAGTTAATTCGCAATGCCGGTACATTATCGAAGTCTTAGAATGCCATCAAAATTAGTGTAGGATTTATTTATTGCTGTCGTAGGATAACCGATGATGCTGACAGTTTTCTGCGTTGCCATGTTTTATGGAAATACATTAATTTCTGTCACTTGTGTGTATGTAAATCTGAGAGTTTCACAGTCTGCAAATATCAAACAATATATTCCAACACTGAAGAAAAGGAAGGTAAAATAAGTTCTTTACTTTACATCCGTGAAATATTAACAAGATACGTGAAGACCGTGTTAAGTTCAAACATTATTATTACAAAAATATTTCTCAAACACTCATCTTCCTTCTGACGTGTTAAATGTTTACCTGTGAGTTTTTATATACCAGAATACTCAACTTGCACCAACCTCTCCACGTAGTTAAGGAATTCTAGCTTATAGAGACTACCTAGCTTAGACTGGTGTATGTTTTGCTCAGGAGTAATCATTCAAACGGCATATAAATTTACAGGCATATTGTAAGTCCAAACAGTGGGCAGGCACCAAAAAAAGTAAGCCTAGAACGTATTAGGAAATAATTATTGTACTACGTAAACGAAACGAAGAGAAACCTGTACTTAGATATTATTATCACGAAAATGTCTTTATCACCAATTTTAAACCACATTATAAATGCATATACAGGGTGTGTCAAAAGTCCTTGGACACCCTTATAATTTGAAGTCGGAAGGGGACAAGTGAAAAGTGAGTATGGCAACTGATACTGGGTGAGGGGCCGAAACTTTTGGGCTGTATCTCGATCATGGCAGCTATCTTGGATTCAAGTCGATTTTTTTTTTTTTAATTGAAAGGGGGCATATGACATATTAAATAACACTAGCTCGAACTCTCGTTTTTTTTTTTTTTTTTTTTTTTTTTTTTTTTTTTTTTTTTTTTGTCAATGTTGGAGGGTTTGGGAGATGTGAAGGCTCAAACCTGGAAAATAACATTAAAATTGTAGGTGATTTAAATGGCTCTGTCAAAGGCACAGAAGGTGGAAATCATTCTTACCAGCTAAAGCTACCGAGGAATTGCAGATGACTACAACAGACAACCAAACAGAGAATCGATATCGCACAGCACGGTCACACACGTGATCACCAAATTTCCGGAGACTGGCTCTGTTGAAGACAGGCCACGTAGTGGGCGACTAAAGACTGACACCATTGAGAAAACAGCAACAGCAGTGATAGCATCGTTTGTGAAAAATCCTAAACGCAGTACTCGTCATGTGTGATTGGAATCTAATCTTCCGTGATCCGGATATTCAACACATATTAGTGCCATCCTCACAAGCTGCACATGCTACATAAACTTAATCACAATGACACTGATCACCCGTTGGAAAAAAATAAAATCTTTAATTTTTACGTTCCACGGTCATGCCGGTTAGGCTAAAGGAGACGGTGATAATGAGAGACGAGTGAAATGGTGGAATGAAGAAAGTGGGAGAACCCCGAGAAAACCCAAGAGCACGGGATCGCCGACTGGAGTTCTGCATGTAGGCTACGGAACAATAGGAACGGAATCCCTCTTTTCCAAGGGCATACTGTTCAGCGATGACGTGTACTTCACTTTGAACGGAGAAGTCAATCGGCATAACCGGTGTGACGCAAATTCGCACTGGGTAGACCCGAATAGAGAACAGTTCAGGTAATGGTGTGGTATGGTACATAGGACACTGCATCATTTGGCCATTTTTCATTACCAACACCTTAGCGGCGCAACAGTACATGATGCTGCTGCAGGTCCTTGTCTTTTTCCAAACTGAACGCAGACGACAGCTTCCCATCTTAGTTGCAGCACGATAAAGCCTAATCACCCCCACACTATGGTGTTGGTGTGCATGAATGGTTAGATGCACAACCTCCAGCGAAGTGGATTGGTCGCCGTGGTCCCGGGAAGTGGCGTCCCAGATCCACCTGACCTAACACCTCTGGATTTTTATCTATGGAGACATCTGAAGCAGATCGTGTATGCTGAAAAAATCCGCGATTTGAGACACCTTGAGGTACGCATCCAGCAAGTCTATGATCAAATTTCATCCTATACTCTCCTCCGTGTTCAGTCAGAGTGGTTGCGGCGACTACAGTTATACATTATACGGAATGTACACCACATAGAACCTGTGTTGTGGAATACACTTGAGGGGTAATCTGGCAAATTTGGGCTTTACAAATCCTGAACCCTTCAACATTGACAGAAAAACAATTCACCACTGCATTCATGAGCTAGAGATAGTATTTCCCATTTAAAAAATTCGACTTGAATCCAAGATAGCGACCATAATCGAGATGCACCCCAAAAGTTGCGGCCCCTCACCCAATATCAGTTGCCATACTCACTTTTCACATATTCCCTTCTAGCTTCAAATTATAAGGGTATCCGCGGACTTTTGACTCATCCTGTACTTTCTAGTAAGTACAAATCTTGATATATCACAAGAGTAAAAACTACAGTATTAAAGGTTGCTTTGAGCGGCAGCTATACTAGTGAACGATTTCTCAATGTAACATTTTGTTTTGAAGATGTTCTACTGAAAGACTGACAGGTATAAAGAATGGTAAAAAGATGGCATTATTTTCTGTAACAGACGCTATAAATGAAATTCCCTCGTATTACCCCAAGTGAAGAAGGAAAAGAAATAATACGGGGCTAACTACCGAAGATGGCGGATACAAATACAAAATTTACAGAAAAATGAACATAATCAGACGAAATGTCAGTATGAGACTAACAAAACAGGTAATAAACGTCATCACTGTGAAGTGGGTAATTAGGAAGAAAAACGAAGTTAAACTGTGGACCACATGAATTGATGATGCGATATTAGGTATACAGCCAATAGGGCGAAATATGTTACAGTCTCAAACCCACTGCCTTAGTAAATAAGATAGGACACGTACTGCAATAACGGAGAGAAAAACAGAGATGTACAGCAAAAGGAAATAAAACCGAAGCTGCATCTCAACAAATTGTGATTAAGATTTACTTCATGAATGCAGCATGATGTGCTTGAAATGAGACAATACTTTGATGTCGGAAAGTCAATCTTTGATAATTTCTAAGGAACCAAAAATCCCTTCAAGCAACGTAGCTATGCGCCAGCAAAGCATGTGTTTCTGTACAATATACAGTCCTTTTCCACCATCGTAGTTTATGCGTATACCCACTGTTGATGACGCGACTGCTTCCTTCGGTCAGATAATATTCGTGTTTTTTAATGTCAATCTAGCACAAGTTGGTTTATATTGTTAAATTAGTTAGTATTTTATGCACTAGCTTTTATTCCACATATCCATACGCAGTATATCTATTCAAACAGGCAACAAGAAACTGCTACTTAGTAACAGTTTCGAAACTATATCTTCCATCTCAGTAAGAAGGTAAGATTTCATTGTTTTCGTTATTTATTAATAATGTATAGTTTGCAACACTTCACAGTTTAAAGTCACTAATTTTTCACAGTAATATAATATCCATGAATATGTATTCAGGGAGGAGCAAAGAAGGCATGAAATTAAGAAATATTTGACACAAACAGTTGGAGTGAATCATAGAAACAATTTAGGTAAGGTACCTTACAATAGCATCAAATAAATATTAATACAATGGCGAAAACAGATTCATTCAGGTATCATCTGGGACCGCCATCAGCAGACGATTAGTTAAAATACATATGATGTAAATGTTAAGGTATTGGCCAAGTTCAGGCACACCTGATTTTTCAAAATGTATAGGTAAAATTCAATATTCTGCACGGAAAGACATGTTTGTAAGGAATAAATTTCTGCAGGCGGAGGAATTAAATACAAAGTAATAGCAGTATTTTAGGTTTAAAAGCGTACGGTAACTAGTATGAAACCATGATTAGTTTTATTGCAACTCTATCACTGCAAAAACCCACGTGTTTCCACTACACTCGCTAAGCGTACACTGAATGTCACTAACGCGGCATATCACTTCGGACGCAACACCGCTATGGCCCACTAGCTTCGCCCTGCATTGACTCAGATAATAATCGTGTTTTTAGTGACCACCTAGCACTTGCACTGTAGTTTTTATGCCATAATCCGGACCGTATTTATATACAAATCGTAAAATAATTTTAATTTATCAACAATTACTTATGGTGACTCTCTTGAATTTCACCATTAGAGACGAATAAGAAGGTAATTAGTAAAAGAATTATACTTCTTCATCAATTATTTAGAGTAGTATGCCAAAACTTGACCTGCACGAATGTTACTATCAATAGCAACTGCATTTTGTAATAAAAATCTTATTATGCGCATATTCACAGACGCTAGTGCACCAGTAACCGGATGATACGGACCACAACTTTCTCCTACATGGAACCGAAATAGAAATCTCGCTTGTATAAACCATATAATGTTTACATCATAATCATCGTTTTTATTTATTTATGGTTAGTTTAACTTCCCACGATTATACACCAAAGTAAAGTGAAGCGATGATGATAACGAATGAAATGGCGGTATGAATTGGAAATCTCCAGGAACATTCAATGCACACCATATTTATCTGCCACAAAGCCCACTTGATACGAGCTGAGATCGAACCAGGGACCCCACATACCAGATGTGAGCACTCTACTACTGAAATACTGTGGCTTCAATAATAATTTTTGTGGCATATTAATTTGCTGTATATTATCTGTACATCATTATCTGCGGTATATTATTAGGCCATATCTCAAGAAATTACAGTCACGAAGATATTCTAACCTTCACTGACACGCCTGCACCCTACCTACGCAACTCTCGCTAGGCTCCCCTGCCGCGCTGCTGCCCTGACTCAGTTAGAATTCGTGCTTTTTAGGGGTAACATAGGAAATGTTGATTAGTGTCTATTGCATAACAGTTCTTATCTTATACGTACATTGGAATCCTCCTAAAGTGAATCTGCATAGAATGCAAGTTTACACCCCAAAAATGATTGTTTAAAATACAGAGACGATGTACTGAAAAAGAAGCATATATGCAATCAATGTATGTATGGATCTGTAGAATAAATCTGCACCCAAATTTGTCCCCATATGCTTAATCTATACAAAATTAATGCCTTACATGAAAAATTCCTTTCCAGCCAAATTTCATTACAACATTCACGTATACTGCACGAAATATTATTCCATCCTGTCAATAATGTGGAAGCTATAACTGCGATACCAACTGCACCAATAGTAAGCGGTTCTATACATAACGCCGGTTTGAAGAGCAAACATGAAATCACAATACATCCAACCATCCTCATGCTTGATACTCAAGGATCACTTATCTTTCAATGTATGTCAATACATTAGCAACACTTTTGGACATGTTGTTATGTTGTTTTATTGATTTGTCCCTGATAACTTCCGAAACACAACATAGCACTGTTTATTTATTTTCATATATAAATCCTGCATATTCACTACTTTGATGCAAAAGGAACTCGCTTCCAAGGTATATAAAATAACCGCCTCAAAGAAGGTTATTTACAAATCAATACGTTCATTTCTCTACGTTAATGAATACATCAGATTATAAAAATCAATGCATGAAAGAATCACATGCATGTGTAAAAAATAAAAGCATAGAAAGTGATTTCAAACTTCTATATGACCATAAAAGAGCATCCGCTTGATGCTTCTAGCAGACGACTTTCACACTGTTGCCAACACTTGGCAAAATGTCACTAAATTTAGCTCCCGAACCCGAAGTTGCTAAAACAGTTATTTGCGAAATTTAAGCCTTATTAAACTTTACAAGTAAAATGATTTACTTATTCGAAAAGAAACAAGTCTTCTTCTCCATCTTTTGGGTCTACCCATTCTATCTATTAAAATACTACAATAGCAACAAAAGCGCCTGAGCTCTAACCTACAACTTCGGATTTCAAAACTTTGATTTACGGTTATTTGCGATTTCACGTTTAATAAAGACAAATATTTTAAAGTATTCGTACTTTAAATAAATTATTTAAATAGAACCGTTTTTCATAATGTTTATCTTTTTTAACTTATTGTTCAAAGCCTTTGTATATTAATAAGCCTTTTCCTAAATCAATGCAGATGAATTGTCTTGCCATCTTTGGAGATCTTTTAAACTATACGTTTGTGGTGGCCAATCCTTTTGACAATGAGATCTCGGAAACTACAGACTCTAGAAAGATGACGTTTTCACTGATCGATTGCAAATTTTATGTAGATTCTCCAGTTCTGATTGAATATTTAAAAAACATGCCCATTATTTCTTTATTACAGTTTTACGGGTACACTTGAAGTTGAAATTAGAAAAAAACTAACGCATCATATCCTACGCATTATACATTGCAACACCACATAATTGTATATGGGGTTGCACATCTATCAGGCGCTTGTTTCATGGCCAAATGATAATGAAAAAGGAAAGATAAGTATTTCTACAGTCTAAGTTGAATCTTTATTGTTTGGAGTGTTTTGCCCAATGAACACCATATATCACTGACATTATAATTAATGTTGTGTGTAATCTATTTGCTTAGTACATATTGCATGCAAGAAGAAAGAAAACACTGATCATACATGAATTAAAAACTCCAACCGGAAGTAGGCTTAAATCTTGCTAACGGTGCGAGATATTGAAAAAGTAGGGGAAGGTCGTCTGGTATCGGACACCTTAGATTTTTTTAGTATGTGAGGCTGAAAAATAGCTATATCAAATTACTTAATGCACAAAATGATACATTGGTATCTTATACATAACATATTAAAGGTGATTTGACAGGTAAAAACTAATAATATATAATTTTGTAAAAAAATCAAAGGTAACACAATTTAGCGTTCCTAAAAAGTGGAGGGTGGTATCGGACAAACATAAAACTATAGAGAATTGGTCTTTTGAGATAACTTAATAACAGAAGGAATTACAAATGTTAGCTATTTACTTACAGGAGCTCTTACTTACAAAATACGGCTTTATTAGGGTTTGAAATACAGCTTAAAACAGAAGTGAAAAATATATCTTTAACTTCTTAGTCTCATCAAGAGTCGTTATTTCTTTTATTCTGACACAAATCGCAATGATAAAACAGTTGCCTTCAAAATTGGCACATTGTTCATAGACCCAATCATTACATGTATTGCGCTGTATCCAAACTTCATCAAAAGACTTCCCACAGATTATGATGTTTAGTTTTTCAGCAAGTTTGTAAGCTAGTTCCAAATATTCTGGTTTTCTTAGCGGCATTAGACCAGTAACCTATACAAAATCTTTACATGATTATATAGTATTTCTTCTTGGTCACGACCAAACGTTCTACTAAATGTGCCTTTGTTATCCGAGCAGCGAGGCTTTGCTGTTGTCTCTTTACCTTCCAACAGTTTTTCGACACGATCTCTTAATATACTCTTAGGAACACCATATCTAACACTGGCCGCACGTCTTCTTTGGAAATAACTTTTTTCATGGCCAACTTCATATTTTCTTCATCCCAATTGCCACGTATTTTCCCCATGGTTTCCAGAAAGAGCCAGAAACCGTTAAAAAAAACGTCAAGTTTATTTACCAGTGTTTTGTCCGGTGCCACCCGATTCCACTTCGTCCGATACCACCCGAACGACTTGCAACTTATGAATGTCAGCCTACTGGCTTGTAGCAACACGAATGCAACTATACACCTAAATTATAATATTATATATATATACCCTAATAAATGCTATGATAGCAATAATATATCAATACAGTTACTTTGTGATAAGTCGCAGCCACACAAATCTATCTCCGTGCAACTGATCACTCGCAAAAACACAAAAACCTTGAAGTACTAGTCATACCGTTCATCGGATAAATTCACTCTGGCGTGGGCTTGGCTACTTCATTCCGATGAACTCACTGTATGCTTGACAGGTCCCAACTTAAGCGGGAAATAAAGAAAACTGCTTTTGTCCGATACCGCCCGCTGTCCGATACCAAACGACTTTCCCCTAATCGAAAAAAATCTCCCCTTTATAGTATCTCTTGGCAGTTTTTATCAAGACGCCTTTCACTTGTGTTTGTAAAGGGACATATACAGATGTGAGGAATAACAAGGAGATTCATACTCATATATGAATGATGCGCCGTATAGAGAGCGCAGGTTTAGCTAGTCTATATATTAAAATGGTATGTTTATATGTTTGTCTCCAATCCTTTCGACAATGAGATCTCGAAAAACACAAGCGCTAGAAACGTGCCGTTTTCGCTGGTCGATTCCAAGTTTTCAATAGATTGTCTAGTTCTCATTCAAATTTTCAAAAACCGTGTCGTTATTGTTCTATTCAACATTTTTAAGGGCCGTTTTGAACCCATAAGATTAACTGTTGCAGGCTGAAACAATGGTGTTAAGCAACCAGTAGAGACGTTAGACCCTACATACGGCGGGTTGACGGACATTGCAGGCGCTTTGCTTAAATCTGAATGGCAAAACCTATTGCATACTGGCAACTTCAAAGGCCTCAAGAGACGCAATGAGGCGTACTCGGATGGATATGGATTTATTAGAAAAAATATTTCCACTTAATATCGTGCTACTTCTACAAATTTGCTATAAACTCCCTGCAACATCTATACATAGCAATTCACTTCCTTTGTGAGTGTGCTATTCTTTACTTGTGTGAGTATGGAGACATGCACAGTGGGAAGGAGATTCATGGTCCTAACAGAACGATGCGCTAAGTAAACAGCGCAGGTTCAGCTAGTGCTTAATTAAAAAAGAAAAGACACACTTAAGGCTAAATAGAAAACACACAGGTCGCATACGTTAGTCACTTAAATTATCAATTGCACAGGAGTACACTACAAATACATACTGCAACTAGATAGGATTCATTCGAATTGTCCTAATTCCACGATGGGCAAACTACTGTCTGCGGGCCAGATATGGTCCCTGAAAGGTTCTATGCGGCTAGTGACATGATATCTAATCTGACTAATGAAAGTAGAATGGTGTTTCTTCGAAAGAGTTGTATTAAAAATAGGCCGAAAGATGAATATTTGACTTCAATTCTGAGATTCACGCCATCTTAGCTCAATCCAGATTATAAAAATCTTCAATCATTTAATAGGGCTCAGTATTACAAAACTGCCATTTCTTATTTTCATAAATATTAGCCCACCTAAGACTTTTTCCTTATTCTTTGGCCCTCCTACAAAAAGTTTGCCCATCACTGCTCTAGCTCGTTCTGTTTGGAAAACGAGCGTGCTATAAAAACACCTGCAAATAATTTTCTCCTCGCCCTATTCCGAACTGTCAGCTGACCTGACGCAACACTACCGATGCCAAAAAGTTATGTTAGTTGTAACAAGCCATAAGGGGACTTCCAACTTGTTACACTGTGTATTCAGATGGCGACGTCATGAACCACGTAAGTTATTCCCAAATTGCGCCCAGTAGCAGTCACATAATGACATGCATTCCTTTTATTCATCAATCTCTTGACAATTGCTCAGTAGCTAATATAGAAATTTTCAAAATGCAAAGCACTAGAAAGGTTGCCAGTTTTGTCGCCAAAACACTTCAAAAATCGCCAAAAATGTTGTTAGTCGCTTTTGTAAAAATTTTGTCGCTATCTGCCTCTCCAAATCCGCTAGATTTAGCGACTTGTCGCTAACATTGGCAACAGTGGACTTTCAATGACTCCGCATTAGGTCTAATTCCGGAGCGGTTTGTGTTAATGTTTTTGTTTTTTGTTGCCTTTAGCATTAGGGATGGTTATTAGTCTTTCTTCAGAAATGAAAAAAAGGAAAGGTATTGAATGATCTATTCAACAAATGAAGCTTATAAACTATACCCGTCCTCTCGGTCTAGATCACGAGCGTCTCTGGTGGGAGGACGCGTCCCCCCAAAATTTTGAGTACGAGATAAACGGATCAATGCTGAAAGTATTTACATCTATAGGGAAGAAGTAAAAACACAGGCAGGAGAAATTAAAGTTATGTCTGTTCTTAAGCGTTAGGTTAATGTGATTTAAAATGTCCGAATTAACTTAAATTTTTTTTAAGTTACGCTTCTTGGTTAGTCAAAGTAGTCTCTGCTGCAGGCACATGATATTTTTCATTGCTTAACCAGCAAAAATTGGTTTCGATGACGAAGGAAGACTAGAGAAGGGAAAGAAAGGATTTATAGAAAGTTTATCTGCAAATTAAGATGGGAAATCTACAAAGACAGGAAAATATACAATAGAAGCGAAGGTGACAAAAGGAATTTCAAAAGATAGAGAAATTTGAATATTAAATATGAGAGTAAAATTTCATGCGAATACTGTAGAAGGGCAGCAAGGGACAACTACTATGACAATATAGAGACTAAAGATAGAAATGAGTGTTTAATGAGCGAATTGAGTTTGAGGAAGATGGAAAGAATATATTGAGGAGCCGGATGAAAGCAAGAATACACTGTACATTTTAGACATTAAAACGGAAAACGAAGTAAACGAGAATGGTTCATTGGACAAGTTCGAAAACATACAGTAAAATAAAGAACAAAAAGATAGATAATATAGCTTTTGAGTTTTTAAGAATACAGAAGAAGAATGAAAACCAAAAATTCGAAATTTGCAATCAAATCAAGTCACATCGTAAGACTACTTTCAGAAAGTTAAGATTTTGTTATTTAAAAAATCGAAATATATTAGGACTATAAAACTACACTGCTGCAAATGCGTTTAAGAACACTGAGCAGGAATTCACCTGTAGGAATGTCAAAGTGAAGAAATTACCTAAGAACCATATTATATATATACTTAATTCTTTTTTCGGCAAGTAAGCTACCAGTGATAAAAGAAAATTATGATCAATTGTGTTGCTAAAGGTAGAAAGAGCGGATGCTATTAGTAAAGTAGATTCCAGTTTACTCATAATTTTGACTTAACTTTAGTTGGGGTCCACTAGCATTCTAGTCATCCCCGTCTCCCCAATTTTTGCATACCAGAGACACCCATGGTCTGGATGTTGTGTTAATACCGTATTTATCCGTGTATGCCGCGCACCTTTTCTGCACAAAAACGAAGTCAAAAAACAGGGTGCGCGGCATACACGAGGAAATGTAGAATTGACTGAGCCACCAAGCATTTAAAATCACGGGGAGCTTTTATTAACCTAATACTGGAATATTGTGAGTAATTTTACAAGAGTAGAAAAGTTTTCATATAAAATGACAAGTTACAGCTCATCTTTCCTCTTTGCATCAACCGGCCTTCCAAGAACCACTTGCGGCGACTGTACACTGAATAGATGGCAACTGCAGTACACGAAACTACGCCAACTGGCCGAATTAAGAAACCTGCACTTCGCCTTTTGTGCGAATGGATTATTGAAGCATGGAATTCAATTCCAGAGGATCTTGTCGTCCGCAGCTTTAAAAAATGCTGCCTTTCCAATGCCAGCGATGAGAGCGGACTTTATTTAGTCCTATGGTGATACGTGCTCCAGCTCCTCGGCGACGAAGAAAGCTAGGCACGGGAGTGATTTCTGTTAATAATCACAGTATTGTTGGATTGTCTCTGTGTATAACAATTTTAATGATTAAAAGTAGGATGAAAAATACATTGTACAGTTTTTTTCTTCAGAAAATTGATATGCGCTGCTTACACGAATTTTTTTTTTTTTTTCAATTTTAACGTTCCAGAAATTGGGGATGCACGGCTTACATGGGGGCGCGGCATACACGAGTAAATACGGTATTTCACACTGGCACGTACGGAACGGTAAATTATGTGTTTATACAAGGAAGAATCAGGAACTATGGTTACAAGGCCGGTATTTCTGGAGTTCAGTCTGTTATAGAGGAACGAGGAGTGTGCGGTAATTTTAATACATGGAGTTGGCAAATGTGCAGAGTTTCAGCCACCCGCCACCTATGGTGCTAGTAGTAGGTAAATGGCGACTCGTTTGGAAAACTCATTTAGGGATCCGTACGAGTCAAGTCGAGTCAAGATATATGACTATCTCGACTCGTATCTCGGTTCGAAAATATATTTGTCTCGACTCGACTCGAAATTCGAAACAAGACGTCTCGAATGCGAGTCGAGACAAAATATACGAGGTAACATATAGGGGAGAGGGGGGACATTGGTACGATTTTTACTTACCCGAGATTTTAGAACATATCGTCAGCTTGAAAAACATGATTTTTTCTTTCTTAAACTGTGATTCTTTAGCTACATTTACAATGTACAATATTGTTTCAACTAATGTCCTACCTGGAGTAAATTACATTTTACAAAAGGTCTGCAATCTCTACCAATCTTCCACATCTGAGGCAGATTGGTACAAGCAAAGTGAAATATCACACAGACTTTTTGATAATAGAGATAACATATTTTTTTTCATGAAATATTTTGAAATATAATATTCTATTAAACTTCCTCAAACTCAAGTGTTTTAACAATAGATTTAAGGACCTACAGCAGCAAAAATGCAAAATAAAAACATGTTTTATAAAAAGAATGTGATGATTTGTCAGAATCTTTAGTAATTCAGTAGATCTAGTTCAACCTGTTATATAAAAATAAAAAATAAAATAAAAAGTCCAATGCTTGCTTGTGCTCTCATCAAAATTTAGAAGTTCCGCAAGCTATTTACAAAGATAAAAACGTACTATAAATAAGGTTCTGTCTCTATAAGGAAAAATAGAAGTAAATAATCCAAGGGCTACCTACAGTTTACAAAATTTTGAAATCCTTCATACCTCAACTACTAACTGGAAAAGATGTTATAATTTTGATTCGAGCGTCCCCTTGTCTCCAAAGGAGACAGAGTTTAGTTATTATAAAGGTAACCAAGAAAATTTTATCGCCTTTTCACCTTCGAACATCGATATGTCACCTAAGATGTACCTGGAAGATCAAAAATAGACCCATCAGCATCGACGACCTTCTGCCAACGCTCTGGAAGGCCATGGATTCCATTGCGGTAGAACAGGTGGTAATCGGATGGTGCAATGTCCGGGGAGTGTGGCGGATGCAGTAGTGTTTCCCATAAAAGGCATGGTGTCCCGGGCCATCCTAGCCACGTGGGGCTTAGCGTTATCCTGTAACAGGAGGACCCCTTTGCGATTCAGATGTGTTGGCTCTAGAGTTTTGAATTGTTCTTGAATACAAACCAACTGCTCACAGTACACAGCTGCATTGATGCTCTGACAAACTGGTAGCAGTTCCCGATGCATGATGCCACAGACATTCCACTAAACACACAGGAGGACCTTCTTTTGGTGCTGTGCTTGTTTTAGCTGTTTTTGAACCGGTTCGTGGGATGTTAACCAATTATGACGACGCCGTGGAGCTTCGTATAGGACCCACTTCTCATCAGTCAACACCCTTCCAGAAATTTCTCCTTCATCAGAAAAGACACCAAAGAAACACAGGCATCTGCTCGCGTTGCATTCTGGCTCGGATCCAATCATGTGAAAGTCATCGACTCAACTTGTAGTGCTTCCCAAGTTGATGTAGGTGCTGCCGAACGGTTTCTTCACTCACACTGAATTGTAGTCTCAGTTTCTCACATGTCTGGCCACTGTTCTCCTTAATTGCTGCCTGAAGATCTTCATTTTGTACATGTGTTGGTCTTCTAGCACGTGGTGCGTCTTCCAGTGTTTCGTCACCGTTTTTAAACGTTAAACCGCCTTGCATTGTCCGCGTAGTCACGACACTTTCACAAAAGGCCTGGCATATTTTCTTCCTTGCTACAGCGGCGTTTGACCCGTTTGAACTCGTACACCATACTCGCC
Source organism: Thermobia domestica (assembly GCF_964235325.1). Lineage (NCBI taxonomy): Eukaryota > Metazoa > Arthropoda > Insecta > Zygentoma > Lepismatidae > Thermobia > Thermobia domestica. Next base: position 55,436,423 of record NC_137460.1, on the reverse strand, counting down.
TTTAGTTCTCTCTGTGGAGATCCCATGTTTACGCTGTCCTTATGCAAGTTCACTGTGTAACTGAACTGCCAAAATCAGGTAGTATGTTGGGTATATCCACACCAACAACTGATCTTCGCTTTATCTCCATTCGCATTCAACTCACGGTGTGAGGGTCAATTGAACACAGACCTCCACAAAAAGCGACAGAACTTTCTTGGTTACCTTTATAATATTAAAGTTTCAAGAACTTCGCCGAATAACTTTCAAATAGGTTGCTGAAAGTCAAATAAATATGACGCTTACTACACGCTGGCTTTTAGCGTCCATGTACAAATATATATTTGAGGTTGATTTTGTTAGACATGTGCCTATTAAAATCACTCGCATGTTATGTCCTGGGGGAAAGAATCTTCACACTTTTGCTATCAGGGCTCTTAAATGGCTAAACAATTTTCCATTCGAAAGTTTGTGTACTTATCGGTTGTACTATAGTTCCGGAGTGTCGGAAAATAATAATAGGAAAGTTTTACATATTATTTTGGTTAATTTATTTTTATGCTTTGATTACGGAAATCAAGCGATCACACATGAGATAGCCTATATTATTAGTAACTTTTTCTACTTGATGTTAATCACAACGAAAACTGTGATACATGGGAAATGCACAAAGAGTAGTCTACCCTTATAATTACAAATGGAATGAGTAAATTGGTACAGAGCAGTGGGGGCACATTGGTCTGTACCAATCCACCCCACATGCATGTGTACTAATGTGCCCCAACCGAACTTCAGGATAATTAATTCCTATAACTGAAAAATTACTCCACGCTGGGCAATTGAACATAAATGAAATTATTTGCAAAGAACTACACTTTCATGCAGCATACATACATTTTCAAAAATCCAGTGTTTATTACAAATATAAGCTTACAAAGACATAAGTGAAAACTTACTTTTCCTCTAAGAAATCAAGTTTTTTCCGCACAGAGAAAAGAACGCTGCGTCTATCCATCAACTATGCCGCACGATGTACGTTTGTCACCAATGTTGCAATCACCAAACTGTTGTCCATTTATCTCTTCACAGTGGAAAATATCTACCTCGTACCTATGTGCCCCGTGTAACAATGTCCCCCTCTCCCCTAATATATATAATAAAACGTAGGATATTTGCAACATTCTGATTAACTTGCAGCAAATCTCATAAGTTATGACAAGAAGCAACTGACATTTAGACAAGATGAGCCAATATTTTTCTCGATTTGAAGTTGACCGACTTTCGGTGTTAATAAATATTTTATGCATTTGTGAAATTTTGATTCTTTGATGCTCATCATCCCCCCCTCCTCCCGTTTTGTACAGTTTTCAAAACATTCCAAAATTTAAAATTGATGCAAACATTTCTTTGCTCATTTTCAATGTATATACTATGTCTTCTAAGATTGCAGATATATGTTATTTCAACCAGACGTATAAACAAGAGTTTTCTGACCAACGAAACTGTTAATTTAATGTACTTACATTAATTGCTCAATGCCAGGATTGGGGAAGAAGTTGGAAGTACAAACTTCTGCACCCCCTTTTTAATAGGCCTACTCATGATTTGATGCAACTAAATATGTTCGCCTTTCGTGATTTGCTGGTAAAAGGAGAAAATCAAAATAGTGTTTCCAGTTCATAATAATAATTAAACGAAACATGTACATTGGCGATACTTTTCACCTTTTTTATTCAATTCAACTCAACTCACTTCAAATACCTTATAGTTGTATTTGTTTACGAAGAATTACCATTGCTCAGTATGCAAGCTCTGATTACAACCTGAATTGTCAAATCGGGAACGCAAGTTTCATCAAATATCTAAATAACTCCTGTAGATAATTGGAGCATATGCTGATTAAGGTATTTCTAGCTCTTCTGCTTTTTATAAACCTTGAGCACTCGATTGGGGAAGAAAGAAAAAAAGAAAGAAACAAGTAAAGATTCATTTTGCAACCGGGATTTACTCGGGCACAGATTCGCTATCCTCCATAGGGCTCGCGTTCGCTATGAGGATCACAATAGGACCTGCATTAGTTTGAGTTTGGGCCAGGAGTAAAAGTGGATCTGAAAAGGTAGTGGGACGCATGACGTCAATCCGTCCCCGGTGTCTATCTTTGTCCATTGTCATTTTTTGAAAGTGGAGGACGCTACGGATACCCGATATTTTCTGGAAGCGGGGGACGGCGTTCCCCGCGACCCCTCTCATTTTTACCCCTGGCTTGGGCTCGCTATTCAGTTAAATTCTGACTGACTGACGAATCCAAGTGTGTGACATAGTTCATCCAATGTGGATCTCAGGGGACTAGACACACCACATTCTTACTCAAGAGTTGTACATGAGATAACTTTCTGCCCGAAGTGTGCCGCGCCTGCTCACACCACAAAGTTTTGTTTTGGTTACAGACTTGCTTCCAAGTGGAAACTAAACGAACTTCGCCTCTAAATGGTATCCCATCCCGTACTCGTCTGATCTTGCCCCCTGTGATTTCCATTTGTTCCCAAAACTTAAGAAATTCTTGTGGCAAGAAATTTGAGTCTAAGGAAGAAGTTACCTCCACAGTGACAGGCTACTTGCTGTCCTGACTAGTCGATTCTGCTGGTGTCAAGACATCGGAAGGCTGTCAGGAGAAGTGTATTAACCTTCAAGAAGATTATGTTGAAATATAAAACGTCAATCGCTCTGATATTGTATTTATTTCTATCCTATTCTTAGAATTTTCCAAACAACCCACGTATATGAGCAAGGAAATTTTTCTTTGATTAGAATGATCATTAAAAAAACAACATATAAATGATAATTTTCTAAATTAAAATTTTCCGAAATTTTTTAGATATCACGACACATTATTCAAGTCACGTGGTCTCCCGTACTAGTCAACCATATAGCCAAAAGTTTAAAGCAGTTTAAAATTTTTCCTTATTTAAAAATTTTCGCGATTTTGTCTGTTCATTTTTTTTCTCGGAAATTCGGATGCTTAATTTCACATAGTAGAAATAATTTTAGGCTATCTTTATTAATAATCAAAATGGCATTGGCAGAAAGATAGATAGATTTCTTTTTAAACCCGAAAATTTTCATAATTAACTTCATGTACCAGGCAGAAATAATGATAAAGATTAAAAATAATATCCTATGAGGATAATGGATACATTCTAGAAATAAGTAAAAATATAACAGAATACTTGATTTCAGTTTAGTGTACAGTATAGAGGATTTACCTATTTATAAGATGCGGATCTATAGTTTTATGTACAATTTTTAAGAACAGTGCGAACGCTTGTGCTAAAACCCATGATAATGCAAAAAAAATTGCGCACGCAAAGTTTTCCAGCTACTGTAGTGCTTTCGAAATGAGGAAATAAAATATTTGATGATACATTATAGTATTAACATGGAACAGTCGGACGAATACATATACACATATACCGGTTGAGTCGAATGGTAGAAGTTCGTTACGCTCGCTTCAACTACCAGTTTTCGCCTGCCAATTTTCTTTCTTTCTTTAGGTCACATTCAAAATCTTAGATACACGTATATTTAAAGTCATATAGAGTATATTGTACTTTGTTTTGTATTTACCACTCTTGCAATTTGGTACGGAAGAAGTACAAATATAAAGGTCAATTGTTTGTTTCTGAAACAGGCAATATAATACATTTTTTAAAATACACGTCATTGCACTATATACAAATAAAACACATCACTTTTCTCGAGTCTTTCAAATATGCTATTCTCATGTCATACTGAAATATTTGGACTCTCTTACCATCACTTTTCTTCTTATATTTCTTTAATAACACAATAACAATTAATATGATAATTTTGGAAAGTAGACGTTTTAATACTTATAAAGAAAGAGGGGCAAAGTATGATAAAAAAATAAGAAAATATGAAACCTAAAGTCCAAGATATTATGAAATATAAAATTTTAGTAATACGTTTTCTAAAAGATGAAATCTATCTCCCTACCTATCCATCTAAGTATAGATATACAGAAATTATTAGCATAAATGATTCATTCATTTTGAAAAGGCTATATTTTCAAAAGCATTACACGTATACACATTGTAAGATATATGAAAAGAATCACAAACTCACCAAGTTTGTATTGTGTGGCAGCACGAGTCCATTATCTTTCCGATTGGATGTGGTAATGTGGCAGTACGTGGTCAGTACCTGTCGAAAATAGAGGGAAAGCAAGAAAGAAAAACATCGTCTGGACGTGTGTCATGTTACCAAAGAGTCACATATTGAACATTTGTACAGGGTGTGTAAACTTAGTGAGTTTGTGATTCTTTTCATATATCTTCAATGTGTATACGTGTAATGCTTTTGAAAATATAGCCTTTTCAAAATGAATTAATCATTTATGCTAACCCTGTATACTATTACTGATATATGTAAGAGTAGAAGTGACTGATTGTAGAAGTATCGCCCAGGCCATACTACTGTGAAATTTGGACAGAATACCCCTTTTGTCACGGAAACACGAGATAAGAAAAGAAACATGTTTCCTAAGAAAGTCCTGCCAAGTAACATTGAGTTTCTCACGAATCTCTGAAGTTCAAGAGATGAAACTTGGCACATGAACTCATCTATAAAATAAGGGAATACATGTTTTTTTGTAAATTACACTAAAGAGGAAAGAAGTGACACTTCTGTAATACTGAATTCCTTTCTTTAATCAGAAGGTTACGAATGTGAGGAATCGCTTAACTTGATGTGAAATTCAGTGAAAAAATTAACTTCAAAGGTCCATAACTCCAAAACTATGCGACCTACCGTAGTCAGGTCAATACTTCACTTAAGAACTAATATGTACCCTATCCAAAAATCCATGTTTCAGAATCCTAAGGTACTCACGATTTTTTTTAAGAGAGAGAGAGAGAGAGAGAGAGAGAGAGAGAGAGAGGGAGTTTGGTTTTGGGCATATAATTTGAAGTACCGTAAATTTTCACTTTGCACAAGATTTAAGGAATTTTAAAGAAAATCGCATGTAACTTACAAACGTGATGATTTAGAACACTGTATTTTAAACATATAATAGCTATATATATATATAAGGAAAACATTAGAGAAAGTTCATTAGAAAACATTCAGTATAACCAGTTATTGAAATATAAACTTCGCACAACATACAAAAAAGTATGTTCAACATACGAACATAACGTTTCTGTGCAATGTTTTTTCTTCAGTATTTATACATTTCACTTTCTACACAAAACTGCATGCAGTCTACAAATATTGATATTAGAATGATGGTACCGGTATCAGTACTTAGTTTGAATTAAAAATATTTGTAAAGACAATTATGTATTTTCTGGTGCTGGCACAGGAACCACATTCTAATAGTTTAGCATATGTCCCACAAAAATACCAACTCAGGGACAGAAAAAAAATCCCGTGAACTGATTTACCTTGGTTGTTCCTTATGTCCAAGAATATCATCCCAACCGTAATCAGTGGAAGATTTACTGGGTTTGGGACTTTCAGGCTGAAGCCCACCCAAATTGCATGATTTCTTTTTTAAAAAATCTAATGTTAGTCATTCCTATTTTATAAGCTGCAAGCCCCTCCAAAAGTCTAATGATTTCTAAAAAACGCAGTCTTTGTGAGTGAAGCCCCTCTCAAACTACTTTTTTGGACCTGCCACTGTTCATAATTTATTTTCCAAAAAGGAATTCATTCCGGTATGACTTAACTTTGACGGAAATTCTTGTACGTGATATCTTTCAAATTTTGGCGACCTTTACAGTGACTGCTTTCCATATCTCTACAACAACGAACCCTACCGGTAATTAGGACTGATGTTAACCGCCAACATTATACCCAAAATACAATTAGATATTCTATGTTAAAGTGGCAGTTGAAACTTCTTTACTGCTCATGGTTTTGCCGACAGAGGACTGTGAAACTCTTTTCATATTTTGTGCAAAGTAACCCCTTCTTACGGTACTCACCTACTATCTCTATAAAAATTGTTGCGGAAGTACCGCAGGATTCTAAAACATGGGTATTTGGATAGGGTACATACCAGTTCCTAAGTGAAGTTTTGACCCAACTACGGTAGGTTCCATAGTTTTGGAGCTATGGACCTTTGAAGTTAATTTTCCCACGTTTTCGGAAGCCTGTAACTCCGAAAGGAAGCATTTGTGCACCCAGATTGGTCTATACTTTTCGTCTTATTTAGTCATTAATGAAATATTTGTATATAAAATAACAATACTCACAGAAATCGTATTTCATAAAACTCTCAAAAAACTCACTACAAGAGTAAAACTGCCCCGTGTGGATATTCTCATGGAGGTTATTTAACGAGCATTATAGGACTACTGAAATATTTATTTGTGAAATTTGAACAAAATCGCCTGGGTCATTCTTGAAGTTCATACTACATGTGATCTCTTCGGAAATCCTGTTCCCTCGGTGGAAGTTCCATATTTCTAAAATGAATCCAGTAATCTTTTGAAAGGAAGGAAAGGGGATATGTGTGTGGATTAATTGCAGTGTGGGGAAATTTTCTTTTTTTTTTTTTCTATATTTACTCCACTGTTGGATTTTATTTACTACAAAAAATTATTAAGGATATTAATTTCTTAAAAAGGGCTACAGCATTAAAGTGGACGGTACGTACATTTAAGTTTCGAAGTAATATCAATCAGCATCCAACACATTTTGCCAACATTCCTGCAGCAGCACACAATACCCTGTAATAAAAGTCGGCGGTCGTGAATGCAAAGAAGTCCGTGAGTGCGTTCTGCAGGTCTCCATTTGCGAAGGATCTCCCACGGTGGTGGTTGTCGAAGGAATGAAACAAGTGGTAATCTGTTGGCGCAAGATCTGGTGAATATGATGGTTGGGAGCGTCTGTTGGGTCCTCTTTGTCACACATGAGTTGGCGTTGTTGTGGAGGAACAAAATACCCATGCGGTTCGCAAATGCCGGCTCGCACCCTTTGGAACTGCTGAGAGTAGAGGTTAGCAGTGATAGTCTGACCAGATGGAAAGAGTTCGTAATGCACCCTTGTCGACAATTCCACCATACAGAGAGTACAACTGATCGGGGTGCAGAGGTGGTCTTGAGATGTGAGGAACAGGATAACGTGCCGACAACTAATGTCTGGTACGCTTGGGAGTGTCATAGAGAACCCACTTTGATCAAGTGACCAAAGATGGGTGTGTTCAGGTGCCGAGTGAGCAAGGACAAACAGGCTGTCACTTCCTGTTTGCTGCCGACAATGTGTGGGAAACCCACTTGCTTAACTTGTATGATTTCTCTTTTCCCATGCATGTGCTGGTCGTTTCAACGGAAACATGGAACTTTTCTGCAGGTTCATCACATTTGACCATTGTTCTCCTTGATGGCTGTTTTCAGGACCTTGTCACTCAACACATACATGTATAGTTGTTCACTGCAAGGTTCAACCGAAAGGCTCTTGTCTTCCGAGCGGAATTTCTTGAACCAATGCCTGCGTTCGTTCACGGCATCCTTCCCAAAATGCCTGGCACATGCGGTGACTTGATGCGGCAGCTGACTGACAGGCACACTTTAATGTCATAGAACAAACACACGCGAACAAGCGGCTTCGATACTTCCACTTCTTTTCGATAATGAACGAGCTATGACCGCTGTATATGCAACATGCCTGTATTACTGAAGGTTGATGGTCAGACTAACTTCCAATCACTTGGCAGGTACGTGCGTTGTTTCGTTTTCTTTCTGTGAGCGCATGATTAATAAGACGTCAAAAACGCTAATAATTTTTTTGATTACCTTGTATTGAAATTGACCTTTTTTTCCCTTTAATAACAGGATTTCATAAACGTTGTGTTCAATTATTTTTAATGGGGAGTTTATATGCCGAGTATTATCTCCCTAACATCAGTGATTCCTGAGATACTATATACTTGGAAAACATATATCATATAACCTCCCCTCCCCCTTCGTTGAGTGTGTCACTCTGTATATAATAATATAAATCAGGAATGTGAAAACTCGCGGCCCGGCAGCCCTTCGCTCATTTTTCAGCGGATCTCAGTTCACCCTGACTCAACTCTTGACCCAACAATTAAGTAAACTGGATATCCCCGAATTTTACCAACACTTGCTTGAGCAGTTCTCAGAAACCCACAAATTTATATCGTGCGCAATTATCGATGTCTTAGCGGTACTTATCAGTGTAAACAACTTTTCTCAACTACGAAAAGGGTTAATTCCCCCAGCGAGTTCCAGGTTAAGAGACGTACATC